>NC_134710.1:357075569-357380846 GCF_043290135.1 Rhipicephalus microplus | reverse complement strand
TCGACAGCTTCGATGCGAGCGTAGAACCAATGCACATAAACTGCGTGAAGAAGAGTGTTGGTTCCCCATTGTGTGGTGTCGATTGATGGCGGACGAACTGGCCTATGGACTGTAAACTGTTTCTCTGAGCCCGTGACACTACCCAATGGTTTGAAATTAGCTTCGGTCAGCAAAGAACACGCGACCTTATCAGTGGTCGAGCTCACAGACGTGCCGGAAGAACGTGACGGAACTGGTTGTCACAATTTGGACGGGGCGCTTATGGCAACGATAAATAAGTCGCTTAGCTCAAGCGAGCACCGAACTTTAATGAATGTGCTGTTGAAGCACGTTTCGGTATTTGACTTTGTGCAGAAGGGCAAAGTAATCCCTATCCCCTTGTCTTGAACGCGCCATACCATCAACACTGGTGCGGCAAGTCCGATTCGCCAAAAACCATATCGTCTTTCCCCGTCAGAAAGACAAATTATCAACGACCAAGTGCAGGAAATGATGCAAAAGGGAGTGGTACCAGAGTCAGCCAGTCCGTGGGCAGCACCGGTAATTCTTGTGAAGAAGAAAGAAGGATCTTGGAGATTTTGCATCGACTATCGCTGACTGAATGCCGTGACTAAAAAGGACGTATACCCACTGCCCCGTATAGAAGACGCAATAGACTGCTTACATTCGGCCTCTTATTTTTCTTCGGTAGACTTACGATCCGGTTATTGGCAAATTTCGATGCACCCAGAGGACAAGGAAAAGACTGCCTTTGTAACTCCTGATGGGCTCTTTGAATTCAACGTGATGCCATTTGGACTATGCAATACACCGGCAACGTTCGAGAGGTTTATGGACACCATTCTGCGTGGCTTGAAGTGGAACATCTGCATGTGCTACCTCGACGACGTCATCATCTTTGGCCGCACGTTCAGTGAACACAACTCTAGTCTGGATACTGTTTTGAACTGCATCCGACACGCTGGCCTAATTTTAAACTCGAAGAAATGCCACTTCGGAGACCGCCAGACGCTTGTGCTCGGGCATCTCGTTGACAAGGATGGCATCCGCCCTGACCCCCAGAAGACAGCAGCAGTTGAGGCGTTCAATGCGCCGCATTCCGTCAAGGAGCTTCGTAGTTTCCTGGGGCTTTGTTCATACTTCCGCCGCTTTATTCCGAAGTTTGCCGACGTTGCGTATCCTCTCATATGCCTCTTAAGAAAGGACAATTCCTTTGAGTGGACTCCAGAGTGCGATTCTTCATTCCGTCAATTGAAGTTTTTGCTGACGTCACGACCCGTCCTTCAGCACTTCAGTCCTTCTGCTCCAACAGAGCTTCATACGGATGCTAGCGGCATAGGTATTGAAGTCGTCCTAGTACAACGTTACGGCGACCGCGAACACGTCATCGCATACGCAAGTCGCTCCCTAAGCAGGCCGGAACAAAACTACACTGTTACGGAACAAGCATGCCTGGCGGTATTATTTGCAATTCAGCGGTTTAGGTCTTACCTGTACGGACGCCCATTCACAGTCGTAACGACCACCACTCGTTGTGTTGGCTTGTCAATCTTCGTGACCCTTGTGGCCCCCTTGCGCGCTGTGCACTCCGCTTACAAGAATACAGTTTTACCGTCGCTTACAAGAGTGGTCGTCGACATGCTGACGCGGACTGTCTTTCACGTATGCCACTTAGCACAACAGACTGTGAATCCGATGACCTTGACCAGGTTGTAGCGTCTGTGTCGCCTTTGTTCCCGGACTATTCCAGTTTCAGAGCAGAACAGCGGAAGGACGCTAAGCTAGCGCCACTATTCGCCGCTGCATCTGCTTCCACTAGTGCACGCCGTTTCAGTATGCGTGATGAACTGTTGTTCAAAAGGAACCTCTCCAGCAGTGGCGCGCGTTTCCTTCTAGTGGTCCCGAAAAGCATGCGAACAGTTATTATGAGTGTCATGCACGATGACCCTACATCTGGACAATTAGGTTTGGCGCGAACGCTTCACCGGGCTAAAGAGCGCTTTTATTGGCCTGGTATGCAGAAGTCTGTTGAGAGTTATGTGGCAAGCTGCATGCAATGTCAGCGTCACAAATGTTCATCAACTGGTCCAGCTGGTCTTCTACAGCCGATGCCTACTCCAAGCGCACCTTTCGAACAAGTGGGCATTGACTTTCTGGGCCCCTTCCCAAAATCGGCTAAGGGCAACCGATGGATGATTGTTTGCGTCGACTACCACACACGCTACTGCGAGACGGCAGCTGTCCCCTCCGCAACTGCCAGTGAAGTCTCGTCGTTTTTGTTACAGTACGTCATCCTCCGACATGGCCCACCTCGCCTGATTATCAGTAATCGTGGACGACAATTCACAGCGGATGTCGTGGAGGAGCTACTCCGTTTATGTGAATCCCCCCTACGTCACTCGACACCATACCACCCCCAAACTAATGGGCTGACGGAGCGTACCAACCGCACCATTATCAACATGTTGTCTATGTATGTCTCATGCGACCACAAGAACTGGGATGACGTTCTCCCGTTCATTACTTACGCGTTCAACACCGCGAAGCATGAGATTACAGGCTATAGCCCTTTCTTTTTGCTTTATGCACGTTCGCCCCGGCACACAATCGACACAATATTGCCTTTCTGTGACCACGACAACATCAGTGTCGCCGAGACTCTCTGCCTCGCCGAAGAGGCACGTCGCATAGCTCGACTACGCTCATTGGCATTGCAAGACAAAGCGAAGGCACGCTATGACATTCACCATCGGCCAGTGATTTATCGCCGTGGTGATCTGGTGTGGTTGTGGACTCCGATGCGCAAGCGCGGGTTATGCCAAAAGTTTTTGGCCACTTACGATGGACCTTTTGTGATTGTCGACAGACTTACAGAGGTCAACTATGTAATAGCTCGTCTCACGGTGAGTGGTTGACGAGCTGCCAAAACTCAAGTGGTTCATGTTGCTCGCCTGAAACTGTACACGCCACGACAACTCGACTGACTCGTCCGGCGGCCTTCGTCTGTGCGGAGACGAATGTTGTGTACATGCACTAAGACAAAGAAGCGTATACGGTGAACGCACTTGTCGCCCAGAGGGAGAGAGGAAGAAGAGGATCAGGAGGATCTTTAACCAGTCGGCCGCTTCTGAGCTGCCCCTCACGACCTGTTAAATGGCCCCTTTCAACGTCTACCAGTCTCTTTCAAACGTAACAATATAAAGAAAGAGTGCTCGTGCATGCATGCATGGCAGCATAGGTTATGTGCAGTCGGATGGGACCAAACTGTTCTTGCAAGAGCTGCTTGGGTGTAGCCTTTGCTACGATGCCGTTAACGCAGTTATTTTAAATTGGTTCAACCTCAGTAGTCACCTACGCAAGCTTGCACATTGACTGGATCTTTGAAGTGCGAGTATATTCTCACCTTGGGGAAGGGACAAACTCCTACAAAAGCAGGCACATTATCTTCACTCGACACACTGACCGCTGGGTTCGCCGGGTCCCTCAGATAAACCAAAGCTCGGAAACTTAAACTCATTACATTCTGATTTTATACCTTGGGTAACTGTAGCTACATTAGTCCAGATACATTTGCAATATTCCGTTAATCGTAATGTACGTGCACGACAGTGAAGCTCCAAGTCTTGACCACATCAAAGTTTATGACATACGTTCAGAAGTTTCCTTACTCGGCTTTTGCCCGACATTAAAACCTCCTTCAAAAGCTAAAGAAGAATTCAGTATTTGCTACTTTGTCAGATTTTTGTGCTAATGTCTCCAAACAACATTAACTACTTGGGTTTATTCTACTTTTTAATACACACAGGCGAGACGTCAACTTATTCAAATGATTCTTATGGTGTATGCAGATAAATAAACACACATGTGCAATGTGTATAATTTTGAGCATGATGCAACAATCTTTATTTGAAAGCAGCACTTGTATAACATCAATTAGAGAAATGAATTATGAAAACAAAGATATTACAAGGTAACATCACCACAAAGTATATCATGCAGAAAGGACTGCGGACACAACAGAGATTTGCAAGTCTGGAGCTGAAACAAGGAATATATAAACAAAATTTGGCAGATCCCATGTACCATAGAAATCTATGTTATGTGGTAGAAAGTGACTGTGGTATAACTTTTTTATTAAGCAAAATGTTACGAAAATGCGCTTAAGATACCGACGTATGTTCAACAGTCACAGGATTTATGTCACCAGCGGCTTACATTTGCGTGGATGCCAACAGTAACATAGGCATTACCTTATGTGGTGGTTACGCATTTTTGTTGTAAATAGTTCCCTCCTGGATGTCTGTCTTAATCAGAAGCAATTTCGTCATATGATCTGTGACGATTGCGGACGCATACACGGCACCAGGATACGTAATGAAACATTCGGCACGAAGGAGAGCCTCTTCGGCTTTCTTTACTGTAGTCACAGCTTGCTCAGACACCAGTTTCCCCTTGAGAAAGATCTGTAAGGTGACTTCCTGAGTTGCCCTGAGCCTAAAAAGGACTGCTCTGTCCGAACGCACTGTCCCTGTGTGTGTTTCAGGGCTTCAAGGTGGTGAAGTACGTTGGCGCATTTTGAAGTATTGTTGAAATTGCTTCACATGTGAGCGCCGGGACTTTGCGTGGTATTCAGACTTCTTCCCTGTTAACAACATGGATGTAGTCTTGTAGAATATATCGGTCTTCGAAATGCAGCTCACAAACCGCCTATTGGTCGTCCAATGGCTTCTCGCTGCAATGCAAGTTCTTCTCCTAAAGCTTCTTACGGTCTTCGTTTTTTGGGACGCTAAACGACGACACCGGTGCAGCAGCCTGGAGCAAAGCACTGCCAATGACGATTTTTCGGCATACTGGCAGCGGTACGACGAACACGAAAAATAATGAGCAGCGAAGCCTCCCACTCAGTTGCTACCACAGTTACCATGCATCTGACCGCGCGCGCCTCGGCACTTCCCGAACTACCTCGACCGCAGCGCCCTCGCTTGAATTGTCCGCGTTTGGAGCGTCGTTTGAAAGCATGGCTGCTGGTAGGGGACCGGGCCACTCAACCTTTCTAGTACACTATAGTTATAGCTTTTCCAGCCCAGCTTTTTCTCTAGAGTCTGTATATTAACTCTATGCCGCCAGTGGCCTAAAAAAAGTTAGTCAAATCGGCGCAAAGTAATCAAACTTGGCAACCCTGGTTTGACGGCCATGCGCTTTATTTTTGTGCCGCTGTGCTTGTGTGGCGCTATCAGCAAAGAGTTTTCTCGTGCGTTCAACAGATGGCGCTTTGCTGAAAAGGCGCGACTTTCAAATTTGGATTGACATCATTCGCGCTTGCTTTGCTCGCAAATGTTTAGCATGATTGCAAAACTATATTTGACTTTTATTGTATCGTTATTTTGGGATATGATTCCTTGATTTATCGTTATTTCGATCGTGAACGGCACTGGCTATCATGCCGAAATAAAATTAACAGATACATTACAAAAAAGCTTTTTTTCTTTTTTCAAGGCGAAGGTGGGGGTGAGTTCATTATGAGAGTGGGTTCATTACCAGAGTAAATACGGTATATAATTGCTATTGCAGTAAAACACTGCGTCTGATGGCGGCGCACAAATGTTGCAGGTGCACCACGTGCAGTCGGCGCGATGGGTGCAGTTGCGTTTTGCTTGGCCTTCAAGATAGTGAGCGCACGACGAGTGTCTATGCTGCGCAGGCCCCAGTTTGAAGGCCATGCACTTTGTTTTTGTGGCACTGTGCTTGGGTGGCACTATCAGCAAAGAGTTTTCTCCTGCATTCAAGAGATGGCGCTTTGCCGCAAAAAGGCACGACTTTCCAATTTTTATTGACGTCGTCCACGCTCACACTGCTTGCAAATGTTTAGCATGGTTGCAAAACTATGTTTTGACTTTTATTGCATTGTTATTTTGTGATATAATTCCTTGATTTAATGCTGTTTCGATCGTCATGACACTGGCTATCATACAGAAATAAAAATACCAGATACATTACAAAAAAGTATTTCTTTCTCTTTTTTCAAGGCCAAGGTGGAGGGTCGCTTCATTAGACGAGTGGGTTCATTACGCGAGTAAATACGATGTATTTATTGCACTTTGCTGTGAAGTGGACTTCAGGGAAAAAAATCAAAAGCTTGGTGATTGGACCCAAGTTCAGGAATTTATTGCTGTGGGCAACTTATAGTGTAGGTAATAAAACTAAGTGGATACCAACTGATGTTTGCGCTTTATTTTGAGGTGATATTTGGAACTTTGTCACCTGTTGTTGTACTTTACAATTGTGCTTATACATGTGTTGTGTACTAAAATGTTATTGTTTTAAAGTTGTTTTTGAGAGACCACCTTATTTAATTATTTTGGAAATCTCTCTGATTATTGCCAAAGATGTCTACCATTCTGCACTAAAAAGAAAAAGGGAAAAAAAAGGAGACTTTGAATAGGGGTGAACTCCACTTACTCTTGAAAACGACACCCAAAGGGCGAATGAGTTAGAAATATGTTATTGCAAATAGTGAAAGCTACCAACAAGGCACATGTCATGCTATGAAAACTCTCAAGGTAGCTTTTCTAATTGTAGCACAATAGCAAAGTCACACCCACTAGTCATTGTTGTTCACATCTGATGCATTATAACTTGTTAGAAACTCAGATAATGCAACATTTATGATTTATGCTCAATGGTTGACGAAACCATTGACCTCAACCAGAGATATTAAAAAAAAATGCCCTTTTCAAACTTGGACGCTTTCCGTAAGCCAAATATTTTTCAGCACAATTTAGGACAACAGTAGTCAATGCCATGGAAATAGTCTCAAAAGAAACTGCAAATAGTACCAAAGCCATTAATTAATATCCAAAATTTATTATGAGCAGCTAAATATGTCTACAGCAATAAAACCCTGAACTACAGGTATTTAGGGTGGCTTACCATGTTTTTGATTTTTTTTCTTAATGTTCCTTCTACAGCTAAGTGAAATAAAACAAACACATGATTGTTTGAAAAGGCTCATAATTTTGAACTAAAAAAAAAAGAAATCGTTTCCTCATCTAGTAATGAAAGTGGAATCAGACTTTTGTCTCCAGGCTTTGGAAGACAGTGATGCTTAAATACAAAGAGGCCTGAATGTCAGTTCCTGTTGGTATTTCTAACATGTTGTGAGCATTTGCAAAGGCTGTATCAGCATAATATAGTTTAGCTTGTCTAGCTGCTAAAGATTCGTTCTGACTTGTGATGGCATGTCATCAGTATAGTTTCGAGTGGTTAGTATTGTACAGTCTTATGATTAATAACCATAACAATCCACATACCGAGAAAATGTTGCTCACTTTTTATTCAACATTTTATATGTTTAATGTGTACCTTTTTGTGTATACTGCTTCTTGATATTTTAAATTTTGAGTTTTGTATTTTGGATCTGATGTATTGTTGGCAAACTGTGCATTTTGTATTTTCATTCCCTCTCCTTTAACAAAAAAGATGTTTTTTTGATGGCTTCATAACTAACCCATGGAGGTCTGCTTACTGCCACAAGAGAAAAAATGAGAGAGAGAACTTTTAGATTATGGTTATTCTTTTAAAACATGGCCTTGAACTTAGTTTTTTTCTAGCAAGGACATCAGCATATAAATTGAGACTTAGTAAAGTGTAAGAACACCTAAAATGCACCTGTTTTAAGTATCTGGAAAATATTGCAAACTGTAGTATTTTCAAGTTTGCTGATTCTTTTATATAACTTGCTTTATACTGATACTTTAAGTTGATCTTCTATATAACTTGGAATATTTTATAACTTGCTTCATATGCTTCTTCGTAGGATTTACAAGGCACCCGGTGCAACATATGAGAGTGCTTCCACACGAAAGTTTATTCACGGGCGCACTGAGACTATCCGCTCAGTTTCGAATGAAAGTTTGGCTTTTTGCAAGACATTTGAAAGCAGTCAAGCCAAGCTCTCAGAAAAGGTAGAGAGTCTACGAAAAGCTGTACAGAACCACAAGGACTATACGAATTTGGTAAGAATCTACATGTTTAAAATAACTTGGCAGGCATTGTCTGTATAGCTTGAATGGCTGTATTGCTTGATAATTGTAATTGAACTTTTAAAAGCCCATCACCCAATTTGAGGATGACAAGTGAAGAAGCACAGTGCTTAGAAGCAGTGATGACTGTATCTGCAAATTATAAAGCATCTGCATGGTGCAATACAGTCTGAATTTGAAGCAGAAGTCCACACATTTCCTCTCTGTTGGGCTGCACTTAAATCATGTGTCAAGGTCCCACACGTGGATGGTCCTATGCAAAATGCACTGCAGGCAATGTGTGACCATGGCACATGGCCATAGTCATGTTATGTGGAATGTGTAATGCTGCCTTGTAAAAATAAGTCACGAATAAAAATAGGAAAAAAAAAAACGGAAGCAGAGGTCATCGTGGTCAAGATATGGTCCCTCAGCTCTGATACCTTGGACAACACAGGGTAGGCACACTGCTTGTGGGAGCTAGCCAAGGCAAGGGTGTTTCTCTTTAGTGGAAGAGATGTGTGGTCGTACGATAGAAAAACAATCAACTGAATGAGATATAATGATTCTGCTTGAATGGTTTTTGTTTACTGAGATTCCACTGCACCAAAAGAAAGAAAAGAGTAGCAAAATATTGCCACGCATGTTTATTTATTTATTTATTTATTAATACTGTAACCCTCACTTGAGGGTCTTTACAGGGAGGAATATAAACACAAAACAAAAACAATACACAATGACAAAACAGACATTACGTTTCATGTTGCCGGTAGTACAATTCTAGCGAACACTCAAACTCTTTGACATTTGCACTAGTAACAGCGTACTCTGGAAGTCTATTCCACACTTCTATACTATACGGAAAAAAAGAATTTTTAAAGCCATCCAGACGCGCCTATGGTTCAACCGAGCTCCTCGTTTGGGTGCAGGTTGTATGTAATATACAAAGAATAAAATTTCTTTGTATATTTATTTAGCAAAGTGATTTCACACATGTTTTTAGAAGTCCTTAATAACATCACTTTTTTATCACTCTACATTTCCCTTCCGCAACTTTTATATGCATTCTTCTCTAAATTGCCAAGATTGACATCATGAATGATTAACATTACTTTTTCTAGTTTAGAACCACCACGGATTTAATGACATTCGTTGCTCAGAAAAACATTTGAACCTGATTGCATTAACTCCTCCAGTGTGACAGGGGTACAACTTGCATACAATATGCATGCAATCACAGATTAAACCCCTGCATTCTATGCTAGTACATGTCCTGTCCTATTGCCTGCTTTGCTGTGCGTCATTTCTTGCAGCTCTCCAACAATGACAGGTCCCCTTTGGTACTAGAGTTTGAGCTGTTTGAATGTGTGGTTAGGGCTGGGAACAGTTTGCCATGGCTAAATGAGTATATGAAACAATGTGTAGTGTGCTAACGACATATTCTCATTTTTATGGTTATGAAGTTGACTAAAGTTGCAAATTCTTTTAAAATTATTGCTTAATGTCTAGCATTTTTTTCTATGTTCTTATTCAAGGCTATCAATGGACTTGGTGTGGACCGGCTGTTGCTTGGTTTGAAAATGATTGCCATTGAGAATGAGATTCCCCTGCCTGAACTGTATAAAGATCCAGCATACAGCATCAGCACAGAGTTCAAAATATCATCCAGTCAGGTGAGTTGTTCTGCTAAATTTATGAGCTGCTGCACTCAAATGCCCAGATTTTCATCCAAGAATATGTATTGCTTCAACCAAGTGCTTCATTTTACTTTGTTTTACCAACCTTTATGCTTGACTGGAATATCAGATGCTAGTATGAGAGATCAAAAAGAAGAGGAAAAATACAGAATTTGCTGAAAGAATTACATGGTCATAATTGTCAAAAAGAATGTTTACTTGGGGGCATATATGTGTACATTACAAGCTGTTGAAGGAGAACTTACAATAAATTTACTTATTTCAAGATTTTTGTATCTATGAGTATCTATCGACCCCCTAGTAGTGATTCGTGACTCAAAATTCAACTCATGAACTAATAAATATCAGTTTTATTGATTTATATCACCAGTATCTAGCAGGATTCAAATTGGATGGCAATTAGCCTACCATTTTTAGCCCTGGGAGAGCTTCCTCGCGGTCAGCTCCAGATCACGCCACAGCTGACCACTTCTCCACAAAAAGGAATGATGTGGGGGCTAACGTTCTGCCTGATAGACGTTCAGTCATGCCTTGTCACCAGCATTGCCGTCATCATCATGAAAGCTCTCGACTAGGGTATAAGACGACAGTTCAGATTTAAAAAAAAAAATTTGCGCATAATGGACACCTCCCGAAGTTGGCCGTGATCAGCAGTTTTGTACCGTATTTGCATCAGTTGCAATTGGACGCCCCATTACTTCACTAAAGAAAGAAAAAATAAAATAAAAAACATGGATGATCCTTCTATTCTAAGAATCTGTATAACACGAAAGTCAGACGTGTCTTTACAGATGTAGTTCAGCATCTATTGTACATTGTTTCAGCAACAGCAACGAGTTGCAAAGTCACGTGAAAAACAGCCAGCAGCTCAAAACTTGCAGCGCACACCTTAACAGCAAGCACGCATGAAATCAGCATACACAGGACACTCCATGGACTAACAACTGTCACAGCTCGACACCTAAAGCACGCTACTCAAACAGAAACACACGAAACGAGCACAGAAGTATACACAGGACAAGCTTGAAGAACTGTCACAATTCTTCATCGTGTGTCAGCTGCGCGCTCCTTTCACAAACACGGCCATGGTAGCGAGCGAAGTGACCGCGCTCTGCCGAATTACGAGTCTGATAAGTGCTTGTGTAGGAAAGACCAAGCTCCGTGAAGACGATGACCTTTAGAGCGCACCCAGCGCAAGCCTGTCGCGTCATCTGGCTACTGATAACAAAAATGTGCTAAAGTTTCGAAGCTCTGAAGACCATCAAACAGTGTATTGATGTTAGCAGCCTCGAAAGTGTGCTCTGTTTCAGTGTGGCTTTCCCTTCTAGATGCGTGTGTGTGTTTGCCTGACTTGTGGTGAAGTATGTTGTGCATAGTTAATAATTACTGGGGATTATTTTATGTATAAAAGAAAGTGCCCTTTGTGGCACAGTGGCTAGCGCTGTGTGGTGCGAATCGAGAGGTTGGTTGTTCGAAGCCGTGTGAGAGAATCATTCATTCTCGTTTGTTTCTTTTGCAATCTGTTAGTACGAATTATCCAAGGTTACAGCCATGGTGGAAATACGTCAGCGGAGCCGTGGTGGACCCGGACATAAAACTTTTGTAAAAAAAAAAAAGACCACGGCAGCGCTGCATGGGCTCACCGAGTGAGGAAGAAGGGCGGTTGTCTGGGCGTCGGAGTAATCTTTGCACCGGAGCCAGCGTGGCTCCGACCATGTGCACTTCGCAAGGAATGTGCGATTGCATCCTCATCAAGTGCACTTCGAGTGTTCTGTCGAGAAAACAGCCATGGTTATCGCGTTTGCTTGCTCGTCCACAACCTTGAAAGCTATTCGGCTTTTTGACGCGAGCTTTCACCTTCGCTGTCGCTAGTGGGCTTGCACAAGCTCGGTGGACTTTTGTCGCATTAATTTCCCGGCCGCGAACTTAAACATTGCACGGCCGCTGGATGAAAGAGCGCATGGGTACGGCCCGTCGCGTGCTCCAAAACTGGCGTGACAGGTCTAGTTCTAGAACCGCCGCTGCGGCGCCACCAGGGGGGGACAGTTTTCACGAGCGCCCATTGAATCGCATGCGCAGTGTGCTTGCGGTAGTTACGATTGAGCGCGTGCATCTTTGTGTCACCCGTGAAATCTTCTTTTAATATCCGTATGACGTGTGCTCACCAGGTAATTACCGACCTTGCTTTTAGATACCTGCAGTCCTTGCAAATTTTTGGTATTGCCTTATTCGAGATGGAACCTTGCACACCGATCAGTTTTCGTGGAAGTAAGAAATGTGAGCACATTTTACTCGGATTATATAAGATCATAACTAACAGATTTGGTAGAGCTACACCTTTCCAATGCATCTAAATTCATTATAGTAACTGTGAGAATGTCGTGTAAGAAAACATTCCCTATTTATTAATTTCATTTAGAATCAGTAACCTCAGCAATTGTTGTTGCCACTATTCCTTAAACACAAAATAACATAGACTTTTCACTTCCTCCAAACAGGTCTATAGTATTCATACAACAGAGTATCAGATGCAACAGCCACGAAATATACATAGCATGTGTGCGATTTCATAACAGTGGACTCGAGGCTCTTTGAAATTTCAGTGACCATAACTTCAATGTTGGCAATTGAGCGAGCAGTTATGAGGTAAATAATATGAGAACTGTTAGGCGAAAAAAGAAACAAAATGCTGCAAAATGTGAACAAAACTGCTTGCGTTCCTGCGCTTTTGAATGTTTTCGTCTCTATCGCTCCCGAAGTTCTTATGATAATGCAACTAATAAAAAAGTGAACACATAACCGGAACAAGATACGTGAAAATATTTTCTTCATTCTTAATTTAGTGTTGATTCTGGCATTTTTGTGTTGTGTTTATGTCTTTACACCTCTGCATAATAAAACAACTTGACGATTGCTCCAGCTTGTGCACTCAAGTTTGGGCTTTTGTGCCTATCGAGAATGAAACCATCCGTTCGGTCTTTTCATGTTAGCCTCTCCACGGGCACTGGCGAATCCCGATAGCACTCCAATGCGCTTGTCTTCTAGCAGTTGCCGTCATGTGGTTCTGTCATTCAGTACTCTTTATTTGTTCTACTTTGTATCGTCGACTAATTGGCACCTGTGCTCACTCAAACGTAGGCAGGTCACGTGCACTTGACTGCTCTACGGCAGTCATGGTTTTGCGATGTGTAAACGTAATAAATATGTGGTTGTCACTTGACCTGGCCGTACACACACACACACAGATATATATGTATATATATATATATATATATATATATATATATATATATATATATATATATATATATATATATATATATATATATATATATATATATATATATATATATATATATATAAGGGAAAGAAGTGTATATCTAAGGGCTCGTTTTTCCGTGTTTTAACACAATGTTAATGAGATCTAACAGACAGTAATGCCAAGGAATGTACAGGGGAAGTTATTAGAACCAATGGAATGTAAATAAGAAGAAAGAAAAGTGGATAAAAAAATAACCAGCCGTGAGCAGGAATATATATATATATAATATCAAGAAATTTGAATGCCACTTCTAATGATGTATACTTTCACAGCCTCTTCAACAAAAAAGTTACGTTTGTAGAAACCACTTTTATCCAGCGTCCAAGGATAACATAAAAACCATTCAAATTATGTTTCTTTGATAAGCTTTCAGCATACAAAAACTATGAACGTCTATTGTCAAGTGTTCAAAAAATTTTCTAGCATTCCGGCTGAGAAAACACGAAAGTGCTGAATAAATGCCACAAAAAACGAAAGATTTAAGTTTAAGACATCTTCATAAATAGAACGACTTTGTCATGCATTCAGTGCCATATGATTCAGCTACATGTATTGTGGGTTTTTCTTTCAGCCTCAAAGCAATAAGCTGGCTCTGAAAAAAAAAAAAAAAAACTTCAGGTGCTTGGCGCACACAGGCGAAATCAATTGGCTTTTTAACTAGATACCGCCTTATAGTTTGCTTAATATGCGATATGTCATCGCTGCGATAAATGAGATTAAAAAAATTTGCCCGAATCTGCACGTCACACTGCAAATGTTGTCGAAAGACGATAGTCTTGCGTCTGGAGAGAATGAACAAAGCGTTTATTTGATGTTATGCACAAGAAAATCGGTGAATGGTATCCTGGAGGGGCTGCGTTAGAGTGCCTCGAGCGTGTAGAGGAGGCGAACGAGCGCATCAAGGCACGGTAGCCATCTGGCAGTTATCTTCGAAAACAAAGGCATGCGCACCCGAGGAAAAAGATGCGCGCTAATCTCGGTGGTGATAAAGTATAGAATGCAAATCGACGGGCAGGTGCCACCATCATGTTGTCGAAGCAAAGCGTTAGAAACACCTTTTTGAGCATCGCGTTCCACTGTCAGCGCAGCACGATAAACGCTACAGTCCCTAGAGTTACTTGTGTGTGCCCCTTCTAGGATAAAGGCAGACATGCAAAACATAGACGTGTTGTTATGGCGCCTCAGACATGTGCAATATTCGCTTTTTAATTTGACAATCACACAACTATGAACACTAAACCTTGAGCAATATTGGTGGGCGCTGCGGATGGGGTTGGCTGTTTGGTGCCGCGTGAGGTATCGGTAAGGGTGGACAAATAGACAAATATACAGACAGACAGACAGACCAAAGTTTTTTCGTCGACGGTCCCCAAGAAAGACTATCGTCTTTAAAACTCTAATTAAAGCAACTGAGTGGGTCACTATTGTGACAACCACGGGCCAGCTAATTCGCTGCCGCTGCTGCCCCGAGGGAGCCGCCGCCACTTGTTTCCCTGTCCCTCTTGTCCCCGCCCCATCGCGCTGCAGCGGCTGCAATTGACCCTACGGGCGACACGCGCTCTCCCATAGAAAGTCGCTCCACGCGGCAGGCCGTATCGTGCGCTCTTTCATCCAGCGGCCGTGAACATTGTATGACGCGCGCTACTCTTGGATCAGTGCTTGTGTACGATCTTTTCAACGGCCAATGTTCATGTTGTCTTGTACAAACTTCCTGCAACAACATACCGAACCGTAGGCTAGGCGTAATCAGTGTTTTTTGCTTTTTGGTGGTGGTCGCGGGCGATAGAAGTTGCGTTTTTTGTTCTTTTGACGTCTGTATGTTAAGTCTGTAAGAGGGTATGGGTGGCACTTGTAACACCTGAATGGTGGTTTGAAATTCGATTGCAGTGTCTTTGTATATAAGATGGTGTTAAATTAATAATCGGTGTCGTTCAGTACATAAAATTTCAGTCATCAAATTGCGAATAATCAAGGTGGTTTTGTTTATGCTTAATTGGCGAATTTTCGCAATGGCCCTGTCTTATTAAATTTTTTCTTTTCCACGTTCATTTTGTTGGCTGTGCGAGTCTTTCAGTGTTAATTCTTGGAAATTTTAATGCTTGTAAGCACACCTTATCGCATGCTTGGATTCTCGGGTACGCGCAACTACATCCTCAACAGTTTTGTGCAAGTGTAGTCCATGAAGAAGGTTTGGCTGTAGCGCAAATATTCAGTGATTTACAATATCAGTATTCATGCTATAGTTAGAAATATAATTTTTGAAAATCCTACCTGCGTAAGAGGCGCACCCTGAACTTGGCGCCAAATTTTGTGGAAAAAAAGTGCTTTTATTATGCGTGTGAATACGGTATCTGGCCTCGGATGGTTAAGGTGGCAGTACCCTGGTATTATGCAGATGCAAAGAAGCCTACGGACGAACTAAAATTTACTATTAAAGATACCTGCATGTTACTTATTAGCCATGATATCTATCTACATGCTGCTCCACTTTAATAGCTTGTGTTCGAGTTGGCATGTAACATACATTTATTGAAACGACACACTCATTACGCTTTTTCCACGCTTCCAACCAAACGACTGCAGCTCACAATGGTTCCCCGACATGCTCACTGATGAGCACACCTTGAATCATGCTCTTTTCTTTCGCCAATCTGTTTGTGTCTTGTGATTTTATGAAATCATTCAGACAGCACTATGAAAATGAAGAGTGAAAGCATTTCTAGGCATTGGCGACAGTCAGTGCTGGGATAAGAACACTCGGGTGTTAGATGTCATCGCTACCAGCACATTGTCCCTCAGAATGGCATCTGTGGAACGTATCAGAGCCAACACATAACACTAGTGTAGATCTTGGCAGGCCATTGAATTTTTCGTTGAGCTTTTGGAGGCTGATCGCCGTTGAAATAAAATAACTTCTTTGCCACGGACATCATTCAAATTTGGCCAATAGGACGTGTGCATACCGAGCAATCGAACGAACGGCACATCTAGATTTTGAAATTAAATGGCAGTGCCCCTTTAAAGCAAAGCATGATGTACTGTTGATGCTTGTGAAACATACCAGCGCTCCTGTTTTCTGCTCACAATAGTGAGGTCAAGGAGTATAATCGTAATGGTTGTTGCTTCCCAACTTTTTTTTTTACATCGCAGTAAGTCTCCAAGACGTATTTTTGGGCAATGTATAAAGGACTCATTAACTTTTCAGGTGGCGACACAGTGTGATGCAGTCATGTTCTATGGCCCGCTTGTCAAGGATGGCTATGGCTGCTGTTATAACCCACAAGCACACAGTGTAACCTTTGGTCTGTCATCCTTCAACAGCAGTGCCACTACATCCACTTCAAACTTCAGAGATGCCCTCGAGGAGAGCTTGACTCAGATGCATGATTGCCTTAGGCTTGCACAGCCATCAAAGTTGTAGAACGGACAATTAGCAACAGCATATTTCTATGCAGCTCTGAAGAAAAAAAGTTTTGACGCTTGCTCAGGGTCACGAAAAACTGCATTACAACCAAGTGCTTTTGAAGTCTGCATGTTTTTTATAGCTTTAACGAAATCTGCATGTTTTTTATAGCTTTAACGAAATGACTTATGGAAATATTTCAGTGCTGCTAGGTATGTGTCACAAAGGCTATGAGCAAGTTTTACACCTGTTATGTATAACCTAAAGAAAGAAGTATAGCTGACCAGTATATGTTTGTGATGAAGTCAATCCTCAGTTCAAAAATGGTGCTTTACAATAATTATCAGCCCAAATGTGGGTAATTTTTTTACCTTAACTTCCTGCTATTTTATAAATAAAAATAAAGTAGTACTTGTTCATTGTGCTGTGTGTGCCATTGTACTATTTGCATCATGGGTGCCTCTATTTCTGCAGTAGTCACGGAAATGGGACGAGCCATTGCAGATGTGTTAATCATAAATAATTTGAGGTAAGCTCAGTAGCATTCAATATAGTCCTGAGAGCAAAGGTGTAGCTCCTGTTTTCCAAACTGTGCCATTGAAGTGCACAGAAGTGTAGGTATAAGAACTTGGTGTCAAAATGGTACCGGAAAATGTTTTCTCCCAAGTGCTTCAAGTTCTCGGCATTCCAGTGAGATGTGAAGGACTGAGAGTGACTGGCCGCATTTATCACAGCTGGGTGACTCATCACCGGACAAAAGGTATGCGTGTGCAGAAAAAAGATTGAAAATGGAGCTTGGAGGCAAGGAAGAAGTGGCCAGGGGCACGCTCTCTATATTTTTAAAAATCTCGTTCTGTCAATAATAATCCGAAGACGTATCGGTTCTGCGGTCTCTCTCGTCCTTCTGAAACAGGCCTGTATTATTATTATTTTATTATTTACAGGTACCTTACAGGCCCCAGGGGTGGGGCATTGAGTAAGGGGGCGATACACTAGATATATGTACATATGTATGATGTTGAGAAAGTACGTATAAGCCCGCAACCTGAGCGGTTAGACACCAGCAAGTCCTGCAACATGCCTGCACAGGAGTCTGGTGAACACAAGTGCATACTATTGCTGACAGCCTTTCCATGGATGGAGGGAAAAAACAACGGGTGCTACGCACAGATTCTGCTGGACAATGGGAGCCAGAGGACATTCATCTTCAAAAGACTGTCAAGACGCACACTTTCACTCACTGTTTGCATGTGTGCATCATCCTTACATGTATATGTTTATCTATAATGTTTCTGTTTCTGAGTAGTAGCGTACAAGGTAATAAGACCCATAACGATTACAGTAGGATTATTTGGAGGAGGAGAGATAAAACTAGACATAAATGTCGTCGAGTTATGCGTGAGGAAGGACACCACTTCGGAGCGAGTCATGATTGAGGCGCTGGAAATAAAAGTTATATCCTGTGACGTGCTACCATCGGCACTGTTTACAATACATGAAAAAGCATGATCGATGGGATTTTTTTTGGCTGATGACAGTGAGAAGAGGGACAAAAAAAGAAAAAATATCGAAACTTTGATATTAATTGGAGCAGATTATTACTGGACCGTAGTCACTGGGCGTATTTGCGAGATTCATCCGAATGTAATGGAAATAAAAATGATGTTGGGATGAACAGTCCAAGGTGCTGTAGCACTTCATTGTGTGCCAATGAAATCATTGACGGTTATGGTACTCAAGGTCAGTGCCAAGTTGGACACGATTGTTGATGAACTGCAGCGATTCTGGGACTTGGAAAACATGGGGATCAAGGAGAAACCAGCAACAAAGATGAGCGATGACCATGTGCTGGAGTACGTCCGACAAACAAAACAGGAAGATACCAAGTGGGGCTACCATGGAAAGAAAACGTAACATTGGGCGACAACAACACCGTTGCAGAGAAAAGGCTTATCCAGGTGACACAAAAATTATACAAGAATAAAGATGACCTTCTAGCCTACGACATAGCTATCCGAGAGTACTTCGAGGAAAAAATAGCTGAAAACGTCGAAGAAAATGCCGAATCAGATATACGAACAAATTTGTATACTACATGCCACATCAAGTCGTAATTAAGAAGGACCAAAGAACGACAAAGATACACGTCGTCTTTGACGCATTGTCAAGCCAGAATCCAGAAAATCCTTGAATGACAACTTGGAAAATGGGCCAAATTTTAACCCCGACATCACAACATCGCCATGTCAGCCGACGTGGAAAAAGCATTTTTACAGATCAAAATACACGAAAATGACCGAGGCGCACTGCGATTATTGTGGTGGAAAAGAATACCCAGCGAAGATATGCTAAGCTCGAAGATAAAAACATGGAGGATGACCAGGGTTACTTTCGGAACTACATCAAGTAACTTTTTTCTAGCGGCCACAATTCATCGACATTTGGGTAAATTCGAAGAGGAATATCCTGCAGTTGTGGCACAACTCCGGAAAGGAATCGACATCGATGACGTTTTACTTGAAGCCGACGAATACTCGACATAGACAAAGATATACAAAGAAGCAAAAGACACTTTTTGTAATGCGGGAAAACTCAAGAAAATTGACTTCAAATGATACCGAACTAAGAAAACTATTTGATGAAGAAGAACTACATACTGTGGTTGTTGAAGCAGAAGGAGTAATAACCGGCCTCTTAATTATGTGTATGACGATTCTAACGAGCCACAACCCATCACACCGGCGGACGTTATAGGAGGCAGGCAAGCAATGAACAAGTAGGAAGACAACTAACTCGGAGAATACAGTTTGCTGAATTACTGGAGTGCAAGAAAACGGGCAATGATAACATGGTGGACCAGATGGAAAAAGGAGTACCTGAGGGAGCTTAAGTGGGCCAGCTGAAAAATAGAGGGTCACACAAGTATACAAGAAGGAGATGTAATTCTGCTTGGAGAAGTGCGAAAAAAAACCACCCTAGCAAATTTTCCCATCGAGAAATCATTCTCAACGACAATGAGGATAGTGGCTTCCTCTCTGGGAGAGAAGTACAGACCCAAGGAGCTGGCTCTGGAGCTATGACCCTCTCAAATGTAATTCATATTGCTGATAATGGTGGGACACCATTCGTGTAGGCAATCCTCCAAGTTTAAATTGGCTTCCCCCACTCTAGTAACTCAGCGGAGCCGTCGGGGACTCCGGTCTCGTACATTTACTCATATGCCCGTCGTGGTTGCACTTCAGGAGCCAGAAAAGGGCACCACCTTGCAAAATTATACGACGTTCCAACAGGACATCTCGTCTTGTCTTTGCATTCACAAATACTGCGTTGCCACCATGGTCGACCGTGGCCTCCAACTGGAATACTCCTATGTAATGGTGACCCTACTTCCCATGCGTAAGTAAGATCCACCGTTACATATCTTCAACATATACTGCGCTCTGAAACTGTCGATTGTTTCATTCTCGGTCCTCTTTAGCCACGTGCTAAGAGCTGCTGGTAGGGACCCCCTCCTGATTGTGGGTGCCTTTAACGCCCCCAGTCGAGTTTGCGGGCACCGCCATGAAGAAAAGCGTGGACGCAAGCTGGCGGAACTTACGTCAACGCTGGACTTTACTCTTCACACTGACCTGGTCCACCCAACTCGGATAGACAACTCTGTAACACAAAGTACGCGTCCAGATTTGACCTTTACCCGCAACATTCAGTATGCAGAGTGGGTCAACATGGAGGAAACCTTCGGTAGCGACCACTGCATTTTGAATACAATAGTCCGGACCAAACCACTGGCACATCCCATATCTCAGGCCCGGCTCCCAGACTGATCAAAATTTAGGCACAATTATAACACAGCGACATCGATACTGAAGCAAGGCTACAACGCGTGGTCCCGCGAATTGGTTAGTAACCTTTGCTCCACTGAAACCAAAATTCAGCTTTCAGAGGTGGTCTCGGATGTGAATAACCACCTCCTCCACCTCTGGGAAGCACGGCATTGCCTTGTTCGCTGATGGCGCCGACAGAAGCATAACCGAAAACTTAAAGCTCGAATTGCCGAGCTCACTCAGGAGGTGGCCAAGTATGCGGCCCAACTCGCGTACGCCAACTGGATGAATAGATACAACACAGCAGCGCGCCAGATGTCCGACAAAAATACTTGGAGGCTGTTTCGTGTGCTCATAGACTCAACGCAGACCCGCACCGAAACTGAAAAAAAAAAAACAAAGGGCAATCCATAGCTTTCAAGGTAATGCAACCCAGCTGGCGCACAAATTAAAGGACCAATATCTGTGCTCAACACGGGACCCGTGTGGATCGGCGTACTCCTACGCGGGTGCGCAGAATGTGGAGCTGGATCGCCCATTCGAGCTTTTCCAAATTCGGAAAGTCTTGACTAAAATGAAGCGTGGCACCGCTCCGGGTCGGGACAAAATTACTGTGAAAATGTTAGCTAACCTTCCCGACCCGGCTTATGAATCACTATTAGATTATTTCAGCTCAATTTGGTCAGGGGAAGTGCCACTCCCAATACAGTGGAAGACTGTCCTAGTATCATTTATACCGGAACCTGGAAAGGCCGTGAACAAAGACAACCTTTGCCCCCATTTCTCTCACATCATGTACGGGCAAACTGATGGAGACGATAATGCAGGATCGTTTGTCTGAGTTCATGGAAAATCGACGTATTTCGCAGATTCCATGCACGGGTTTTGCCCGTACAGATCCGTGCGTTATTCTGCTTCAACTTAATCGGGATATCCTAGACCCTGTCGAACGCCCTCACAATGACAAGGTTGTACTTGCGTTCGACCATGTAACCCATGAGGCAATTTTAACATACCTTTCACAAACTGGCTGTGGCTTGAGAGCATTCGAATACATTCGGCAGGTTTTAACCGCCAGACAACCCTACATTCGCATACAGGACAAGAAACACGACCCTTTCCCTTTAGGAACTAGACGTACACCACAAGGTGCAGTGCTGTCTCCTTTATTATTCAATCTGGCCATGATGCACCTGCCGGCTTAGCTGGATCATGTTCCTGGCATAGAGTTTCTCTCAAGCTTACCCAGAGAAAAATCTGGCGCCAATGAGCTGCTGGATGCAAGGGAATGATGAAATATGTGAGCTTCGAACTAGGCTCGGATTTGTACACCTCTAAGACGCGTCTGCCTTCACGTTAAAATGACTAGTTTTCTACTGAAAGAGTACATATGAAGCTATTTATTTTTGTCATTGCATAGAAACGTGTTTTATTTAACACTGGAACCTTCTGCATTGATGTACAATTTTACGAAGCGTAGAAAGTAACCAACGACCGCTAAACTTGGCAGGCAGACGACAAAGCAAGCGTTCCCTCCACCACATTTATGTCGTCTGTTTCTTTCTTTCACCGTTTGGTTGTGCCGTCAAGGTAAGTGGGCTTTTATTTTAGAATATAACACGCGTGAGTGAGATCCGCTTATAAACTTTTTGTTTTAGAGAAGCTTTATTTACGCAGTCATTTTCGCTTTTGAGCCGAAGATTCGCTCAACAGCAACCAACACAAGCCTCGCAGACGCATATACCGTCCCAGCACTCCAATGGGGCTCTTAAGAAATTTGCGTAAACGGTGGCGCCACACTTCTCTCTAGGTATTATTCTGAGAAACTCTATGGTTCCCAGTATACAACATGCGTTGTATGCTGATGACATCACCATCTGGGCCACGCAGGGTGCACTCGCTGATATTGAGGTGAACCTGCAGCAAACCGCGAGCATAGTCGACCACTATGTCCGCCAGTGTGGCCTTCAGTGCTCGCCATCGAAATCAGAATTCATGCACATACGCCCCTCTGCCAAGTGCACGACCAAAATTGAAATCTCACTGGAGACAGGTGTAATTCCTGAATAAAAGGAAGTCCGGGTACTGGGGCTCCTTATTAACCAAAACAGGCGGTCAGACACCACATTGGCTAAACTCCGGAACGGTGGGCGACCAGGTGGGCCACATGGTCCGCCGGGTCTCTAATAAACGCTAGAGGGGGGGGGGGCTACGGTGGAGAGATGCCTTGCGACTGGCACATGCATTTGTAAACAGTAGAATCTTGTATTCTACCCCATAGCTCTACCTGCGGAAGCAAGGCGAGGATGTACTTGAAGTCATCCTTCGCAAAATTGTAAAGCGAGCCCTCGACCTCCCCGTGAACACCTCTAACCAGCGCCTTCTAGGCCTGGGCACGGTGAATGCGTTTCGGGAGGTTCGAGAGGCCCACCTCACAAATCAGTACACTCGACTTTCACAGACGGTAGTGGGGTGCCGCCTATTAGCCCGCCTACACACACAACACATTCACATCACGGAAGATCGCGTTTAACTCCCATTCGAGTGGAGATGCGCCCTCCACGTGCGTCCTCTTACAAACAATATGACAAAAGAAGACCACAATGACCGGTACCTGGCGCGAGCGGAAGTCCTAGCCGGCTATTATGGATCAAAACCCGGCGTGTTATACGTGGATGCCTCCGGCCCACACCCTGAGGGACGGTACACGGTTGCTAGCTGTCGTACACGTGAACCAAACAGTCAATGGCTTCACGTTTTGAGCCAGGGACATAATCCATTGCATTGACCACTTGTCCCCCCAGGTAGCGAAGCATCATTCATTTCCGACTCTCGAAAGGCCTGTCGAAACATCGTGAACGGCTGTGTCGCGTACCTAGCCTACCGCTTATTGCAACGTTCGGAATATCAGGGAATCCCTCCACCCCGCCTATAGTCTGGGCTCATATGGGACTCAAAGGGAATGAGACAGCCGACGCCGCCGCCCGTGCGCTCTCTTACCAGGCATTCCCACTCACCTCCCCCGATCAGGACGACCTTGAATTCAATCCGGTGTATTCTTTCCGCGAAATTGTGGACTATTACCAATTCGATCGCAGCTTTTATCCACGCCTATGCGAAAGCCTAAGTAAAGCGGAGGAGCGCCTTTTACTCAGACTCTTCACGAACACTATGCTGTGCCCGGCAGCCCTCCAACATTTCGATCCCACCTTTTCCGGCAGCTGCTCACATTGTGGCGAGAAGTCTTCGGACATCTACCACATGGTGTGGGCCTGTTCGTGCAACCCTGCTGTACCCCCCGATACCCAACCCTACCCGGGAGGAGTGGGAGGCGAGCCTGCTTGGCTGCTCTAACCTTCAGGTACGAAAGGCCTTGGTTCGACGAGCCCAGACAGCAGCCAACGCCAATGAGGTCCCGTACTATAGGGATCCCCACCTACTTGTTGTGGGTGCCGTCCTCTTATGAGGCGGTCGCTGCTTCCTCCTTTTTCTTTGTTGTTAAGTAAATGCTTTTACCACAACCCACTACGTTATTGCCGTTTCTGACTCCGAGAACGGGGCGTTGCGTCTGCTGGATCAAACACTTTGATAGGCACGCAGTAAGAAGAATCAGAATGGCCATGGGGTGATCGTCTGACAACGTTCCGTGACATTACCCAAAACTATAGGCTCGAAAGGCTGTAGGTTCCCGCTACCGCACAAGAAATTAAACAGGTTTGATGATGTAAGCTTTCGCTTACTCCAAAGCCACTCCTACCCTAGCCCGGCCGTTCTACGCCACCTCTACGCAAACCTATACCCCACTAATAAGTGTAAAGCATGCGGCGCAGAACAACGCCGAGCCACATGCTCTGAGAATGTGCGGGTGACAACAGTCGTGAAAACGCCGCGAATCGCGATGAGCCTATAGCGACCGTCAGTGCCAAAACACAGGGAGCCTCGAGCTCACTCGTTCCTGCCACTGCACCAGGTTTGGGAGCCGCGGGGGACCATCATCGGCGTCGCCGCCGCTGGGAGGCGGCCCTCCAGAGCTCAGAGCTTAACGACCAGCTCTGGGCCGTCTGGCAGGCTGAGGATGCCACCAGAGTTCAGAGACTACGAGCCGCCACTTGCAGCCACCGAGACCAAATTGCTGGCTCATTGTGTTCAATAAAGTATTTTCTTTCTCACTGTCTTCGTGGCTGCCCCCAGCCCTTATCTATGAGCAAACATAGTGAACAAAACACAACGCCTAATTTCTCGCCTCTGACCCCACTATGACGGAGCTAGCTTATCAAATGAGCTCGTTTTGCAGATATTCAGATGTCGGCGCAGGCCACGGCATCGTTGGTCTTGAGCGAAAAACCGTACATCTTGGCCGTGACCCGAAAATCGAGAAAGGCGCGAATCAAATAAATAAACAATTGCTAGACCCGAGTAACAATCGAACTCAAGCCATCTGCGTAGCAAGCAGGTGGTACCACAGAGCCACGATATCTCTTCAAACTATTACGAAAAAAACTAAAAAAGCATGATATGAATGTGTATATAATTGCGTGACAGAAACGTAGAATCTTACCAGGCATCAAAACGCATGAATTGAGCAACGCGCTGGTGTTTCAAAGGCCCACTCATTAAAGCGCTCCATGAAGCACACTACAAAGGCATTTAAAACTAATATGAACCTTGATCAGCAAAAGTACCAACGAAGTGAAGAGCTGCGTAGGTTCACATGTGGACGCCTAGTGGGCCCTTCGCTGATTAGCAAAAGGAATCATTATGATATAGTGACCAAATAACTAACCACTGCACAGTCGTCAGCAACGTTAACAAGAATGATCCCACGCGTGACTTAGACTACTTTGACTGATGCTAGCCGCGACGCTCTGGGCACTGTTGCCGAAATAATACCTATGCTTAAATAGTATGTCAGAATGCATGGGTAACATCTCGGCAGCAGAACCCGAATTAAGCTACGCGGCGCTAGTGTCAATTAAACTGCTTTAGGACGCATACCCGTGTTAATGTTGCAGTCGACTGGGGGAAGTGATTCTTAAATGAAAAAAAAAAGTGAGCCCCATAACTGTCTCTCAGTGGAAGGACACCTCAACGGTAACTTACGAGGGAGGGGGGTGAGGAGGGATTAAAAGGGTAGGGAGGAATAAAAGGTATAGAAAGGGGAGCAGGAAGAGAGCGAGACGCAGGAACAGCCACATACGGAAGTAAGGAGAGGATAGGAAAGATGGACACGGTCGCAGGAGTCCGATGACGGGGCACCACTCGGCGAGGGCTCTTGTCGGCGTGTCGGCGTCAGGAGGGCGAGCCAGTCGGCCGGAGCTGCGCTGTCGTCGGAGATCGCGGGGGCACAACCGGTCGGCACTAAATCCAGCGAGCGAGTGCAGTCGACTGTGCATGCAGTATACATTTAGAATACCTTGAAAGGGCCAATGTTACGCGCACCGCAATTAGGCTAAAAATTAGGTTAGCTAGCAATTGAGAAGGTGATGCGCACAACGCCCGATTACGCTATCATGTTCTTGTGCGTAGAAGTAATTCTTCTTGATATGTCATTTTCAAGCTTAATCATGATCACAAAAGCTTTTTTTTTCAATCCTTCTGCTTCCTGAAGTGGTAAAAAAATGATATTGCTTGTTTTATTGATTTTATGTCATTTAGTTTTACGTGTTTGCGTAAATTACCCGGTTCTAGTCAAACCCACAGCTTGTGTGTGCACCTTAACGTTCACGCATTAAAAGATCGACAACAACAGAAGTCTGTCTTTCAATATTTCCATTTTCTGTTCCCCAAATAAACTCTCTATGGCCCGGCGCATTATCATCATCATCATTATATAGCGCACGCGTCAGTCAATGCCGGGTGCCGGAGTTTCCACGTAATCTCGAGAGCTTCCAACGACTGAGCCGCCACTGGTCGCTGCCGGAACGAGGCGACCGAACCAGCGCCGATCTCGCAACAAATGAGAGACGGCGACTCCCATCAAGACTCCGATCACGTGACCGAAAATGGCAACCACTCGAGCGTGCAACAGGAACTGCGTTAGCTCGAGCAGCGTACCCGGCCAGAAGCTCACCTGTATGCAGACGCCACCTGTAGGGAAGAGACAGAGTAAACTATAGTGGAAATTATACAGTATACCATTTCCGAATAATGGGCGTCCGCTATCTTCAAATTACAGGACGATGTAACAGGAAAGCTTCACTCGTGCTTTTGGTTGGAAACGTCTACGCCAACAAGCATGCTCAAGGCAGTGTTTAACGGTTCAGGTGCGCTTGTTTTGTGGCTTTAGAGCCGAAAAGCGTGCCTTTTTATGTAAACATGATATAGGAGGAAAACATTTCGTTTACGTTCGTATGAACGGTGTGGAACGAGGATATTTTAAGTTTCAGCCGGAGCAATGACCAAGTCAGGTGATACCTGGATTCACAATACCTTGACTGTTTGCCAGGCTCATCGTGCATGCTCCTTCAAGAAAGAACGCGATGTTAGACACTTGAAGTACCCTTGAAACTTCTGACGATGAAAGAGGTTCGGTGAGGGCGGCTTACGCACCGTCGTGAGGTTCAGTGTTTATGTGAAAACGACAGGGCTCGTTATTACTACGGGTCACATCGCTGAAACGCACTGCGACAAGTGGCCGGGAGTGATATTTTCATATATAGGTGGAGCATACTATTAGCATTTCTAGTATATACACACTCGGTAGTTAAAATCACCCAAGTACCAAATGACGATGTAAATGAATATGAGTCAATGCACTCGCCAGTGTAACAGTATTAGTGGGAGCTAGGACGCGCTTCCCTAATACGCAACATTATATGCGTTGTTCACACGAAAGGAGTTTCCCCTATTCTGCACAAAGTGGCTACGAATGCAGCTCCCTCTATTGTGATTGATAAATTACCCTGTGCTTTTATCTGAATCTTGGGTCGCGCAGACACATGAAAGCGCCTCCTCGCGTACTAACGGCAGTATACTTGGCGGTCGGTTAGAAGCGCTCATATACGGCGAGACTGTGCGCTGCCGAGCTGCACTACACAGATCCGATAATGTCAGTTCGGCACCCACGGCGAGTGGCATGCGCCAAACTTCTCTGTTTCAATAAAGGGTTTCTCCTCCTCCGCTGTTGTGCCTCGCCCAAGTTCCACGTGGTCTTCGCGGCCTGCTGGCACCTGGCAGCTGTTGATGAGTCAACCCTGCACCGGGACGGCGACGGACGCGGACAATCTGGAAAAACCACGTCGCCGGCTCCTCTTGACACAAAAGTCGTTGGCCAAGCTTTTGTCAGCCGCCGAGAGCAACACTCCGAAGCAGCGTCGACCCAGCAGCTGTACGGGGTATTCTGCCTTGCTTGAGTCAACCTGGCTGCATCAGGGAGCGACTTTGCGCATGGGATTCCACGTCATCTCACTGTGGTGCCACGCTGGCGCGTGGGGTCTCCCTCACCAAACAGCGAACTGGGCATGTCTTGCCCCTTTCCTAGGTTCAGAGGGAGGCGGTGTTTGGCTTTCCCTCTTCGGGGACGGAGAGGAAGACGACGATCTCATTGGAGTATCCTGCGCATAAATTTTCTTTGCAAGGGATCTTGGGAAGGCGGACGATGTATAAAAACGCTAGCGCAGAGGCGCTCGTGTGTGATTCTCTTTTCATGTTGTACCACGCTACCATGTAAATACTGTATATAAACATTTTTTTCTCCTTCTCCGGCTTCTCTACTCGTCCTCTCCGGGGACTCGGATGGCCCGAGTCCGCACCACGCTACCCAAAGGCGCAACAGTGGCTGGCAGCTTATGGGATTCGCCTGCGTCGGCTGCATCGAAGTGGTGAGTGCCGCGTGTTTGCTCTTCTTTTCGCCAGACTCGTTAGCGCAGATGGTCGGTAACGTGGTAGGGTGATTTTGGTAAATTTTGATTCGCAGACCAAGAATTGGGTGGCTCGTGGGCAAAATTACCTTAGAAGAGAAACGGTGTGCATATCTAAGATGGAGAAGTTTAAGGTCCAAGAACTCCTCGAAATTTGTCAGGAGCTGAATATTTCGGTCGGCTCGGTTAAAAGAAAACAACAAATTTTGGAGCACTTGGGAAAAGAGGAAGTGAGTTTAGAAGAGGCCATTGAGGCCAGAGAAACCATTTTGGCAAAGAAAGAGGAGCGTGAGCGCTTAGCCCGTGAACAAAGAGAGGAGGAAATAAGGAGGGATCGCGAGGATAAAGAACATGAAATCCGTCTGAAAGAACTGGAGCTTCGTATGTCCGTGGGAAATCAAAATTCAGGGGGTGGAGAATCAAAGATAAAGGATCTAATCCACACCTTCAAGGCGGGTGACGACATTGCATTATACCTCGTGCATTTTGAGCGAGCATGCGAAAATGCAGGGTTTAGTAGGGAAACTTGGCCACAAAAACTGATATGCGTACTACCAGGCGAAGTGTCCGATGTTATCGCAAGAATGAATAAAGAGGACTCCGAGGTGTATGACAGGGTAAAGGCTGCATTGCTACGAAAATGTCGCCTATCGACAGAGGCTTTCCGCCTGCGGTTCAGGCACTCTAAGAGGGGCAACGAATCTCATTCAGACTATGCCTACCAAATTAGAGCCAACTTTGAAGAGTGGCTCAAAAGCGCGCAAGTCTATGGCAACCATGACAAGGTCATTGAGTTGATGGTACTTGAGCAGTTTTACCGGGGAATTCCCGAGGAGGTAAGGCTTTGGGTGCAGGATAGGATGAAAGACGTAGACATGAACAGGGCAGCAGAACTCGCCGAAGATTACTGCTCACGCCGTAGTCTCCGCAATACACCACGAACTTCGGAAAAAAATGAAAAGGTAGAAAGCTGGTCGGGAAACCAGGGACGCAAGAGGTTTGCAAGAAATAACTGGAAACCCGAAAATTCCAAGTTATTAGACAATCAGCAGGGAAAGGACAGTGAGGGGACTAAGGCGGCACCTTCATCAGGTTCAAAGGCGCCTGGTGACATAGCGCATGCGTTAGAAGCGCGGAAGCCAGTTGTTTGCTACAGCTGCGGAGAAAAGGGCCACATGGCCAGGAGCTGTAAGAGGCACATGGCATTTGCCACAATTCAGGAGTCAGAGGATAGCTTAAAGCTGTTGAAGCCTTACATGAGGACACTCTCAGTGAACGGCCGAATGTGTAGGGTATTGAGGGACTCGGCGGCCACAATGGATGTAGCGCATCCAAGTTGCGTATCTTCCGAAGACTATATAGGAGAGTGTGCCTGGATTCGGCAAGTGGCAGAAAAGCAAAGCGTCTGCCTACCGATAGCGAGGGTTGTAATCGAGGGCCCTTTCGGCCAATTGTGTACGGAAGCAGCAATTTCAGCCAACCTCCCGGAGCACTTCCCTTACCTATTTTCAAATAAGTCTGAGGAAATGTTAAAAACACGTGGAGAATCATTTGCCACCGAAATAGCTTGCATGGCCCTTACCCGTTCGAAGGCGCGCGAGCTGACGCAACAGCTGAGCAGCTCACCCTCTGGGGAACAGACGTCCGAGGGCAGTGTAGGAAAACCTGAGGTAGTTGCGACGGAAAATGAGTCTGCCATGCGAGTTGTCGAGACGGAAACTGGGGCTATGGTCGACAACAGCGAGGAAATATCTCTAACGCCCGAAAACGAGGACTTGGTGACAGGCTCGGTGTTAACACCCGCGTCCACCAGTTGGTGTCAGCTAGCCAGAACCGACCGTGCAACGCTAGTGGTCGATCAAAAGGCGGATCTCGCACTCTCTATGCTGCTAGATGCCATACATAAGGAAGGTAACTCTAGGAAGAACGTTTCGTTCTACACCCAAAACGAGGTGTTGCATCGCAGGTATGAGAACGCTAAAGGGCGGGTCTACAACCAAGTGGTAGTTCCACTAAAATACCGGCGGAACATTCTCGACCTGGCCCACAGCAACGCCTGGGCGGGCCACTTAGGTATAAAGAAAACGAAAGCTAAGCTGGCTCAGGAGTTCTACTGGCCCGGGTGCTGGAAGGATGTAGAGATGTTTGTCCGTGGATGCGACACTTGTCAGCGGATAGGAAAATCAACAGACAAATGGAAGGCACCAATGAAACTAGTGCCAATAGTCACAGAACCCTTCCGTCGGCTCGTGATTGACATCGTGGGGCCTCTGCCTCCATCTAAATCAGGATATCGGTACGTCCTGACCGCGCTGTGCGTTGCCACCAAGTTCCCGGAGGCAATCGCACTGAAAGAGTTGAGTTCAGTATGCGTGGTGGACGCATTGTTGTCTATTTTTTCTCGGGTGGGTTTTCCCTCGGAGATACAGTGTGACAACGGAAGTGTGTTCACAAGCTGCCTTACGACTACATTCCTAGAACGCTGCGGGATAAAAATCGCGCATAGCTCTATTCACCATCCACAGTCGAACCCTGTGGAACGCATGCACTCGGTCATGAAACGCGTTTTGCGAGCTTTGTGCTTTGAGCATAAAAGTGACTGGGAGGGGTGTATACCAGCTGCGATGTTTTCTCTGAGGTCGGCCCCACACGAGAGTACGGGTTTTAGTCCGGCTGAACTTGTCTACGGCAGGAACTTGAGAGGTCCGCTGCACTTAATACGAGAGTCATGGACTGGATATGGGGAGGACCCTAATGTAGTTTCCTATGTACTGGATTTATTGGGGCGACTGGGGACTACACGCGAAGTGGTGGAGAGCAACATGCGCGCAGCACAGGCGCTTTCCAAGGCCCGTTACGATAAGTCAGCTCGAAAGCGAGTCTTTAGAGTGGGCGATGAGGTGATGCTGTTGTGCCCTTCAAGAAAAAACAAGCTGGACGTACAATGGGAGGGACCAGCGACAGTATTGTCAGTGCTTTCAGACACCAACTACGAGGTAAAGTGGGGCCGGAAATGCCCCAAAGTGTATCACAGTAACCTAATGAAACCCTACATGCGACGAAAAGCAGTAGTAAACCTTGCACTCAATGTTCCTGAGGATGAGGGCGCGGAAATCCTTTGTCTTTCCGATGGCACGGTCAGCAGCACATTGTCCGATAGGGTAGACACAGGGAACACCCTAAGTAAGGCTCAAGAGGAAGATTTAGAGCTTTTAGTACAGGAATTCGCTACCGTTTTCTCCGAGAAGCCAGGCAAAACGGATGTGATTAAGCACGACATTGAGCTGACGGTTAACAAGCCGATCAGCTGTAAGCCGTATCGGGTGTCACCTAGACAGAGAGAGATACTAGAGGCCGAAATTCGCCGCATGATCGACCTAGGTGTTATCATCGAAGCAGACAGTGATTTCACCTCGCCTTTGATTTTGGTTGAGATTCCGGGCCGTGATCCAAGGCCATGCGTGGACTATCGCCGCCTGAACTCTGTAACAGTCGACCAGACTTACCCTATTCCTAACATTGAAGAGAGGGTAGAGACAGTGTCTAAGGCGAAATACATTTCTACGTTAGACCTTGTTAGGGGGTATTGGCAGGTCCCTTTGACAGAGCGCGCGAGTCGATACGCTGCTTTTATCTCACCCCTGGGCACTTTTCGTCCTTTGATGATGAGCTTTGGGCTCAAGAACGCGCCGTATTGTTTCAGCCGCCTGATGGATAAGGTTCTCCACGGGCTCGAGAAATTTGCGCTGCCTTACCTAGACGATGTGGCGATATTTTCGGACAAATGGGAAGACCATGTTGAACACCTTCGGATGGTTTTGGAACGGGTCAAAAATGCAGGTCTTACGGTAAAGAGAGAGAAATGTCATTTGGGCTGTGCTGAAGTAAGCTATTTAGGGCACATTGTAGGAAATGGGCGTCGTCGACCGTCCGAACTCAAGGTAGCCGCGGTGGTCGGTTATCGTCGTCCCAGCACTAAGACCGAGATGAGAGCATTCCTCGGCCTCACAGGTTACTATCAGCATTACGTCCCGAATTACTCCGAGATTGCCAGCCCTTTGACAGATAGTTTACGCAAGACCGAACCTGTGAACATTCAATGGGACTCTAAAAAGGAAGACGCTTTTCAGAAGCTGAAGCACGCATTGAGTGAGAAACCCGTCTTGAGGGCACCGGATTTTGCAAAACCTTTCACTATTCAGTGTGATGCAAGCGAACGCGGTTTAGGAGCAGTGCTATGTCAGACGGACCAGAGTGGAGAGGAGCGGCCGGTTTTGTATTTGAGTCGCAAATTGAGCAGCAGGGAAGAGGCTTATAGCACTTCGGAAAAAGAATGTGCTTGCATTGTTTGGGCCGTACGAAAACTAGGCTGCTATGTTGCTGGCTCTAAGTTTATTATAGAAACTGATCACTCTCCACTAACCTGGTTACACCAAATGTCACCTAAGAATGGTCGTTTGCTCAGATGGAGCATAGCACTGCAGCAGCACAATTTCGAGGTGCGCTACAAGAGAGGTGGCCTTCATACAAATGCAGACGCCCTAAGTCGAGCGTTTTGACTCGTCAAAAGACGCGGAAGGTTTGTTTGATTTTTTTTGTTTACCTTTACCTAGTTTATGTGTACTTTTTTTTTCAATGTGTTACAGTGAGGGCGTAGAGAAATTTTTCACTGACTCCCTCGTTGTCCCGAGCTCTACAGTTTGCGTGTTTAGCTTGATTATAATGTTATCTCGATTCCAAATGGAGTTACGTATGAAAGAGTTACTGGACACTTGTCCCGATTGGTATGCACATTGTTTCCTTGAGCTTAAGTTATTAAGATAAGATGTTTGCTTTGTAAAATCGGAGGCCTGGCGATGAGAGTGGCGTGCACGCGGTGCTTGTCGCATTGTGTGTGGCTGACAAAGGTCGTTTCTTGGAGCTTGTCACCCACTTTTCACCGAAGCGGGGCGCAGAGGCCAGCTCTTGGAGCATTCCAGTTTGACCAGGCCCTTCGAGAAAGCAAGAGCCTTGCCGGAACGTCGCCGACATCGACCCGGCCGAGCTGCATGGAACAACTCGACCTCCCGATGTATCATCTGGCGGCGGGGGTGCTGTTGTGCCTCGCCCAAGTTCCACGTGGTCTTCGCGGCCTGCTGGCACCTGGCAGCTGTTGATGAGTCAACCCTGCACCGGGACGGCGACGGACGCGGACAATCTGGAAAAACCACGTCGCCGGCTCCTCTTGACACAAAAGTCGTTGGCCAAGCTTTTGTCAGCCGCCGAGAGCAACACTCCGAAGCAGCGTCGACCCAGCAGCTGTACGGGGTATTCTGCCTTGCTTGAGTCAACCTGGCTGCATCAGGGAGCGACTTTGCGCATGGGATTCCACGTCATCTCACTGTGGTGCCACGCTGGCGCGTGGGGTCTCCCTCACCAAACAGCGAACTGGGCATGTCTTGCCCCTTTCCTAGGTTCAGAGGGAGGCGGTGTTTGGCTTTCCCTCTTCGGGGACGGAGAGGAAGACGACGATCTCATTGGAGTATCCTGCGCATAAATTTTCTTTGCAAGGGATCTTGGGAAGGCGGACGATGTATAAAAACGCTAGCGCAGAGGCGCTCGTGTGTGATTCTCTTTTCATGTTGTACCACGCTACCATGTAAATACTGTATATAAACATTTTTTTCTCCTTCTCCGGCTTCTCTACTCGTCCTCTCCGGGGACTCGGATGGCCCGAGTCCGCACCACGCTACCCAAAGGCGCAACACCGCCAACATCCCACATGACATTATCCGAGCGTCATTCTTTTCTGTACGTTGTTTCACTGAGGGTAGCCTGTCGAAGTTAGCGCTCATTACTCAGTTTAGATGCTAGAGACACCAGCGAAAACTCAGGAGAAGGACGAGAAAAGGTGCCGTCAATCACACACACCATCAGGAAAGTTTTCGCAGATTTTCTCGTATCTAGACATGAACAATCCAGCCCACCTCTTCAGTCTTCTTTCTCGGTAAAATAATTCGCGCAGTGTGCTGGCATATTTATTAAACTACGGACGCAAGGCCGCTTAATCAGGGCATGGTTACTGCAACCATGGCACACGAATGTACGACCAGGCCGGCCGGGCTCATGTTTTCCAACCAAAACACCTCCTGCACCTGTGCCGTTATGCTCATGAGCAGTAGCTTTCCCGCAAATAGTCAATTCAATTTCTTAACGTGGTCCACGTGACTCGAACGCTGATGCATTCCGGCACGTATACGTGCTTAACCAATCACAAGACGTCTACAGCCCCTTGAACCAGTCACAACTGGCAAGATGGAAGGTTCGATGATACAACGTCATTTTAAAAGTGTCCGGGTCGTATAGTCCAGAATGGTTAGAACTAGACATCGGTTAAAGCGTTGGTGAGAACGGATATTCGGGCTACAGATGGTTGAATTTGTGTCTTCCCTCTTAGTCTTCTGTTCCTTGCCTCCTGTACGTTTTTCTCCCAGCACTTTCGTGCTTGCGCTGCAATCTTTATTAAGTTGGAAGAGAGGTAGACTGACAAATGAGACGAGGAGGGCAAGATGGCTGACCAGAAGGAAGGCTTTTTCTAGTTTGCTGACAGGACATGTCGTGTTCTATATGCAAGAATATTGAAACGAGGTCAAGGCGATGGTAAGGCTCCATCATAAAGTTCCGTTTAGCTAGCCGTCTGCTGCTGGTACAATGAATCAATGGCTCTACCTAGTCGGTAAGCAGCGTCCGTGCGAAGGCCGTGGTAGACTGCCTTCAGCGCTAGCAGCATGCCAACGAGGCCGCAGAAACAGTCTCCCGAATGCGGTGACGGCGGCGGCACGGTGCTCCAGAAGGCGAGCTGGTACTTCCAGATGACAAACCTGAGGCCGTCACGGAGCATGCTTACTGCAAACAACAGTGTAGGTACAAGGAGAAGGAACCTGGAAGTATGCCCCGTAAAACCCCTATCTATCTATCTATCTATCTATCTATCTATCTATCTATCTATCTATCTATCTATCTATCTGTCTATCTGTCTGTCTGTCTGTCTGTCTGTCTGTCTGTCTGTCTGTCTGTCGGTCGGTCGGTCGGTCGGTCGGTCGGTCGGTCGGTCGGTCGGTCGGTCGGTCGGTCGGTCGGTCGGTCGGTCGGTCGGTCGGTCGGTCGGTCGGTCGGTCGGTCGGTCGGTCGGTCGGTCGGTCGGTCGGTCGGTCGGTCGGTCGGTCGGTCGGTCGGTCGGTCGGTCGGTCGGTCGGTCGGTCGGTCGGTCGGTCGGTCGGTCGGTCGGTCGGTCGGTCGGTCGGTCGGTCGGCCGGCCGGCCGGCCTGCCGGCCTGCCGGCCTGCCTGCCTGCCTGCCTGCCTGCCTGCCTGCCTGTCTGTCTGTCTGTCTGTCTGTCTGTCTGTCTGTCTGTCTGTCTGTCTGTCTGTCTGTCTGTCTGTCTGTCTATCTATCTATCTATCTATCTATCTATCTATCTAAGGCTCATTTGTGCAATGCCTCTGTGAGCCCATGAGACGCCTCTAAATAAATTGTTCTTGGTTTCGTACTCGAAATTATTTGAGGTACTCCATTGAGTCATATCAAAATGGCTGTTTCTGAGGTTGTATTTATGCCCGGTCAAATTCATGTCTGTATATTTGCACTCTTTTTACATACAAGCATGAACCACCAACTAGACCCACTATCGCTTCTAGCAGAAAGAAACATGAAGCTTTCTGGATTTATTACATACTATGATATAAAACGTTCGCAGGTATAACGTGACAGCAGATGGCACAAGACCGGGTTTATTGGCGGTTCATGGAGGAGGCCTTTGCCCTGCAGTGGGTGTAGTCAGGCTGCTGCTGATATGAGGAAATCCGAAAGCATGCCTGCATGCATGCGTTTCGCGCTAAGGACGTGGCATAGGATCGTGAAGAAGCATGAAGCTTTGGTATGCGGCCATCCAAGATCACAGCGTAATAGTCAAGTTGTTTAGTTGACAGCCAGTGACAGGAGTGGCCGAAGTTTTTAGTTAGGGGGGGGGGGGTTAGATATTTTCGCTCCACTGCGCTCACACCCCTGCGCGCAAACCCATGCAGCTCTGGACTACTCATGTTGGGCACCATTACCGTTAAGTGACACTTTCTTTTTCACCATGTATTGAATAAATATAATCATTTCGCAGACATCTGTGTGATGAAGACCAGCGAACTTCGCCTACTTCGACGCAGAATCGGTCGACTTTGTAAGCAAAGTTTTCCTCACATTGTCTAATCTTTCGTCGTAATCACCGGCGTTTCAAGTTTATAGTTAATCACATTACGTATGTGTGCACACGAGTATTAGCGCTGTCATGGTAACTACTATCAATTACCCATTATGACATCCAACTAGCCATTACAGTGGTGCTCATCTTAGATTTGCATTTAGTGAGAAGCTCTTAACAAAATATTATTAGCGGAAATGCTACTGGAAGTGAGAGCAGTGTGAAATTTAATAAGTTATTTCCTTGCATAAATTCTTAAAGCCACAATGCGGCCATGCCAGACTTAAAGGTTTCCTGCGTACAGGCTAAATACACGGGTGGACAAATGGAGGACACAGTCATAAGCTTGCATAGGTGGTATAGCCAGACTAGTTGGCTGTACACGGTGTAGCGTAAAATTTAATTAACTATACGGACAAGCAAAGATACACACATGCGTTGTGCGCATCTTTGCTGTCTCTTTTTTGTTTCCACGGTTTCGCGCTACAGTTCTCGACAGTTATAAGACGACTCTCACCTAATGGCGCCCAGGCACTGTTCGAGCCTCCGGCCGACCGTGAATAGCGTCAGCAGTACGTAGGCTAGATGGAAGACGCTGCCCACGTACAACGGTGGAAGCATGAATGGTCGCCAGACAGGAATCTCGAAGGTAAGGGTCGCTTCTCCAAAGACGGACGGCTCGGTGTACGGTCCGTACAAGTAGGCTGCCACGACCGCACACATGAATGCGTACGTCGCGGGCACTTTCGGCACGGCTACGAGATAAAGGTGACGCCGGGGATATGGCACGCTGCACGCAAATGCAGAGACAGCACACAGCCAAATTGAAAAGAACGCGAAGGCATCATAATGAACTCGGTGCTGTTATTTGTTTGCATGCATCCATCATACACACTAAATTTTAAGGCGGAAGCCTTAGATGCCCCATCGAACGCGAAAATTGACAGTTTGCTTCAACAGTAATGATGCAAATATGATGACGTCAGCGTATGACGTCGCACATAATCATAACCTGCTACATTACCATTGTGCGACCTATCTTGTCGTCACATGATGGCGTCGCTTGGTCAAAGGTGGACCGATCACGGAGGCAGCGTAAAACAATGCTAGATGCAAAAAGCTAGCAACCATACCGAACCTGGAGACGGTGCCGAAAATTCGGGTGCTTCAAAAAAAAAAAAACCTTTCTGTGGGGGATGCGTAAGGATCAATACATGAATTGAGAAGAAAATCCCGATTTCCTTAACTATCAAAGAGTCAAGTAAATGCATCACACACCGTTTGAGTGGTTTTCGTTAAAAATGAGCACATCTTCTTCAATTGTATAATAAAAGCACCATTACTCTTTTTCAATCCTTGCTTTAATATTATGAAAATGAACATATCGCAATACGGAGGACCTCACCGTATGATGGCCACCATAACGAGGCCGACAAGTACGCCGATCACGATGGGCAGCAACGCTGTTTTCAGAGGCCGCCACGCGAACTCAAGATCGGCCGCCAAAAGCAGGAACCAGTGCGTGCTCGCCAAGTGCTCGTACTTTCCGTAGTGAAGAGTGGCGTCAGAGTAGTGACTGAAGCAGAACACTTGCAGTGCCATCATGACGCCCGGGAAGGTTTGCGCGCACATCGTGCGGAGGTAGGACTCGCGAGTGTACATGTGCGCAATTTCGACGACGGCGGGGTTGGTCAGGCCGACGGCGATGACGGCGATGACGAACAAGGTGGCAAAGTAGGTGGTGCCGAGCGCGGCTTCCAGCACGATGCCCTTGAAAAAGAAGGCCACCAGGCTTGACACCAAATGCCAAATGTCCTCGTGATGGAACGCGGCGAACACGGCTCGCGACCAGTGTCCTTCGTCGACGATGGTCATGGCGCTGGCACAACGCTCCGGGTAGTGCTTATGAAGGAATCTCCAGTGGGCCAGCGCTGCGAGCCACATCACCGTCATTGTGCCCCACGGTATTCGAGAAGTGGCCAACACATCCTCAAACTCGGCGGCATTCGAATAGAGCGTGGGGTTGAACTTCTTGTCAGTGGAAGGCGGCGATTGTTGTCGTGGTAACCTCCATAACAGGACTGTCCTGGGACTAAGCGAAGCTTGACTGTGACGCCCACCGCCCACTTGCATCGTCATGGACTGCGCCCTCTCAGCTGTGACGGCACCGGATGCCGCTGTCTTGAAGTGTTCCTCAGAGTGAACGAGCTTTGTCTGCGCTTCGTCAGTGGCTCCTAGTGGTAGCGCGGAAGAAGTCCACATTCGGGAAACCCCCGCAGCCGAGACAGAGGGGGTCTGGTTCCCAGGTGAACTCGACCACATGGGACTCAAGGGTTGCTCACCGCCAATGGGCGACGTCGCACGAGACCACGAATCCAGTTGGTTCCGTCTACTCGGGGAGTACTGCAGAGTGAGTGACCTGTAAGCGCCGGTAGAGTCTTCGAGCGTCAGGGGTGAGCCGTGTACATATTTCGCGCGTGGCTTCGACATTGCGTTAGGAGGCAAGGGGGTTCCGGGCGGTTGGTGAGGTAGTGATGAGCTCAAACCAGCCGTCAGCTCGAGAGAATGCTGGGACACCCCGCTTATCGAAAACTCCGGGGCCAACTTTCGTTCTCCTTCCTTGTGCCCTTCGCTAGTTCCGGCAGGCTTGGTTGCTGCAGTGGATCCAACCATCTTTTCTACTGCTGGGTGGTGGCCTTCGCTTGTCTGTAGACACTCGCCTTCTACAACGGCACTGAAGGGTTTTACTCCCACTGAATGTTGACTCTCGCTAGTTCCTCTAATCTCGGCGGCTGCCGCAGAACCAACCGCGCTTTCTTTCGCTAGATGGTGACTTTCGTCTGTTCCTGTAAGCTCGGCAGCAGCTGTGGAACCAACAGGTTTTTCTTCGGTTGGATGATGACCTTCGCTAGTATCTACAGGCTCGGCTGCTACAGTAGAACCAACCGTTCTTTCTTCCGCTGCATGATGACTTTCACTTGTCCCTAGAATTTCGCCTGCCTAGGCTGAACCGACCAGTTTTTTTCTCGCTGGCTGGTGGCCTTCGCTTGTCCGTACGGGCTTGCTTGCCACAGCAGAATCCACCGGCTTTTGTTCCCTAGTGTTGTGGCATTCACTTGTGCCTTCAGGCTCGGCTGCTGTCGCGGAACCAACCGGCTTTGCTTGCTTTGGGTGCCAGCGTTCGCTTGCTGCCGTAGGTTCGGCTGCTGTGATGGAACCTGCCGGTTCTTCTTTCACTGGAAATTGGCGTTGCCTGCTCCATAAAGCCTCGCGTGCTACAGCGAAGCCAACCGGTTTTTCTTCTACCGAGTGGTGGCCTTCGCTTGTTCTGACCGGCTCAGCTGCTGCTGTGGAACCACCCGGTTTTTCTTCTACTCGACGATGACTTTCGCTTGTTCCTGTAGATTGGACTGCTGCCACGGAACCGACTGGGCTTCCTTCAACTGGACAGTTTTCTTCTTTTGTTCCTACAGGTTCGGCTCCTCCCGCGGAACCAGCACGCATCAGTTCCCACGGCTTACTGGCAGCGCTTGTCGCCGCAGGGTCAGGGGTGTTAGGAATTTTGCTCTGTCGCGATGGTAGCGGTGGCGAAGAGCGGCGAGCCGTCGAGCGGACTTCGCTGAAGCCTTAGCCCGAAGGCGAAACAGGGAGGCAATCCGTTTTGAAAACAGCAACAAAAGTAGCGTTTACTGTAGCAGGTTGTCGTTTGTACAGAGCCGGCCAGCACGACAACGTTGGCTGGGGCAAAATCTCCCTAACATGGGGCCGGCACGGCCTTAAATGGCGTTTTTGGACTCTTCTGCGAGACCAGTTCTTCGGAACGGCACAGTGGCTCGGAGGGGAGACGTAGCCATACCCAGAACTGCAAGGTGGTTCGGCGGAGGAAGGGACGTTATCCCCGGAACTGCACGGAAGGCGGTGCTGGGAGGGGGGAGACAGATCGTCGGAACAGCGCTCGATCTCGTGAGACGTGCTCCCGAACGAGGAACATGTCTGTGGCACAACAGCACCCCCGCCACCAGACAATGCATCCGGAGTTTTGAGCCATCAGCGCGGCTCGGAAGGAAGGATGCTGGTTGACCGTAGGTAGCCATTCCGATCTCTCCGCCCGTTGAGACTTCCATAGGCCTGCACAGGTTCACTGGAACGACGGAGTCGAACACAAAGGCAAACCGCTCTGGCCAAAGCAAGCACCCTCCAAATGCTGATTGATTGATATGTGGGGTTTAACGTCCCAAAACCACTATATGATTATGAGAGACGCCGTAGTGGAGGGCTCCGGAAATTTAGACCACCTGGGGTTCTTTAACGTGCGCCCAAATCTGAGCACACGGGCCTACGACATTTCCGCCTCCATCGGAAATGCAGCCGACGCAGCCGGGATTTGAACCCGCGCCCTGCGGGTCAGCAGCCGAGTACCTTAGCCACTAGACCACCACGGCGGGGACCCTCCAAATGCTGATCAAATCGCCAGACCAACAGAAACGAAAATATTTCCTCGAGATTTAGCTGAGCTAAAAAAAATTGCATCACGAGCAATGTACCTGAGGAGCAATACATAATGTGGACACACCTTTAGCCAAGTGTCAGTGCATGACACTGTTGAACCAAACAGATTTTTTTGAGCGATTCTCAATTGTGGTTTAGGCAGATTATGGACGATCGAAGCTTCTGAGGATTGTTCAATTTAGCACCGAAACTACAATTTAGTACACTGAGCAATCCTGAACCACGCACATTGGCGTCGCCTGCAAGCGTGATATTGTCAACATAACAAAGTTCGTCCTGCTACAAGCTCTCTTTTCATTGCGCGCAGCCAATATGATCAAAACAAGATAAAACACGCTTGAAAAGTAAGACAATAAGAGTAAAAATTATGAAATAAGAATGAAATAAGAACGAAAGAATGAAACTTGCGTGCGTTATACAAAACAAAGTTAACCTACACTGACGTGCGCACTAACACGTAATGCCAAACGCAGATGGTATGTTAATCATGAACTTTTACGCAACGTTCTACGCAAAATAAAACACACTAACTGTTACCTTTCGAAAAATATGAAAACAAAATAATGAAACAAACATACCTGCTTCAAACATGCCTGCTTTCCCAATGAGAAGGAAAGTAAAACACAAACATTCAAACACATTTGTTACTGAATGGCTTACGACAAACTAGAAAACAATTTTCAAAGCTGATTACATTGTCCATTCATAGTAATGGCAAGATAGGGCCCCTCTCAGACGAACTCTGGGGAGTCGCGCACTCCACAGCTTCTGAGGGTTGCGGTCTGGACAAAAGGACGACGAATCAACCTGTTCGCCGAACTCTGTAGCAGCGACTTTTGACCCGCAGCTGCTGAACTCGAAGAAAGGGGCATCTGCACTGCATCGTTTACGCCGCCCGTTCGACCAGTGACCCTTTCGCCACGGTGGGGAACAACCGCTTGTGTTACAGCTCAAGCGCTCGCAACGTGTCCCCACTTGCTTGCATCTACAAGGCAGAGAAAAGGATGAGACCAGGCGGTGATTTCGGCGTTCCAATTTCTTTGAATTTTGGTCTTTGTTGACGTGCTTCCCGCCTAATCTCCCTCTCACTGATGGTCTAAGCTTCAAACATTTCCTGCAGGGCCCTTTCGCGATCCTACCCCTAGCCCTGAACCTGGCGTATCGAATGAAGACGTCACAGCACTTAACAGCTGCTTTAACATGTTTGATGCCTCTCGTCTATTCCGCGCTACGCTTTTGCCGACGCTTTTTTCTCTTCGAATGGCTAGGAATGGTGGAATCCCCGACACACTTATTCACAAGCGCACTGCCTTCGACAGGCTTTGCCAAAGCTCTATGCGGCTGAACCAACTTATCTTTGTGGGGAGTCGAAGTTCCCAATTTGTTGGCTAGCGTTTCCTGGCGCCCGGTGCTAGCGGTCTCTGCCTGTGGCATAACGGGAGGCCCGATTAATTTAAGGCTAACAAAGGAGCTTACAGAGCTTTCAATCGGTGGGGGTCTATCGCTGTCGTGGATAGCCCTTTTTCTCTGGCCTTCGAAGTCGGCCTCATGCTTTCTTTTTCGAGCTTTACTCTGTAGCGTTTTATGTCGCGCATCCTGCTCAAGCTTTTGTCGACAGGCGTCAACCTGTAGCGCCTTACGACTCGACTTGTCGTCAAGCTCTTTTTGATGCGATGCGTCCGAATCATGTGTGCTGTGAATTGGCTCCGTCTCTAGCGCTTCGCGATGCGCCTCGGCGTCCTTAGCCGTGCGATGGGCCTCGGCCCCAAACTCCTTGCGCTGCACCTCAGCGTCTGGCTCTATCCGACGCACTTCGGTGTCTCGCTCTCTATGGCACACTTCTGCGGCTTGTGCTTCGCGACGGGCCTCAGCTTCCATAGCTTTTTGGCATGCCTTAGCTTTACGCGCTTCTCGACGCGCTTCATCCTTCAGCGCCCTTCGTGGCGCTTCAGCCTTGTCTTCATCACTCCGACTTTCCTCGTCAGCATGACTTGGAAAAAAAATATCTTATCAAGGCATATCTAACATGAATGAAGTCTCCTGCTTCCTCGAAGGGTAAGCAATTCAAAACATGCGCTATCTTGCGTGGCAACAGCGTGGCGAGCTTCTCCCCCCAAAGGTCGCGGCTAACACCCACATTAGTGCGAACAACTTCAAAATCATCCAGAAAATGCGCGATGTTTTCGCCTCTCTGAAAGCTGTGGAGCTGCTGTTTCGCTCGCTCCCACTTAAGTGCTTGAATTTTAAGATCAAGCTCTCTCATTTTGAGAGCATGCTCTGTCCTTTTTCGTCTCTGCTCGGCCTTCCATTGTTCGTGCCTTTGAGCTTCTTCGGCCTTCCATTGTTCGTGCCTTCTATCCTCTCGCTCTTCGGCCTTCTCCTTTTCCTCACAGATGAGCTCCCAAAACTCGTCAGCCTCATCGGCAGTCACATTTTCTGCCCGCATCACCTCGAGAATCGCTTCCTTTGTTTTAGGAAGCGATTCTCGAGGTGGAAATCCCCATGGCCCCACAAATTTCGAGGAGGTCCTCCACAAGGTATTGCTCCATCGCGATCTCGTTTCTCGTGATGCTCTGCTATTGATATTCACCGTACTCCAAAACTAATCTCATGGTTTAAAGTAGGTGATTATTAAATTAAAACCACCAAAACAAAACAACTCAAAACACTCTCCTAACATCTGCCTGTGCTAGAGAGGTCTGGCGAAATGAACAGTAAACGTTGGGCACTCACCCAACCAAAGTAGCCGACGATGGTCCAACTCGTGGCTGCCGTCGAACAGTGTCAGGCCTTCAGGAATCCGGTCCTACTTGCCAATGTTGAGGTCCGGGGTTGCTTGTCCCAGCTTGCCGAACGATGAGAACAGGGTAGCGTATACCAGTGTATTCAAACGCTAATATCAGGTCGGTCGTGCTCGAGCTTCCAGGGGTCCGATCCGGCGTGCCAAACGTAGGGTAGCGTATCACAGCGTAGCCAAACGCTATCACGGCGGTCGTCCTCGTGCTCAGAGATCCGATCCAACTTTTCAGCCGTTGAGATCGGGATAGCGGGTCCCAGAGCTGCAAAACGTTGAGGACAGGGGTCTGATCCGGCGTGCCAAACGTAGGATATCGTATCCCGAAGCTGCCAACCACTGTTACGAATTTTGCTCTGTCGCGATGGTAGCGGTGGCGAAGAGCGGCGAGCCGTCGAGCGGACTTCGCTGAAGCCTTAGCCTGAAGGCGAAACAGGGAGGCAATGCGTTTTGAAAACAGCAACAAAGTAGCGTTTACTGTAGCTGGTTGTCGTTTGTACAGAGCCAGCCAGCACGACAATGTCGGCTGGGGCGAAATCTCCCTAACATGGGGCCGGCACGGCCTTAAATAGCGTTTTTGGACTCTTCTGCGACACCAGTTCTTCGGAACGGCACAGTGGCTCGGAGGGGAGACGTAGCCATACCCGGAACTGCAAGGTGGTTCGGCGGAGGAAGGGACGTTATCCCCGGAACTGCACGGAAGGCGGCGTTGGGAGGGGGGAGATAGCTCGTCGGAACAGCGCTCGATCTCGTGAGACGTGCTCCCGAACGAGGAACATGTCTGTGGCACAACAGGGGCTACATCGGAACTGCTAACAGGCTTCGAGCTATCAGAGCGGGCGGCAGGCATCTCATCGGCTGCGGAAGGGGACGCACTTCGTCGGCTCGGACTCTTTTCGGGAGCATCTTCGACGCTTTCGCGACGTGGCAATGACATGTCGTATGCTCGCGTTGGCAGCCAGAACGTACCTGTAGTTGTCGGTTGAATATCTGATATGATGGCTGAATATCTACCATGCAGCACCGAGATCCGTCATTTCTCTGCGAGCTCCTTGTTCACTTCTATCGGGTATAATTTTCTTTATCAGCCGCCCGCTCCTGGAATAGATGCCCGCAGTATTTTTGTTGAAGGCCCCGAGCCCTGCTCTCTTCGCTACCTGCGGCAAACCTGATGATGATGATGCTTGGGTGATTGGCAGCGACTCACACCGGTGGATCGGCCAAGACAGATGGATCATACAGACTAAATTTATTACTATTTTCAAGTGATAATAGAGGGTACAGATGTAATTGCTATGAAGCGTTGGTTATGATAGATTTAAATTTGAGCAAAATCTTTTTTGCGTAAGCTCCGAATGATAAAAGATTTTTTACTAGTGTGACATAAGATAGAATTATAAGTGAAACTATTTCAGTAGGATACAAGTTTTTCAACATCATTGAGTAAATTCTTGTCCGACCGACCTGGCTTCGCGTTCTTGCTTTTTTTTTCTTCTTCTGCCCTGTTTTGTATACCAGTTTTTTTCATTCCGGCAATAGAGAATGCTCTTGTTTTCAAGCAACGGGAGCTATCCACTACAGGACACTGGCTAAGAAGCCGGCGTTTGTAATACAAGTAGATTCTATACCTCCAGAAAACATCTAATGCGTTGATGCCTTCTTTCCCAGCCGTTCCATCACTTCCTGCTTCCGTTGCACTATAGTAGTTTCAATAAAACCGAAACCTGATTATCAGTCTGTCTTGAAGGCCCGCTTTACTAAAAAAACAAAAAAAAAAAAAAACCAGCACACCTGCACGGAACGTGCAGCCAAGTCACACCAAAAGCTGGAACAGCGGGCTTTCTAGAGCTTCTTTTTTTACACATTTTAGAGGCAACTATATACCACAAGTATACCTGCATGGTAACCGCTAAGACAAAAAGTATATGAAGCGTCTGCTGTGCTATCATTCGTCACTCTTCGGAGAAGCATAGTACCCGCAACAGACTTGTTAGTGCATTACTAGCACTGTGCTGATGCTGTGGCTGACGACGAAGAAAAATGAAGTCTCAGGCTTTTGTGAGATTTCGTACCCATTTTGTAGTAGAATTTGTTGCGATGATTTTAGCTTTCCGCAAATTAACAACATCAACTAGTTCGGCAGCAATTTTAACTCCTTCGGGGTTGGTGTATTCTTCTCTCAGAGTTATTCAATCATATGAGTTGCGAAACTCACCATAGACTCCATATATCAATAGCGGAACACAACATTGGCCGAAATTATGGGAGTGAACAGATTGTCGCGTCATCTTCTGACAGCAAAAATAACTAAATATTGCGGCATGTTTTTGCGGTGAACGTGTTTTTGTTTTATTTTTTACCGCACAGTGTAATGGACGGTGCAGCGAAGTCGGTAGTTTACCAGATTCATGTGGAGAGCCCACGATGTTTACATTTTGGCAAAATTGCGAACGGTAAGGCGTGATGCAAGCGGGATGCAGCGTTGATCCATGTGGATCGAAACTGTAAGTTTGTCAACGGCCGCAGACGACGTTGCCCGAGCAGCAAACGCCGGTGCCATTGGAAAGACTCCACGAGCATTGTACCTGAAAAGAAAAGAGCGCTTGAGTGCTAGCTGCGAGTAAATAGCAACGTTCAATGTTCCCACTTTTTGTCATCGTGCTTTTATGATTATATGGCCTCTGTCTGATTGTTTTCGCGATTAGGGGAATTCGACCGCTGCGTGCAAAGCAAAGTGGCCAATTCATGGTAAATACTGATCGGTACTGTTGTGCTTTGGTTTGCTGATCGGTACTGTTGTGCTCTACCGTATCAGTGTCGTCTTTGTGCGACAATCATTTACGTCGTGTTTGTGAGACACATCGTGAACCACAGAGCGCAACACTTAAAAGAGTCGTCATCTCAGACTTCCCGCGAGCAATCGGTCTCGAGCAAACTTTTTCAAACAGGCAAACAAAGAAAAATAATCAGGGTACAGCGTTAAAACCATCGTAGCACGAAATTGCAAGCACCACCTTCGACAAAATGAAACTAGACGCTTCGACCCGGCTTTGATTACGCCTTTGCAGAGCGAAAACTGCTGACAGCTGCGGCGGGCGCCGTGTGGTGGTGGTGGTAGTGGTTACAATGAAGAGGAAAAAGGCACCTAATTTCTGTCTGCCTTCAGGCGACACGGCGCAGTGCCTTATAGGGGTGGGGGGAAGGAGGGATAAAAAGAATAGAAGGAAAATAGAAGCAGAAGAAGACAGCCAACGAGAGAAAAAAGAAGGAGATAGGAAAGTGGGGATCCGGTCGAAGCAGTCCAAGGGCGGGGTGCCACAATGCGAGAGCTGCACGGCTTCAGGAGACCGCGGAGGGCGAACCAGTCGGCGGGAGCTACGCTGAAGTCGGAGATCGCGAGGGCACAACCGTCCAGCTTGAAATCCTGCGAGCGAATCCCCGCCGTGTGCAAGCCAAGTCCATTTAGGGGTTCCCAGGCGGCGCCGCGCTCTCGCGCGCGGCGCACGCCGCTCGCTGGACGCCGCCTTTCTCTCTTTCTGGCGCCGAGCATCGTGAAATTTCCGCCGCCGACTGAATCGCTCGCTGGGCTATTTTTTTTTGCCGCTGCCGCCGGCTCCCGCGAAGCAAACCACCAACGAGCGCCTGCATTTCCTCCCTTCTTCTCCCGTTGGTGGCGCCTCCTCACTCATGCCTTTTTTTTAAGTGTGAATACACTTTATAAGCGACCCCAAACCATCCACAGGCACTGCGCCGTGCTCCCGACCGGGTTGCAGAAATTAGGTGCCTTTTCTCATCTTCTAACCACTACCACCACCACCACCATCCACCGCCATCGGCGGCGTCCGCAGTCTTCTCTCTATCTTTAAAAGAAAGAGGACTTGGCGGGCCGCAGCGCGACGCTCTACCGAATAAGCCACGGACGCGACGCTGATATCGGTGTCAGTAACGCGCCTTATACCCCCTCCCCCTTCGCTCGCTCCTCCGCTCTCCTCGCTCGCTGCAGCTTAGCGCGCACCCCTCTCTCTCGCACGCTCGCCTTCTCTCTCAGTCTCCCCATAGAGAAAGAAGAAGACAAGAGAGGACACTCCGCGAAACCTGGGCTCAGGAAGTGCGTCACGATTACGTAACCAACTAGTGCTCTCATCAAACGTCAGAGAGCGCAAGCGCAAAAAAAAAAAGTTATAATCAATGCAACGGAATTGTTTCCACAAAATAATAATTATACGCCCAAATTAGGTATGTTCTTTATACATAAAAACAATTTATTCAACACACCTTACGCGATTATTTTTCTTCAGCCGTACTGTCATAAACACCATCTACCCAGTGACAAGCCCATGCTAGCTCACTTTACCCATGCATGACTGACAGCGAGAAGCTTTCGTCGCTTTCGTCAACGTCGGCTGCGTCGGCGTTTTCAAGCGTGAGATAACAGGTGAGGCACGTTTTCAAGCGAAGCTTGTTGAATGACATATTGTTGGTCTTGTTCGGTCATTTTTTTCAGAAAACGGTTACACCTGTGCGAATAAGACACCATGCAACAAACATAGAAAGATGCACACACACACATTGCGCTTCGTGTGTGCGAGTTTGTTTCTTACGTGGCGTCTCATTCACGCAGTTGTAACCTTTTTCTGAAGCTTGTAAGGACTGGAAGGTTCGCTAAAAAGAAAGTTTGTGGCTCTATGCGGCGGCTAGACGGGAACATTGTGCAACGTATGCAGTATAGCAAAGGCGGCACGGCGTCAAGCCGAGGCGACGCGTGCTGCGTCTGCCACGGACGCGAGCGTCTGTAGGCTGAGCATAGCTGGGCAGCTAGGTCATAGGCTCGGTGCAAAATATTGAGAAGCGTTCGCTGGGCCTCGCATGCTTCACGACACGTTTCCCGAAGGCTCGCAACACGAATAATTCTTGGTGTGCCGGAGGCAAATCTGGACTAGCCAAGTGGCCATCATCTTCGTTTCTTCGCTGGCCTTGTGCCACTAGTGCAAGCTGCCCACAAATTTTTTTGACGTTTTCAATATAATTTTACCGCACAAATTTCAACTACGATTTTTCTTCCCAATGTACTCTGCTGATACTGCGTACGCACGAAGGTGTTCTAAAGTTCCCAGGCCGCGATACCATTGCATTACAAGGGATAGCGGCCTGGAAACTTCTGAAGATCTTTGTACGTGGTCTTGACGTATATCTTTGTAAGTCAGAGTTTTATGGGTCAGAGATGTATCACTGGTTTTGTATTGTGCATCGATTAGCTAATCATTCAAAGGGGTTTGTTGGTTCCGCAGGCCGCTCGCAAGATTGTTCCGACAGCACTGTCCGAGGCACTGAACAAGCTTCACAAGACCCTCCAGATGATGTCTCGGCCAACAGCTCCACGTCTGAGTGCCCTAGAGAAAATGGTGACTATGCTTTTATTGCAGCTGTTTTTAATGTGCTATTTTATGTTTAGGACATTCTGAGGAAACTATCCTCAAAAGGACACTACGTGTGCACTTACAAAATGTAAGGGTGGGCTCTCAGTGATTTTCATTTTTTTGTGCATTGTCAACATTGTGAATGGTTTGTTTTTAGGTAGTGGAATCGAAAACTTTGCACCACAGAAAGTTGTGCACCTTGGGTCTGAAAGAGCGAGGCAAATGCTCGTATGGGATTAGTTGTTCTTCGCTTTTACATCCATTTTTTTGTTTATTGCAGTGCGTTCCTGTGTGCCAGCGACAATGTCTCCATCAATGAAGTACAAGCAAACCATTAAACATCTGCAAGCCAAAGTAGCAGCACAGCGGAAAACTATTAAAAGACTGCGGAGACAGCCTCACCAAACTAACCACTCATTCGTTGCATACATTGTTTTGGTTACCCGCTATGAGGAGTAGGGACACTGTGTATTCGCTCGAAGTGATTTGCATAACCTTAAAAAGAATGTTGGGTATCCTGTCTGTATTTTTGTAGCAAATGCGGGCGAACTGTACACTTTACTGTGGGTCGCTTGGTCACTGTGTCTGCTTTATCTCTCCAGCTCAAGTAATATATCGATAACAAAACCGCTTGTTGAAATGTCTTCGAGTGGGTAAGGAACACAGTATGAAGTGGGCACAGTTCACGTTATCGCGCTTTTTGTATTTTAGCTTCTCATCAACCTCTTCATCTCGCCCATCAAAATTTTCAAAAGAATACCCAAACTTGTAGCGTTTGATGGGGCTGCGGACGCTGCCATTTTATTTTTATATAGCTTGTGAGTGATAACGTACGATGTAGAGCCTTTGTGAAAAATAATGAGCCAAAGTGGTTTCCTTCTGCTATTTATTAGCCCTGTAATACCGCTCTCGTAGCACCAATTAAGGTCCACAATTCTGGATAAGTGATGACTACAATCTATTTTAGCTCGCAAGTGTCACAGCAACACCCAGACGCAAATCACTTGGGATCTTAAGTTTTTGATGATAAGAAGAGCCACAAGACCTGCCAGTGTTGTAGCATAAAGTTTGTCTTTCACGTAGTGAGCAAGCTGCAAAGCCCTACCTTTCTGAGGACAAGCAGGCATCAAGTCTGCTTTTTTTTTTTCATTTTGGGCTAGCTGTTCTTAAGCACAGCCAACACACTGCAGCTTTGCCTTTCTGCTATATTGTGTCGTGTGGTTTCTGTGCACTCTTTTTTTCTATGCATTATTTTGGTTAACCCCAGGCGTGATTCGCGACTTCATTGCTGTGTATATGTCACTTCTTCGTTCTTCTTCAGCATTGTGCGCTGTGTTTTTGCCATAGATCCTTACTTACCCATGGGCCCGGTGTGTCATACTTCACCAGCTTCTGGGCTTCTGCCAACTCTAGCGATGTGTGCGTTGTCTGTGTTCTCTCTGTATTTGTTACAATATTTGTTACAATTTACTTGTAAGGCGAGATGCATTTGTTGTCTACTTTTGTCATATTGTGCTTTTTATATTCTCAGACTCTACCTTGCCTTTGAATAAAACATTGCGGATACTCTGTCTCTTTGACTGATATATACATTGATCACTTGTTCCAAAAGAACAAGTGATCAACAAGTAAACAAAAGAACAAGAACAAGCGCGATGAATAAAATCGTAGTGAATTATCACTACCTGCATCTCTCTTTATTATAACTTAATCAAAATAAAAATAAAAAAAATAAAAATTCAAAATTTCCGCCAGTGAAACCGAAACAGGAAGCGCACGCCACTTGCTCTCACCAACCACCAGGTGTGCTAGGGTCGATTGGGCCGCTGGGATCTACGGGAGTGTCCACTCTTCACCTTTTTTTATTTCTCTATGGTCTCCCGTCGAGAGCGGGTCGTGAGGGGGAGTGAAGTTAAAATCCGTTGGCATTCGCCAGTGAGTTAACGTAAACTCCCCCGTGTGATCAAATTGCGATTCCCAGGAACCATTACACCATAAAGGCACCATAGTGTGATTAATAAATATAATAGTGCGAATTAATAAATACCCCTCTGTATTCGCACTTAACCATGTTCACCCTCGGGGAAATGCTTGGGAGTTTTTCTTTCTCTGTCTGTCGCGGAGTAGACTAGCCGCGAGCCGGCAGCTAGCAGGTGGGCTCGCGCATCTCGACATGTTCATTCTTGTCCCTAGATGAAACGACTTTTTAAAGTGCGAATGCACTTTATAAGCGACCCTGAATCCGTTATCCGCGGTGCGCCTCCTCCTCTCCCCTAGCAACCGCGCGAGGAGTGGAGAGGAGCGTCTGGAGCAACGGCGCAGCGACGTCACACACCACGTTATTGCGCGCGCTCCGCCCTCCGCTCCGTGGCTGCGCGCGCCCCCACGACTTGCTCGAGATCGGCACGTCGACATAGGTATGGATTCATCGCAGGCGTCAACCTCGACTGCGATACCTCCAACAACGAGTACAACGCAATCGAATGCGAGCATTGCACGCGTCGTTGAAGATGTTGCGCCGGTTGAAGACAAGGCAGCGCGGCGAAGGGCCCGTGATGCCGAGCGCAAGCAGGCGAAGCGGGTCGCGGACATAAACATCATTATAGTGCGAATTTACTCTCACATATACGCGTAAACTCAGCAAGATTTCCCGAGAGGGTCTAATGGTGCCTGGGAATCGCAATGTGATCACACGGGGGAGTTTACGTTAACTCACTGGCGAATGCCAACGGATTTTAACGTTGCTCCCGCTAATAGCATCACCCCGTGCATTCGCACTTAACCATGTTCACCTTCGGGAAAATACTTGGGAGTTTTTTCGTGGCGCCGCGAATGTGGACAGCATGCCCTGGCTGCCGAGTGGAGGCACCGATGGTCGAGACGCCGCCGCGGCATGGTTCCCGCCAGTGTGTTCGTACCTTTATGTCTGTGTTGTGTGAGGCGTTGAGCAGCCTAAAAAAAAGCGCACGCACAGGGAAGCAATCCAGTGTTTCGTGTTGGCGTTCCCAGATGGCGCGACAATCTGCAAACTTCCGCAAGGTCGGCCATTTGCGTGTCCAGGTTACTGAACGCAGTTTCGCAACTCATGTGATTGAATAACTGTGCTTCTCTCTCTGCAAATGCACACTCACAAGCGCTTTACTTTCAGATAATTGGTTCCACCGCATATACAGTTCGTTCAATTGGTTTGGGTACCAGGACACAAGGGATTCTTGTTCAATGAAATGGCGGATGCGTTAGCAAAGTCATCATTAAATGGCCCGGTTATTATTTCATTACGTGCATCTAAATTCATTATAGAGGCTATATTTAGGAAGAAAATGATGTTAGAAGAATTTTTTTCACCATCTCAAATGAACACAGCGGAATTTAAACACCTAAATAATCTTCGGAACAGTAAAATATCTCGCACGCGTGTAGTTGAAGTCACAATCACTTGGCTGTGGTGTCGAAATCCTCATCTCAAGTTTTATTCACACAGAGCTGGTCTGGCCGCTTCCCCTAATTGTTGGTTTTGTGGAGTCCCTGAGAGAAGAGACCATTATCCAATATCTTGTAAAAGATATGCCGCATTGTGCAAAATTACACGAAATGCTGCATTCCGTCTCAATAGGCTGGAGTTAAACACTCCAAATGTACTTTCTTTTGGGGGCTTTGTCTTTATAGGATTCAGTGACGGGAAAGTCTCTGATGAAGTGCGGGAGTTTATCAAAGGTTCAAAGAGATTCAGACTGTATACAACCAATTGTTACTCCTAAATTACTTGTTTCGAAATTGCATTATTTATTCAGTTTTTAATTTGTACAGAAATTACCTGCTTGTTTTTCTATATCTCTAATTTTTTTGTCAATCTCTAATATTTAATTTTTCCTTCATCCTTATGATGCTGTTAAAAGCCCTAAGCTATCAATATATAAGTATTTTGTTAGATTTACCCGGTTCTTGACTAATTTCCCAGCGTGGGTGCCTGCCACAGTTTCCAGGCGGCGGGATGGGGCAGAACGAATGTGAACATATTCGGCTCGCGCGGTCATGGTTTTCCGGCTGCTTCGTCGTTTTAGTTTTCACTTCACTAATCAAGTGTGAACTCACCCTAAGAATTAAACGCGATAGAGATAACTAGTTTCTAGAACATACATAAAGCACTTGGTGCATGAAATCTTCTCGAACTTGCTATGCGCTCACTACGGGACCTTAAGGGAACAGGCGCAGTAACGTGTGAGCCTTTTGTAGTGGTTGACTGGTTTTAAACCATAAAGTCCTTATTATCTTCACATGTTTCGACACCCGATGGCAATGTATGCTTGTACAATGCATTATTACTGCAATACTTCAAATAATTCGTGTTGTATTGTCAAGCATGTCTACAGACACGTGTGTTTGTAAAGCATGAAAGTCACTTTCACTGCATTCCCGAGCAAATGAAGTTATTTTCATTGTATTCACAAGCACACGCCTGGCTGAGTCAAATACCTATACACAGTATTACGTGGAAAACTCCATAAAGACTTGTTATCCATGCTTTTTCCACCTGCACTTTGCTGCTCATTATATTTCAACTTTCCAGGACATGATGCATTAAAGAAAGTTGGGAAAATGTTTATTCTCCAAATACAAAAACCTTCTTTTATAAGCTCTATACAGATGCACTGCCGGTGAAACCATGGTTGCAAAAGAAAGTTTTTTTTGTTTCTTCGATTAACCGTCGTTTCTGCGATATACCAGAGACAATAGGACAGTGCTTTTTGGCTCAAAGATGCCATTCTATATTGGGACATCCTTCAAATAACTGTTAAAGAGATTTTAACAATCAATCAAATAACATAGGTTACCGTCTCCCAACATGTCTTGATGAAGTGCCCTTTGATATGCTCTTTCTAATGGGACTTAAAAGTCTGTGAATAACGCGCATGCAAGACCAATAACAAAGAAGACTGTAATGCTGAACCAACGGCTGCTTCAAGTGTACATTTCATGCGTATGGCTCGCCACCTGAAAATAATTTACGAAGAACATGATTTCAAACCAGACTGGCACGCCATCTTGAAGAGGTGTTCACCCTTACCAACGTTTTGAAGAACTTTTTTCCTTTTATTTATGGACTTGCTAAGTATGTATGTATGTGAGCCTTCGAATGCTTGTGTAGTTGTCATGTGATTATTGTAGCTGGGTGATGCATCACTACTTCAAAGCAAATATAAGTGCTTCAAAGACGCAGTATAATAAATACCACGAAAGAAAAAAATATACGTGTGGCTGTGTGGTAGAACACCAGATTTCTACGAAAACAAACCGCCTTTTATCCGCACTCAAACTAAGAATTTTTCATTATTAATTTTATTTGCATCGTTATCAATTTTTGGTCACGCACAAAGTGATAATTTTTCGATCACAACCAACGACACCGAAGCAGACACCGGGATTTCTACAAAGCAAGCTCTCTAACGCTCTCTCATTTAAACTGATGTAGCTGTGGCAGAAGCAAGCCCGTAGCCACGATATTTTTTTCGGGGAGGGCAAGGGGGGACACTTTTTGAAGACCTTGAAGTACACCTATTTTTATCATTGTAAAACACCCCATTAATACAAGCTTTGAGAGGGGCGGATCTATAGCCTCCGTTACCCGCTCCGTCTTCCTAGCATTGGGCTTGGGTGGAACACTGGGTTGCCATAGAGAGGACCCTGTTTCATCCTGGCTATTTTTTCTTATTTATTTTTATTTCGCCCGATAGCGGTTATGTACACCGGTGGCGGCAAGAAATAACAACTAGGACACCCTTCTTGAGATCTCATACCAGCTTTTGCTGTAAAAAACGAAACAACATTTTCAGCGCCTTCTGTGTTAAGAACGGACTACGCCAGTGTACCAGAAGGTCTTCTTACGATAAAGGGTCATTATCAATATAACATAAGATGTAGAAGCGCAAACTCGACGGGGACACACGACAAGAAGGAACACGGCACTCGCTACGTCGTGTTTCTTCTTGTCCTCTGTGTCCCCATCAAATTTGTGCTATTACACCATTTGTTAAAATGATATCTCACCAACTAGCCCAGCTCTCAACCCCACTGAAAAAAAGGCGATTATCAAGTTTATCGAACGTATTGAAAGTACTTTTGTAAGCCCAGCTGTTGCAACCCTACAGGAGTATACCCATTCGCGAAGACAGCGCCTGCAGACTACATGTGGCACAGAAGCATCTCTTCAACTCGAGGTACTTCTGACGGAAGACGGAGCGTGAGATTGGCATCCAAGCTGCGTAGGCGATAGGGGGTGAATTCAGCCGAGTTCCACTTCGCAAGCGTGCGTGAACGAACGAGTGAAGCCTAGTAGCTGCGTCTGTTCTGCAGAATGGTATAGATGTTCAGTAGAACCCACCATGTGCAAATCGGCGTCAATTCATCCTATTGTGTTCGCGCCGGTCGGCCGGCGTCTTCCGGCGCAGCAGGAGCGTTCGAAGCTGCGGCAGCCCCGGCGTTGACGTGGCTTTGTGGAGTGCTTGCAGGACCGGCTGGCTGCATCAATTCCACTCGAGTTTGGGTCGGTCATTTTGTGGCGTTGAAAATAACGGCGAAAATCGCCAGTTTCCAGTTCGCGTCGGTCTCGCTCGCTGCGGTCCCAGCGACGGAGACGACGTGGGATGGAGTATGGCAGCTTCATTTTCCCTCGCCGAGGTGAGCTCATCGAGGCCGAGCGTTCGTGTTAACCTGGGTGTATCTGGGGCTGAATGCAGGTTGCACGCATCTGGTATACACACTGTTCATGTGATGTCACTTCCGCCGTTGTCGCCCTTTCCCGCCATGCCCGGGTACCTCCCCTCGTACCTATACAGGCGCTGCGTCGTGCTCCCTACCAGGCTGCAGAAATTAGGCGCCTTCTTCTTCTAACCCCCACCTCCACACACAGCAGTTCGCGTGCTGCAGCGCGGTTTGTCGAGGGCTCATCATATGTTGCTGTGCGGGATGTTGAAAGGGAAGCAGTGACGATTTTGGTCGTACTTTGACGAACTCATCGGAGCTTTGCTTGTTCACTCTATACGATACCAGAAAATCAAGATGGACGATGTGTCGACCTATACTGAATTTTCATCAACACCGATGCTGCCACGTACTCCGGCTGCCCACCATGACCAACGAGAGTACAATATCTCGCTTTCACTACAAATTGCGTGGCTCAAGAACAAGTGAAAGGCCGAAGTTTCTCAAGCCACAATTTTAAGAGTGAATGAGTGAAGTGAAGCAGCTTCCCTTGAAAACGAGTCATCGTGCAGAGCTTTGAAAGTTTTCATAGGGTTTAATATTATTAATAATTTTAATAATATTCCTGTGGCCCACGCCATCAAAGTAGCTCATCCAGCGCGGCTCCCCAAGTGTTTGAAACTGTGCTGATGTTGAGGCTGTTTAATCGGAATTTGTGGAAACAGTCGAAAAAAAAAACCGTTTGAACCATTACCACGGTAATGCCAGTCACTTTTTATTTCGCGTACGTTTTGACTTTTTTTAACTTTTGGTATTGTGCGCTAATATACAGTGGAGTCCCTGAAAATCGTGGAGCATGTTTCGGGAAATCAGTAGAGCAATCAAAAAGAACCTGGCTGCCCCATCTCCTCCCTACTCTAAACAATCGGAATGTTAATCTACTGGGGACGTATTTGTGCTATGTCAAACAGTGAGTAGGCAAAGAATGCTTCACATTCATTTTCACGGTTTGTTTCAATGCAATACATGAATTCCCGTGATCTTCGATCATCACGATTTCAACCACCTCCTTGACACGCTGAATGTGCACGCAGAGGTCGCGGACAAGTTATCTAGGAAATCCCGGTAAACTGTCTCTGCAAGTACGTGGTTGGATATCACCATTACCCGCAATGATGTTACATCTGAATGCGCAAATATCATCGATGTTCTTCGATTCGTTTTTGTTAATCCGTACAGCCAAATACGCTGGCGCTTTTCGGAAATCGCAATGTGCGTTCTCAATTTTAGGTAATCACTTTCGGCAAAGAGAACACCCTGAGTCTCTGCTCTCTCACTCTGTTCGTGGGCTGCTGAATCAACTTGCCTCGCTAGCTGGGGATTAGTGCTAAAACTTGCATCGTGAGGCGTAACTGAACGAGTGCCAGCACGGGCAAAAAACACTACAGCGGTCGGCGACGAATGCGCCAACGGGCATGTCGGTGGCGCGTTCCGGAAGTGAGGAAGGGGCACTGCGTGACGCACGTGCACACTATGTAGTACTCTTTTCACTCGGTATCAAGATTGAAATAGCAGCAAGCAGGTGTTGCTTCCCAAAAAACTTCCGTTCACTTCAAATATATCTCTCTAACATATAGTTCTTCATACCATACCGAAGCAGAAACGTTTTTATAGGTTGTGCTAGAGTAAGAAAAAGCTGTTCGTCTTTCAAGTAAAAAAGAATACGCTTAAAGTGAACGGCTATAACATATAATGTTGCGTGCAGATTACAAAAAAAAACTTTAATTGAAATACTTGGCAAGTCACAGGGAAATTGTGTTGATAATGAGTGGGATATACTCGCTAAGGCCTTCCTTCCCCGCCAATGCTCCCAGACTGCGTCGGCGCACAAAACTGAAGCCCTCCAGGACATGCGTTTGTCAACAGCGATAAGGTCTATAGTCATGGGAACAGTCAGCGTAGTGCTAGTGGTCATTGTCGTGAAAGGGGTCGCCTCGTTAGGCCAATAAGCCACTCGACTCGCACAGGCGAGATATTGGGTGCGAGGCCAACCACTGGTGGCGCGAGCGCTGCAATAGCAGTGACGTGCAGGGTTGGATCACGCGATCTCGCCTCGCTCTGGCGAAGGAAAGCTGGCAGTTGGTTGGGCTGTTTTCAACCGTGACTTCGCGATATTTTCACTTTTGAACAGCGTTGTTATGCTCTCGCTGCATGTGTGCACTTCTACAAAAAACACAATCCGGAAAGTTGCAGTTATAAACGTTATCGGCGACGCGCCAAAGTGCGCTGTTACGTACGCGATGCCACTGTCACAGCCACTGGAAGTACCATTGTCACCTCTCTCTTTCTGATGATATGTGGGGTTTAACGTCCCAAAACCACCATATGGTCATGAGAGACGCCGTAGTGGAGGGTTCCGGAAATTTCGACTACCTGGGGTTCTTTAACGTGCACCCAAATCTGAGCACACGGGCCTACACCATTTCCGCCTCCATCGGAAATGCAACCGTCGCAGCCGGGATATGAACCCGCGACCTGCGGGTCAGCAGCCGAGTACCTTAGCCCACCTCTCTCTTTCTGTGTTGTGGTGGTTTGTAATACGAGCCGATGTGGTTAAAATGAGCACCGACCACGGTGGTTCACATAAAATCAGAACGTATCAGTCACCACACGGGAGCCTTGTTCACACAAAAATAATTAATGTGCTAAAAGCCTGATTATCTATATTTCAAAATATGACGTTCGTGCGTATATGGGGGGGGGGGGGAAGTTGTCGTCATTCATTTAAAAATGCGTGACGTCGTCTGAATAATCAGAGAGTCAAGATAAAGCCCGGAAGTTGAGTTCTTTCTTTAATTTTTGTTGTTTAAGCGTATTTCTGTCCATTTCGTGGCCAGTTCTTTCTGCGTATTCAGCCAGCGCGTTCAACGAAACCTTTTTTCTTACATCATATATACACGTCCGCTTCAGACCTTCAGCACAGTCTGCACCCCGCCCCCATTCTTCTCCTCGGGTGTCTGTCCCCATCTGTGTACCCAGCCACACTGGTTTCCATCCACCAGTGGTGCAGCCAAAAAGTTGCACACCAAGCCCCCCCCCCCCCCCCCCCCCCCGTTCGAAATGTTTTCAAATGGCATATAGCGCACGACATAACGGTCGGCCACATATTGCCTTCCTAAACTTTACCTTGTGGTCACTCCTCTTGCTTGGCTCCTATTATAATTTTTTTTTCAAAACTCAGCTTGATACGTTTGTCATCACTACCTAAGCTTTTAGGACTTTATTCAAACTTCGACTTCAACCTTGTTACTTCTTCTAGTACAAACCAGAAACATCCTCCGGGGCTGAAAGCTGCCGTCAGCAGCTTGGCTGGTCCCAGGAGTCTTTATACACGACGGCGCGAGAACATAAACTATTTAGTACAAAAAAATGACACAGAGATGCATGATAAGAAAATGCTGAAAATACAATATTACAAATATTTGCATAAATGGCAAAGCACTCAAAAAAGTATGACCATTTGATTCACATTGCTAAACTTGAATATGCCGCATACATGCTTACAAGTTAACGAAATACATATGAAATTCTTTGCGAGATAATTCAGTAGCGCAAATATGAGTGTTAGGATTTTGTGGCAAATTCATATATGTTTATCACACTTCACTTGTCATACATTCTACGTGACATAAATGCTTAATCTATCATCGATAGATAACGCACTCATTAGGCCTTCTCACAATGCATGTTTTCACTTTTTCACGCTTCCGAGTGCTGTTGCGAATGACAGTGGTGGAAGCGCTGCGCCAATAGCGCCATTCTGCGCCAATCTGACAAGCTGCACCTGAACGGCGATTGGTGACCCGCCGGTGTTCTATAGAGGCCAGGGCACTGGGCTGCTGGCCCGCAAGTCGCGCGATTGAATTCTGGACGCGGCGGCCGCATTTTTGATGGAGGCGAAAATGCTTGGGGCACGGGTGCGTAGATTTAGGTGCACGTTAAGGAACCTCAGGCTGTCGAATTTTCCGTAGCCGTGCACTACGGCGTCTGTCAGAATCATATGGTAAACCGAGGACGTTATACATGAAAAAATAAAGTAAACGGCAATTTGCACGTTCAACGCCCAATTTAGCCGAGTCTTGTCATCAACCGAGCTACTCGCGTTAGATAAGTATGCTAACGTCGTATGTCGCTTCATTCATGAGGCTCGCACCTTGCGTGAACTTGACACCATGCACGAATCTTGCGCCACGTGAAAAAAATGTATGAATCTTGTTAAGGTATTGTTTGTGCGCATACCTCCTTATGTACATGTTATAAGTTAAGCAGCGAAGCTGTTAGTCAAACCTCTCCGGTGTTCTATGTTAGTCAAACCCGCCGGTGTTCTATAGAGGCTAGGGAACTCGGCTGCTGACGCGCAAGTCGCTGAGCCGCAAGTCACAGACCGCTGCCGATAAACCACCGAGCACGTCAAGCGCTGTGTGAGTGAGACTATAGAATCATAAAACATGGAAACAAAAGATGAATTTCACCTACGAAGCGATGAATGCAACAACAACCGATTGGCATGTAATACCGCAGGCGCTCCTGTCTATTTTTATTATCCCCCCCCCCCCCCCTTACATGTGTAAGGGGGAGTGGTAATAGTTTGAATACATCATCCCAGTGTGCTACCAGTTTGCAGCATTATCAGCTCAGATCTCATTTATGCAACAACATTCGGTATATTACGCATATCGCTTACTTGGCTATTCTTTTTCTGAGCTAGACATGAAGGCTGGTGTGCATGATGAAATGCGAAAATAAGCAGAATCGCTTTGACCTCACACGTGTTATCTATTGCTGATTTGGAAACAGTTGTATGGTACTGGGGTTACGTCTGAAGTGTGGCACTCAGCTTTTTTGGTTTGATTTCATTTTTGCCACTAATACTAGCATTTCAAATTAAAACTCATTCTAGGGCACGCTTTCGATAACGCGCCATTTTTGATTCATGAAATTTACATTGGTTGTTGTCGGTTGAATATATTGCATAATTAAAACTAATATTGCGAAATGCTTTGACAGCAGTCTGACCTCCAAATAATGTGTAATAAAATTAGGATCTGCTTCTAAAACACCAACAGCTGCTCGAAACTAGCATTTTTTCTGTTGCGAAAACACTTACTGTTGCTCCAAAGCTGTACTTTTCCTGCTTTAAAGGCGCTCCAGAAAGCAAACAAAAAAAGTATCTTCCATCACTGACCATCGTTTCGGCACATTCGATGAATGATTAAAGTGACGTGAAAACGGTTGATATTTTCCTCACAAATGACGGCACCATGAAAATGCATCTGCGACATTCAATATCTATTGAGAACAGTTTTATCGCACTGGTTCATACTTACGTAAGTACTTACGTAAGTACTTACGAGGCATTATATGACCTTGCTATTGCATCATACTTGTTAAGGATTGCCGTGTAAAGGAAAAAAAAAATTAGCTTCTAGGTACCTGGCAAGCAGATGTATTGGCTAAATATGCTGCTGTGCTGGAAGTTACGCAAAGAATAGAACACACCTTTCTCTTCATGGAATGTTATAGAAGGGCTTTCTGCTTGATTATTGAAGATGTCAGACATGCAGCTTGGATAGTTTTGTCCCTTCGACGGTTATGCGCTACCAAGCAAAGCCATACATTGCCAAATTGATGTCATAATAATTAATGAACCGTTAAAACCTGAAAAAAATTGCGCGTGGACGTGAAGTTTATTGTAGCCCTGAAGCCCACTCAGTATTGTAGTCTCCGCTTCATTAGCATAATGATTACGGAGCTCGGCTGCTGAACCGAATGTAGAGAGTTCGATCTTGGCTGCGGCGGCTGCATTTTGTTCAAGGCGAAAAGCTAGCGGTCCATGTGTCAGTGCACATCAAAGAACACCATGTGATCAAAATTTCTGCAGCAGTCCACAGGGGAATTCATCATAATCATATCCACGTTTTAGGACGTAAAGACCGACGATACCAATCCTCAGTGTGCTAATTGAAAAAAATTACAAATGCACATCTCTTAGTTCTTATCAAACAGCGAAAAATAAAGAAAAGGACAAGAAGGCAACAGAGGAGCAGAATTTCCAAACAGGAGATGACTATGGAGTTAATGTTTATTACAAAGAAGAAGTCAATACAAAGGCCTACTGAAGACAAGATTAATTGCATGACAGGAAAAAGGGGCATGATATAACAACGAGGAGGACATAAATGAAAACTGACGACCCATCAACGTTGCGACACCTTCCAAACATGTACAAGTCAAACAAATCCAAGTCAGAGGGGACGCTGAAGCATCAAAGCTATTCTTGTCTGCAGTCGCAGCCTGAACAAGTTCGTGCGCTCTGGTTACCGGGTGGAAACAAAACCAAGGTTTTACAAAATAACGATGCGCTGCAGCTACAGTTGTCGCAATGCACCACTGAATGAAGGACAGCGTGTGGTGGACATGTTTGAAGGATGTCCCCGGTTCAGGCGACGTCTGTTTTTGTTGATGTGGGTCCTGACTGCAAACCTCCCACCACCCCTTTCATTTTGTATTTTTAGATGCGGAAGCATCTTATACTCGCGCCTTGTAGTGCGCCGTCCGCGCCGTCCGCACCGCTTCTCGAACATTCGACAGCTGACGCGCGCGCATGCGCCGTCGCGCCGTCGCCCACTCTTCCACCATCTGTGCATCCCTTCCTCCTCTATACACCGCGCGCGCTTCACTCCTCCACCATCTGTGCACCCTTCCTCCTCTACACACCGCGTTCGACATCTAAAATTCTCCTGATTCTCCAGTGGACGCGCATGTGGCGTCGCGCTTCGAGAACATTCAACAGCTGACAGTGCATGCGCCGTCGTGCTGTATATATACTCAAGGTCGGCGCTCGCTCGCTCAGTTGCCGCTCGTCGGTTGGTTTGTACGGCGCGTCGACGTCCAAGGTCGCGGTGAAATGAATTCCAACGAATCCACAAACACAATGATCGACGTCCCTTCGACCAGCGCCGCCCTTTCGCATACGTGTGTACGTGTTCACTCATTTAACACCCCCTCCTACAACCACGTTAACCAATTTAGCCATCGACCCAAGTAAGTCGCAATTTAACACCCCATTTCACAACCACGTTAACCAATTTAGCCATCGACCCAAGTAAGTCGCACTTTAACACCCCGTTAACCAATTATATGCTCCGCATCCTCCTCAGTGTTCCCCCGAGGGAAGCTGCGGGCAATTTTTTTTCTAGAGTTGCCCCTCAAATAGATTTGTTTTTTTTTTCTCGAATAAATCTTGAGGTGGTAGACAGCGCCTTTTCTGTATTCTTCTCCTTTCTGTTCTCACCCGTTTATTTTTGCATTGTTCAGCCACGAACCGTTACCTGCTGGTCCACCTTTCCACTATTCTGCATGTTCTATATTCCTTGCTTCTTTTTTTTTCTTTCAGGCTCAGTCAGCCAATCCTGACCTCCAAAAATGGCTCAATGGAAGCTAACTTTGCCAAGCCACCTGGGGCTCTCTCTGATCAGAGTGCACCATGCACATCAGCATCTTCAGTTCCTTCTTGTGATTCCGCTTATAACAAGTTGCCACACGAGCACTCCGTTCCCGGTTATGAGAGAGGTGGCGGCCCTGCCGTGACACTTGGTGTGCTCAACAAGAGGCACGCTGAACTGGCCATCAAGCAGCATATTCGGTGCGACGAAGCAAGTGTTTCGACAAGCCTTCAGCAATACTTGACCACGCGTGGCAGAGTACTACTCCAGGCTTGTTTCTCATCAGGAAGCCGACCAAGAAAAGCGCAAGCCAGCTGCGGGAAGCCTCCGAAATGACTTTTTCTCTGACGGAATCGACTCGGCGAATGCCGGGCCCTCTTCTAGCTCCCAGCATCAAACAATCCCAGGTTGACCTTCCGAACAAAGTCCAGGTGTCAAACCAATTGCGGCATCCCCGAACATGCACAAAAGCCTGCCCCACTCTAGTGAGGCACGACACGAGTGACCTGCTGCCGCCACTGTGACCACTGGCATTGGCCATCTGTACGCTCTCCATTTGCACAAGAACTGTTCAGGTTTGCCGCCAGTCGAGGATATCGCAAAGTGCCAACAAAGTTTACAGGAGAGGTTTCAACATGCAGGACTCAGAGTGGACGCGCGCTGCTTGATGACAGACACTGAGCCTTGTTGCATCTCCAACAATCTGACGACTTTCAACCGCATCTTCCTGGGGGCTAACATCAAAGTGAAAGAAGAGCCTCGAAAATTCAGTGCCTGCTTTCTTGATGGGATCGAACACTTGAACCACACATTGAATTTTGAATGCCTGCATTCTGCTCTACATTCTCCTCGACAGGCACAAGTGCGTGCAGACGTTGCTCCTAGGCAAAAGGACCATTGGGACCTGTTTCCCCAAGATACTTTGTAATGCACTGGCCTGCTACAGGGGCCTCAAGCACCTGCCCATTGGTTATTGGAACCTTTCGTCCGGCACTGAGTACACGCTCGTCCACTTACTCTGCTAGATACCGGTGTAAATAGACACGATCGCCATCTCCTTTCTGTTTATAGGGCCAAGTGAAGCTGCGCGCGTTGGGGACATGATAGCAAGGTCACAGTGCGTACGCACCATTAAGTTCCTGGAATATGACATGCTACCGGAGGCTGGCACAGAGCTTATGAAGGGTGTGTGTCGCAACAGTAGCATGGAGCTTCTATGGCTCATATACAACACCATTCGATTCGGTGGAGCATGCATCCTCGGCGAATATCTCTCCAAATCTTCGAAGCTGCGAGATCTGTAACTCTGTCATGTGTCACGCTTCGATGAAGTGCAGCTTGTGCTCATCGTAGAAGGGCTGAAGACGAATTGCAGCCTTGAAACACTGAAGATTCAATATGGCCATGTTACTCCAACCGGCATCGACAGGCTCAGCGAAGTTCTAAAGTCCATCAGCACTCTCAAGAGCTTGGTGGTGTCCGTGTACGGCCTTGCACAAGCGGCAGCTAGGTCTCTCGGAATCTTTCTGGAGTTCAACTCCACCCTTCTCGATGTGAACTTTAGGGAAAACGATATCGTCGAGAGTGAAGCAAGGTGGTTGGCTACGTCAATGAAGTTTTACACGCACCTCGAGACGCTGAACCTCGAGGCTAACTACATTACCTCAGTAGGGGTTCTAACGCTCGTCTAAGCACTTGCAAGCAACGCAGTTCTGAAAAAGCTGAGGCTAGGTTTTTTTCTGACACAAAATGCACACAATGAGAGGGCGTTCGCGACAGCTTTGAGTCGCACTGCCGCTCACGGCCGGGTGGAACTGGGCTACAACCGGCTCTAGGATGTGTTCCAGCTTTCAGAGGGCCTGCACATAAATGCAGACCAAATAACATCAATACACCTGGACGCCAACGTCTACGTAAATGGTGACTGCCTCAAGCAACTCTTTGTTTCATTGGCTAAACTTTCGCTCCCGGAGTCCTTCTGCTTAGAGTTTTCAATAAGAATGGACGATTCAGCTGCGAGGAGGTTTGCCCATTTACTGATCAAAACGAAGACGTTGAAGCGCTTTCAGATAAAGGACTGCAACGCCAGAAAAGGTGCCCTAGAAATAGTCATGAAAAACTTGAAAGTGAACCAGTCTGTTTCGCACATGGAGATGAATTTCTCGGCCACCCACAGATCCACCAATGCATTTGTGGACATGCTGAAAAGCAACAAGACACTGACCTAATTTGGACACATTGCGACCAAGAAGTCAGAACTACATTTGATTGCTGAAGAGCTGCGTGCGCATCGCGTCCTCACTTCTTTCAAGATCTGGGAGCAGCCTGGATACGGGGAAGACATTTCTGAAATCAACGAGATTCTTCGCCGAAACGTCTCCTACCTCAACCGAGCTGTCGAGTTTGCCCTGGATTCGGAAAAATTTCGCATCGACCGCCAGCCGGCGGAGATTTTTGAGAAGGTCTGTGTCACGGACGGCTATTTTTGGTGACACCGCGTCACGGCAATTAACGGGCGCCGTACTCCCCGACTGACCGTGAGAAACGGCGGCACATGAAAGGGAACCGATAAGTGCAAAATGGGGTGCTCTCCTTAGAACGTCGCCGCCGACGGTTAATCCTTTTGTAACTGTGGTGGCGTCTGCAAGGTCGTAGAAGGCCGCGGTATACCCCGTACAAGGATTAGACTACAAGACGCCCGGCTGAGAGCTAAGTGGTTGACCGTTCCCACGGAGAAAAGCGTGGGAAACGCTCTGGTGGCCAAGCCGTATGACAACAACCCGACAGGTTGTCACTCTCGCTAGTTGCGGGCCCTCTCCCTATTAAAAAGGGGTGGGGTCAAAATATTTTTGGGGCGGAGTTTCCCCTCAATTAAACGCGCATGATTGGACCCAGGTAGAGGTCTCTTGTCCCCAAGGAAGAGAGCGAGGAGACACGAGGGGGATTTAAGCGCAGGATTTTGCCCTGCTAGGCAAACTAGTCGCTGACCAAGATGGTGTAGAAACAGATCAACAAGCATCTCTTCTAGAAGTTTTTAGCGTGGCTCTGTATCGGCTGGCCACCTAAACTTAGCCGTTCGTCTAGTTGTGACGCGATAATAACGTCTGCAACGTAGACATCGGGACTTCGCCTCGAGTTAGCTCAACCTGCTCGAAGTCACCTGCAAGCACTAGCCTCCCGGAGCCACCAGCGTTGCAACACCGCCGACATCGCAGTCGTGCCAGAACTCTCTTCGACTTCTCGCATCCGATCGTCGGGGACACAACGCTGCCGGTCATCACACGTATGCCTCCACCTGTTTATATCTTCGAACTTTCTCCTCCGTCGTTCTATTCTTGTTAGTGTGTGTAGTTTGTAATAGTTCTCTCTCGTAAGCTGAGTTATTGTTTCTGTTATATATCCCTGTAGTTGTATCAAGTGTCAATGTATTTTGTTAGTTGTATTGAATTGTTATATTAGATCCCGTGTGCTGCACTATCACTAGACTAAAGTTTGTTTTGTTTTCCCACGTCTCTGATCTCTTCATTGTCTCTGCTTGCGTGCGGAACGAACCAACCTGCTGTCATTCCCGTCGCCGACTTCGCGCTGGCGACGCTAGAGTGGCAGCTTGTAACAGACTGCGACACTCAAACCTACCAAAACCATCTCTCCAGGGTTGCCGGCCCAGAGCGTGCGTGTGAGGCCATGCGCTATGCACGTCGACACATTACCACAAACCTGTTTGACATCGCGGGAGTATCCAAGGTACCAGTCACTTGCTGGCCCCACCCAGAAGGTGCGCCACAAATTCACTCTCTGAACATTTGGTGTTAGATGCACATGTTTTTGTATCTGAAAATGGCAGATACATCACGTACTTCCATGGACTGGTAACATGTTAAGCCCTATTTTTCTTCTGATTGCCTCTTAAAATTCACAACAATGTCTAATTGAATGAAAATATGAATCATTGTAGCGCAAGCACAGGCATTTGTTTCAAATTATATAGAGTAAAAACTCGTTTTAATCAGATTGCACAGGAGCAGAAAAAATTGTCAAATGAACCGAATTATTGGAAGTAACGAAAAATGATATGTATAAGTTAGAACAAACTCATTTTCTTGGCGAATACGTAAATGCTATAGTTATATTGCGCAAGATCAGCGATAAATTCACAATCTTCTCTAAGCAGGGACATCGTTATCAACGCGACAATGTTTTAATAGCGCGAAATCCCCCTGTTTAGCCACGCTCCTGTGTTTCATTAGAACGCCTAACTTATTACCGCTACCACCACCCCGTCACAATAGTTCATTCGCACGCAAATTGGCCGGCAACTACTAGTTTCTCCATCACGACGTGGCAAACGAGTTTTATTGCACCACACCAACCACACCTGACAGATTTTCATGTTGTGCATGCAGGGAGATGTCGCCGGGGGGGGGGGGGGGGGGAGGGCGTCTCATTTAGGTTTTTCTCTGTGCCGCGAAGAAAAAAAATTCGGTAGGGTAAGGGGGCGGGATCTGTGTGCCACTTTTAGCATCACCACTCTCTATCTACAGGCCTTGTGTCGATGCAAGTGATTCATTCAACAGCGTAGTTCATCTCCCGTAGCTTAGGGCATGTTCGAGTGTCGTGACATCACGGGCGAATTCCATTAAAAGAAAGCTGCCAAGTGTCGGATCCCTATGTGGCCAGAAATGCGATATAACGCAGTCTATACTACGGTCACTAACAGTGATAGTATTACAGAGGGTTTGATGACGTCACACGATGCAAATGATGGGCAGAACCAGATACTACGTCCGATCCAAATGCCCGAATTAACGAGCTTTTAATGTACAAAAATTGCTTCATCAACACTTCATGGTTTATGACTGTTTGTCAATTCTGTTGCGAGCACTAGTCATACTCTACAACAGTATTTGTTGTATATTGAAAGTTTTCGTTATTATATTAACATTTAGCCCGAATGTGTGTAAATCAACAATGCATTTGTGAAAAGCAGCACTTCACTTGTTGTTTTTTGGTAACAATCATTTTCTCTTTATTGTGGTCATTAGGTGTGTCAGGTTTTATAATTTTTCCCGAAATTCTCGCACATGCAGTAGGCAGGAAGCGCAATATTTGCAGAAAAAAAAAGAGGTGTTTCGTCTTTTTGTACTGATCGTTAAGTTGTGCAAGTGGTGCCCATTTATGTATCTTTGAAGTTGTGATGTGTTCATGTGTTCTTAAGTAGTGTTTCATCCATCAAAAATATGCGTACTCTAGTCATGTAACTTTTCTCCAGTGCTCGATGAAATCGTACGAGTAGACCCCGATAATAGCAGATCCTGACAGTCATATTTATTTATTTATTATTTATTTACAGGTACCTTACAGGCCCTTGGTTAGGGCATTGAGTAAGGGGGGCTAACAAAGACATGTACAACAAGTAAAAGGGCGAAAGGTGCCAAAACGTAAGCTCGAGACATGAGTAACAAATAAACAAGAAATAAGTAAGTATAAATTGACATCATACATCGTTACCAAAAAACTAGAAAGATGCAGTTCGTGGCACGTGTAAGTTAAATTGGCACAGATTGTGGTATAATACGCTGGGAAAATCATGAAAGCGCTTGCAGGAAGTGTGAACAGTTCGTCCTAAGCAAACAAAAATAAAGCACAAAAAATAAGGGGGCAATAAGCGCATTAGAAAGAAACTTTTTGCACAGCATTATGAATGTCATATACATACAAGAACGAAGCTGTGAACATGAAATTATCAACCAAAATGTAAGACCAATTTGTTGCGGAAAGAAACAGGGTTAGTGTCAGATACCAAGTTATCGGGAAGATCATTCCACAACGTGATGGCACGAGGCAAAGCGGATGCGTTAAAGAGTTCGTTTTGCCGTACATACGCGAGAAACTAAGCCGGTTGTGTAGTCTAGTTGATAAATAGGAGGGTCGTTCTATTGGAAGTCTGGTCATTTTAGTGCTATTGACGTATTTATGAAAGAGGCATAAAAGAGAAATGTTGCGGCGAGTGGATAATAATTGGAATGAATAATCCATTTTAAATTGTGTTACGCTGCAGCAGAAATTATAATTACGAGAAATGAATCGGACTGCCCTATTTTGAACTGCCTCGATCATGTTGGTTAAGTAATTTTGGTGGGGGGACCAGATTGGTGAGGCAAATTGAAGTTGAGGTCGAACAAAAGTTTCGTAAGCTAGTTTTCGGACGTTAGCGGGGGAGGAATGTAAGTTACGGCGTAGGTATCCCAGTGATCTCGAGGCATTTGCGCAGATGTTAGTGATGTGAGAGGACCATGAAAGATTTTGTGTGAAGTGTAGGCCCAAATATTTGTATGTGGAAACATGCGAGAGCGGGTCATTATTTATACGGTATGAAAAAATGGAGGGGTCATGCTTACGGCTAAACGAGATGGTTTTGCATTTTGATGCGTTTAGAACCATTTGCCACGTCTCACACCATTTCATAATTACATCAAGGTTTTTTTGTAGTGCGTAATGATCGTTAACATTTTTGATAGGGTGGTAGATTATGCAGTCATCGGCAAATATTCGTATGAATGATGTGACGCCATCAGGCAAGTCGTTTATAAATATAAAAAATAGCAGTGGGGCGAGCACGCTTCCCTGTGGCACCCCGGAAGTTACATCGCATATTGACGACGAATCGTTATTGATGACAGTGAACTGTTTCCGGAGAGAAAGAAAATTTCGAAGCCATGATAAGGTTAGTGAGTCGAATTGAAGAGCAGATAGCTTTGAGATTAGGCGGCAGTGGGGCACACGGTCAAACGCTTTCGAAAAGTCAAGAAAAATGCAGTCTATTTGGAGGTTATTATTCATGTTCGAGTGAAGGTCAGTCGTGAATTCTAGCAGTTGTGTCTCGCATGACCAACCTTTCCTAAACCCATGTTGGTTGCGGAAAAAGAACTGGTTAGACTCAAGATGGTTGTAAATGTGCGAAGCGATAATGTGTTCTAATAGCTTGCAGCAAATGGATGTAAGTGAGATTGGACGGTAATTTTGGGGTAGGTGTTGGTCTCCAGACTTGAACAATGGGGTAACTTTTGCAACTTTCCAGTCGTCAGGTATCTGCCCAGACTCTAAAGATTGTTGAAAAATATAGCACAGAATGTTACTGGTAATGGAAATTGTGTTTTTTAGTACTTTTGAGTTAATATTATCAGCCCCAGCGGAGCTAGACAGCTTCAGCTTAGTTATCAGACATTCTATACCTTTAGCTGTAATTTCGATAGGTTTCATGTACTGGTAATCATAATCGGGCACGTTAGGTAATGTGGATTGGTCTTCCCGAGTAAACATTGAGGCAAAAAAAGTGTTAAAAGCAGAACAACACTGGCTGTTAGAAAGAGGTTCGTGATTCTCATCATGTAAGGTAATGTGGTTAGCATCTCGATTGCGAGATATTTCACGCCAGAATTTTTTCGGGTTAGTTTTTAGGAGGGAGCCCAGGTCTGTTGAAAAATATTTAAGTTTAGCAGAACGTATAGCTGCGCAGTAGGTGTTTAAACACTGCTTATACTTATCCCACGCACTGGCTGTGCGCAGGCGTTTAGCATTTCGGTAGAGACGTTTCTTTTTATTTCTTAGTTGGTTGAGTGACTTAGCGAACCAGGCATTACACTTGTCATTAGTTATCGAAATCAAAGGAATGTATTTATTAATCAAGACGGTCATTTTGTCACGGAAAAGTACCCAGTTGTCGTGGACCGAGCGATTGCTAAACGAGGTCAAGAATACCTGGTTAAAGAATATTTCAAGTTCATTGTTGATTTCGGCATAGTTAGCTTTATTATAGTCGCGAATTTTTTTAGTAGTTTTGCCGGAAAACGTTACAGGAAGATCAAGAGTTACTTCAAGAAGTTTGTGATCGCTAAGACCTTCTCGGTAGAGGACTTCCATGACTGTATCAGGGGCTGAGGTCAGTATTAAATCTAAAATATTATTTCCACGGGTGGGTTTATTGACCACCTGTACAAGATTAAAGTCAAGCGTTAGGCTGATAAACTGGGATGATATGTTACAAGGGGAGAATAGAAGGTTCCAATCAATCTGGGGAAGGTTGAAGTCTCCAAAAAGAAAGACAGTTTTAGTATGGCACAAGTTAATGGCATCAGTAATACTTTCCCTCAATTCAGCTATGAAACAACTATTGGAATCAGGAGGGCGGTAACAGTTTCCTATCAGAACGACGTTAGTAGGGCTTGTTTTGCAAGCAACCCAAATTATCTCAAGGGCCGATTTTGTGTCGACAACGTAAGAACAAATTGTTTTTCTGATGCCCAAAAGAACACCACCACCTCTTTTATCAGCGCGGTCTTTACGATAGATATTAAAGGTGTTAAAATTTGGTAAAATCTCGTCATCGTTAATATCAGGTTGCAACCACGTCTCAGTAAGCACGAGGACGTCAGATTCGTTGTCGTCTAGCAGCGAACCTATTTCTTCTTTTTTAGGCAGTAAGCTACGTATGTTTGTAAACGTAAAAGATAATGAAGTTTTGTTAGTAAGGGGATTATCTTGGAGACACTCTTCCGCGCACGCGTAGCTGCGGTTTTTGATATAGCGCTTTGTAAGAGGCGGAGGATATAAGAGCTATCTTGTCGACAGTACCACTTTGTTCGTAATACTATCAACCACATACGTTTTTTTGTCCATGTGTAAAGTGTCGACGGCTAAGTAGAATCTGGTGTTCTGAGCTTTGGCAAAGTCGTACAATTTTTTCCTTATTTGCCTGGTTGTAAAAGAGAAATCTTCACTGATAGACAATCCCGTTCCTTTAAGTTTTCGCGCTGATGACAGTACTTCCTGTTTGTCCTTGAAAAATGCAAATTTTGCTATTATGGGTCTATTTTTACCTTGTGTGTATTTCCCTAATCTATGTACGCGTTCAAAATGCATGCTGGTTTTTCTTAACTCTAATTTGTTCGAGCACAAATTAACTATTTTTTCTTCTGATTTGGCCCAATCTTCCTCGGGATCATCATCGAGTCCAAAAAACAGCAAGTTTGACCTTCGCTGTCTATTTTCTGCGTCATTGCAACGAGACGCGATTGTCGTAACTTGATTGGAAAGTTTAAGAATTGCTTTTTCGGCTGTATCAGTATCAGCTGTACTGAGGGAGGCATAGTTTGATTCTAGTGTTACAAATTTAGCTTTCAGCGCAGAGATTTCATTAACATAAACTTCCTGTCTCTCTTTGATGCATTTAAGTTCTGCGGTGAGTGTTTCGTTTCTCTCCTCAAGCTTGTGGATAGTCTGGAGAGCTGCAGAAAAAGCCTCTGCCTCGGATTTGCTCATCGGCCCGGGGTTTGACTCGACATCACCCGAGAGCATCAGTAGAAGGCCAAACAAGCAAGAGCACATATCACGCCAGAATGACACTGTTCGCTTCAGCGGATCAAACCACTCTGATGGGCACGACACCGAAATCATGCAGTAATCTCGACAAGTCACAGTTGCAGCACTTCTCAAGTAGCTAACCTGCAATAACAGGGGACGTAAGCCGTGCATTGTGGCTGCGTTGCCGTGCCCGTAGTGGACCGGCGCCGAGGGCCTTTTGAATCCTGCGGTTTCCGTGCGGGGCGTTGTCAATGACGTTCCGGGTTGCCAGATTGGTGGGCTCGCCGATTCCAAATTCGACGATAGGAGCAGCGAAACAGGCCAGTTGGAATGCTTGTCACATCGGATCTGCTCGCACGTGCCGGGGATTGAAGCGCAAATGATCCAGGTCGCTGTAGCCTGCAATAACAGGGGACGTAAGCCGTGCATTGTGGCTGCGGTGCCGTGCCCCACACGGTATATGGCTTGTTGGCGTTCGAGATTGTGTAACGAAGTGGGGTATTGTGCCCACGAATGCTTTCGAAGTGGTTGCTGACTGACGGTTAACTTGATAAACAAGACATCTTGGTCATTTACTTATTAGAGCTTTTAAGTTATGAAAGTAAAACTCAAAGTGCCTTTATTTTTTCGTTTGTTTATTTTTAGGCAAGACAACAATATGCGACTTGTGAATTTCGTCGCCAGTTTCACTGATCTGAAAGGTGTGCAATATTTTAAGATCAGACGCTAGAGCGTAGTGCTTGTCATTGTTTTCGTGATATGACGACTGCGTGTTTGCTTGAGATTCGTTTACATTTTTCTGTACTTACTACTCATTGCTGTGTCTGTTGTCATCGTGTTCCCCCAATTTTTTAGTTCTTTTGAGCGTCTTGACTGTACAGTTTGGTTTTTGTTACCTTGTGATTTTTGTTACCTTGAGATTGTTTTTGTGATATGACGGCTGCGTGTTTGCCTGGCATGAATTCACACATGCGTTTGCAATTTTTTTCTGTATTAAGCTAGTCATTGCTGTGTGCGTAGTTGTGTTGGTCGACCTATTTTTGAGCGTCCTAGCTGTATTGTTCATCTTTACCTCGTTTTTTTTTTGCAATTTTGCCTGCAATAATGATTCACTTTTCGAGCATCTTTAAGACAATGCTTTCCTTGTCCAGCACTCCATGGTTGCTTGAAATTCCACCGAAGGAATACAACTGTAAAATTCTATAACGAAAGGGAATGCACTAAGGGCTCGTCTTTTTAATTAAACACAACCTATTTAAACCAACTGACAATGAAGTCACTAAGAAACATTGTTTGTAGTTCTTGAATATAGGAATTACAATTCCAAAATAAATGGGACAGAATCAAGGTTGAAGAAATTATAGCAATATGGCGTGTTAAATAAAAACGGAAATACCAATAATGTGGGTGGGAAATTAAGCGCTGGCGCTGCTCAAGTGATGGAGCACGCGACGCATTATACAAAGGTTGTAGGTTCAGTCCCAGCCACTGAAAAGTTAACTTTCATCCACTTTCAATTACTTTACGTTTATCTGTAATTACTGCACCGCCCCTAATAAGGTCCCTTACGCCTTCTGCGATCGGCTTCGTGTTGGATTATATGTTGATTGTGTCACTGTATATTGGTTGTGTGTAACATACAGGATGCAGTAATACTTGCGGACACAATTATTATGAGAATTTTATATCCCCTTAAAAAGATGACAAATGTGCTAATACTGACATTTATTTCTGTTATGAACCATTCTTACCTGTGACTAACATTCATTACGCTTGTTTTCAAGGCCGAGTAGCTTGCTGTCAAGGTGGCTACATTTATTGCGGAAGCTTGTATGTCCTTCCACTACCTTTACTATGCCTGGCCTTTCTTACAACGAAAGCAATGTGGGACGCCGAGAGTCACTACAAGCTTCACGTAATGAACCGAACTACAACAGGTATACTTTGGTCTCGGCATTGAATACGCGACGTACTGGGGCGCTATGCAGGATGGCGTGAGCTTGGCGAAACCCGATATCTTAACAAGCTCTGGCCGGACTTCTTTTTGAACGAGCCACCTGTACAAAAATATCAAATTCACCGCCAAGCGAGCGCTGCGTTTATTGGTTATGATGGAACGCCGCGTGACGTCAAGGACGGTCGACAAAGTTGGGCGGCGTTTGCAAACCAAGCACCTTCTTTCGTGCGTTTGTCATTCCACTGAGTGCAGAGGTGCATCCATGCAACAAAAGTGGCAGAAACGTTTGTTGGTGATATTTTTCTTTAAAGGCACGGGCTGCAGTTAAATTCATTTTGAAGCGTTTAGTGTCTGTGCTAAGTATACTTTAGACTAATCAGCACCGTGGCCTCCGAGATTAGTTCCGGCCGAGTGCCCTACAACATAGCGACTGGAGAAAACTCTAGGACACGTGTACAATTATAATGCCTCGTCTTTACATAGGCGTTGTTTAGCCGGAGTGCACCCGGGCCTCTTCGTAGTCTTCATTGTTTGCTCGCTCCCCGAGCTCAGGCGGCCGGTGTAATAACCAAGTGGCTGGGCGTTATATTTTGCTAGTTGGTCAGGACATGCTGTGACCAAGCTTAATTAAAGGGCACTAAACAGAAACAATGACTTGATTTAGATTTATCTTATGTAGTTCTGAGAGGTCTCTAACGGCACATGTATCCTTATCGTAAGTTCATTAGTAGCGGATAAAGTCGAGGTTAAAGTTTCGTTTATAAATTTTGTGCCCAAATCTCCATGCGTGGCATTCAAAATTTCAAAATGCATTTATCGTATTTTTGCAACGTTGGCTCGATGAATTTTTTTGAAACTTTGTGTACCAAGTCTACGGCACCCACAGATGACAATGTATTTCCTTTTTGTCGATTGGAAGCTACGTAGGGCCCAGTAGAAACGTTTAGAATCTATGACGTCATGGGGTTTAGTGCGGGAATGTCAAGGTGGCGTCACCACCTGCGTTTTCTTTTCACCCTTTTTCTCGCATACGAAGTTTACTAAAACGAGAAAACTTGTTTTGCCGTTGAATGTCCCTTTAAGCCAAGTCATGCTAAGACCGAGGTCATTAAGTGCTATCTCAAGACAATGCGAATAAAGTCATGTAAAAAAGAAACAGTGCTAATTAACATGATGCAAAGTAAAATTCGACTAACAAGATAATACTCATTTATAGCTAATTAGCATCTCGCCAATTAGAACCATAATCATTAGCTACATACCATTCTATACCTTCGTTCTTGCACCTGACGCTATTATTGTCGTTGTAATTAAAACAATAGAGGAGGAGAAAAGATTAAGGCGGAAGGAAAGGGAGGTTAGAAAAGCAATGGCTCTCGCAATGCGCCTACGGTATGCAGAATGTGACAACGAGCACATGACCCTGTGCCAAGAGCACGAGCGAGCGAAAACTGTGTATTTTTGGTAACACTTAGGCGCGCACACTGTGGAAGGGAAAACGGAAGGCTAGAAGACAAACAAGTGCCAACTCACAACTCAGTTCATTGAAAAAAATACACGTTTGTCTTCTAACCTTCCGTTCTCCCGTCCACTGTGTGCACGCCGAAATGTAACTAAGAAAATTGTCAAACCAACTCGCCCAACTTTCCATTTTATTAGAGAAAACTGTGTACTTTGTAAATACTATATTCCGAAAGCATATAACAAAAGCTAACGTGAACGAGCCAGCCTATTTAGTCGCATTACAAATAAATAAAACCTGTCAAATCAAGACAAAATGGATCATAAATGTTAAATAATGCCAAGCTCATTAGTACAATCAAATTATCACAAAGCTGATGCAGTCTTCACATCGAAGCAGACTGTGTGGATGACCTATATATACTTTAACAGGCGGAACAAGCTAGGCGATCACAAGATCCACTGATAGCTGCTGCTTTGCTTAAGTAGTGCAAGTTCGAAAAATTATATGCAATGAAGATGCTGCTTATCGTCCACCGCATGAAACGCTTGACAGTCACACCGGTACTATGACAGTCACGAATTGATCTTGTGACTGTCAACGAGTATGTATCCGAGTTCAGGGTTCAATCAGTTTGATAGACAGACGCCCGCGGTGAAGATCTGGCTCTCCCACCACGTTGGCTCTTGCCGAGGAGCAGTGCACATGCCCCAACGCCAGCGAGCGACACGATTTCATTATCTAGGCCCTTCGGACAGCCCTTAGTTGTTTATGGCGATCACCGCGTCTGAGGGCTTCCTCCCAGTCCTCTTGGTTATTCAAAGAGGCATTTTGTAGCGCTGAACAATTTTGTAGCATGAGAGCTAATGAGCAATACTCGTCATGGCACTCATGGCAGTGTGGATAGATGTCCGCAGCAAAGTGACTGAACGTTCCTCTCGACAGGAAAGATATCATTGTCAGTTGATCGAGAGCCTATGCTCTGTTCGCCGCTATCAGTGCCAGCGTGTATAGCTGTAATCGGACCATCCGTTTACCGGCCACAATCTCAGCCTAATAAAGTTTCATCTTGGACATACTGGCTACTGCCTTCGATACCGTCATGACCCACATGACAATACATTGTACTTACTTTTTGTAGTGTCTTTCTTCTATGCTTTCAGATGAGAGCAGTAGTATTAGCAATAAATAAAGTATTAAAAAAGTAAATAAGGCGATAAAAAGATAAACAAATAATAAATATTGTAAGGCCGACCTCAATAACGATACTTTCTGCTTTTTGAACACAAGCAGCTTCTTTCACTAACGATGGGTTGTAGAAAATGGAATCCTAGCAGTCGAATGCAAAAATATGTCATAATAAAACTGGGAATAAAATACTATATTTGGCTACAAATTTTCCTGCCATTTTTCGCCTTTGGCTACACTTGGGCTACACTTTCTCTGGCGTTTGCCCGCGCCACCTAGTCAGACCTAGCAACACAGGCGCTCTCTGTCACTCACCCACCGACCATGGATACTTGTCACTTCACCATAAACGAACACGACGCTCGGCCGCAAGCATTGAGGGATCGCAAAGGCGAAACGGCGCCAAGGTGTCGGCAAGGGAGCCCTCGTGCGAAGCGGCCACGAAACGACAACGAATGCAAGCGGGACCAGACGCGGTGACAGCGCTGGAAGCCACGGCGAAACGACAGCGAAGGCAAACGGACCCGAAGTTGAGAGCTCGAGAAGCTGAGGCTAAACGAAAGAAGCGTACGCTCCTCGACATGAATGGTGCTGACGTCCGCTTCAAGCGCGAATGCCTCGACCGTAGCTACGGACACAGTTTCAAAGTGTGCGATCGTTTGTAGTTTGATAGCAAAGTCAACGTGATCACAAACGTTTTCACTCATTATGTGATGTAGAGTGGCCAATGTATGGGGATTCCTAGTTACCCGATAATCCTCATTACTTCGCCCACTCGTCATAATTACTTTCGCGAGTATGCAGTAATATATTTTTTTGTTTTTTTTTTGCTCTGCAGTTCGTATCAAGAGGGCCTATCCTAACATTCCTTCCTCCATGCTTCCTACGCACTGGCACATATAGAGTACCTTCTTAAATAGTGTTGCACTCCCGCAATGAAAAGAAGAAATTTTTAGGGTTAGAAATTGTGTATACGGACTTCGTATAATCCGTACTCAACCAGGAGAGAACTGTGCTTTTAGAAAACGTTTGTCGATTTAGAGTGCGAATAGTCTACTATGGAGAGCCGGAAGCCGTCCCAGTAGTGTGTGCTTAGATAAATGGGTTAGATAAATGGGGGGTGGGGTAGAAAAAGTTGGTAACGATTTAGAGTACTTGGTACTCTACTATGGGAGAGCATAGAGCCGTCCCTAATGGTGACATGACTGACAGGATAGTGTTAGAAAAGTTAACCTGCAGGCTACTTACCTAAAACGTCTCTTAATACAGGTTCTTAGTGTTGGTACTAGTTTTACCAAAAATACATAAATGTTTTTGTAAAGCATGTTTGGTATTCTGACTTTGTTCTTCAGTCAAACACAATAATCTGAGAAGCTACAAAGAACTTTTATTTGAAATTAATAATGGGCATAATTTTCACGGAATGCCGTTTTTTTTTACCCATCGTAATGACGATTTACGCGCGCCGTGCTCCCCTCGTTGACTGGCGTGCCGGCTTGGGCAGAGTGACCCAGAGAGGGGAGAGGGTCCAAATTGCCACGCGAATACATAACATGGAGAAGTTAGGGCTTTTCGTGCTGAACTTCCGCGCCTCCCCCCCCCCCTTTTTTTTGTTGTCTCTCTGAATAACTAGCTATTTCCTTTTCCTCACCTTCCTGCGATCGGCCGCTTTGCCTTATGCCTTCCCTGGGTCGCCTTAACGCGCTTCCCATACATACAAGATGTTTCAGCTAAATAGCACCAAACAAAAAAAAAATAAAAAATGAGCACTACGCGTCTCCAACTAGCATGGTTTTCTTCTAAGCTGTATGTACCGCGCCACAATATTTTTCTGATCTACAAAGCATCGTAACTAACAAAAATTGCTTGAAGAACTTTTTAAATACTGACTGTAGAGAAAAAAATTCAATACAAGACTTCTAGCTTTTATACAGAAATAACAATACTTTCAAAGGTCGCGGGATCGAATCCCGGCTGTGGCGGCTGCATTTCCGATAAAGGCGGAAATGTTGTAGCCCCGTGTACTCAGATTTGGGTGCACGTTAAAGAATCCCAGGTGGTCAAAATTTCCGGAGCCCTCCACTACGGCGTCTCTCATAATCAAACAGTGGTTTTGGGACGTTAAACCCCACAAATCAATCAATCAATCAACAATACTTTCAAGTTACGATAAGATAATAGCGATGGTTAATTTTTTGCCAAGGTTTGTTAAAGTGAGCGAAATTAAAAAATATATATTATGTGATTGCCGCCTAACGCGCGACGCCTTTAGGGCCCTCAGCTGTAAGTGGAACGAATTAGCGAAGGCTTCTCACGCACGATGGTAGCTTGAACAGGCTATCGGTTACTACGATGGGCATTAAGCGATGGTTGGATGGTACCATGGAAAAAAAAAGGGGGGGGGGAGAAAGAAAGAAAGGAAGACAATAAACTTCCACAAAAAAGCGGCGACCATGTGTAATGCGATACAAGAGCGGAGGCAGTATTTGACGCAGCGCAGGCTTTTCTTTTCGGGCCAACAATAAACATGATGGCGGGGCAGAAGGTGACATTTTGTTAAAGGAAGGATACAAAAGCTTCAACGGTAATTATTCCAGAAGTTTTTCTTTTGGTCATATCTGCATTGATTACGTGCGATTTCTCTACTGGAAGTACAGCACGATTGGCTGTGGGTTCAAAAGTTTATTGCTCGTACTTCGTCTCCATTTAGAAATTCATGCTTAGTACCCATCTGTTAGAGCGAGTGCGTATAAACAAACAGAACGCATAAAAAAGTGTTCTGCGCTCTTATAGCTAACACTCAGTAAGCTAGGCGTTGGAAAGAGATCAGCGTAATTGCTAAGTACTAAGCTCTTTTATTGAGACGTCATGGGCAGCTACATAGCGTGCTCAAACAGCCCTCCGTAAGCCCTTATTCGTGAATAATTTTAGCCGATACGCCACCTAGCGACTCTGGAGATAGGTTTGCACTAGGCTTACCTACTAAGCGCAACGGTGTAGGGATGCGACGTCCTCCACTGCCGCTGCGTGCGAAGAAGCTGCGGCCGGGTTCGTCGATTTCTCCGGCACGGCGCAGAAACCACGCACGAGGCAGGATAACAACAACAACGGGTTTATTAACCGAAGATGCAGCACAGTGCGACACTAACGGGCTTGCAGGCTGTATAGGGAACTCCGCAAGACCGAGCAAGTACGCTTGCCTAGGGCGCGACGTCTCCCGTACAAGGGCCGAAGTCGAACGCACGAACGAGAAGCCGCCTGCTTAGAAGCGGGTCCACCCCTCTTGAAGGCCTGAGAGCATCTGCCGCGACGAGCGAATCGTCGGGCGCAACATAGCTCGTAGGAGAGGAGGATGTCACGCGCGGCCCAAAGGAAAATGGCGCTGCGTTGTGACGTAGGTCCACGCAGCTCGCGAGCCTAGCGTGCCCGGACATGCCAGCGCGGGAAGGAGGCGACGGTTGACTCGCCCCGACCAAGAGGCGCCCTGGCAGTCATCTTGGCGGTAGCCGGTGTTTATGCGCGCCCGGGCTACGCCGTCGGCGCGCGCACGGCAGCTGGGAAACGAGGCGCCAGGTAGGAGGGCGCTCTTGATTCCCACATCCCCCCTCCTAAGACCAAGGCCGCCCTGAAGGCGCCGTAATTAAAACATCCACCGACACCGAAAAAACTGAGGTACAGCTCAGTGCCGTCCATGAGATTGACGGGGGTCCCGGTGTCTTCGTTCGGCGGCGTCTCGTCAGGAACCCGGGGCCGCGGGAGGGCAGCAGACACCGCAGCCGCGATGGCCGACTTGAATGAAGAGATCATGAAGAGCACCACCACGACCACCTGAACGGAGTCGGTCGACAGGGCCGGTGGAAGGCCCGGGCCTGGTGAGCCACCGGGGAAAGAGAGTGAGCCACCGGAGAAAGGGCTATTGTCTCTCGAGCAGCCGGGAGCGCTGGGAACTGGATGGATATTCCGCGCGCAGCGCGTCTAATGGTGTTCCCAGGGAGAAAGCTCGCGAGGTAGCCATTACTGTTACTGCTGGATGGGCTCTCGCACAGCAGCTATCAATCTCTGCTCTCTTACATGGAGGGGATAACGTCCCGCTACATGCCGGAGGCGAAAATCAGCCTAAGTGCGTTTTCGCAGGTTGTACCGGTGGCGTGGTTTGGAACCAGCCTTATCCCGGTTTCGCTGCGGTTCGGTGACCGCCTTCCCCTCCGCGAAGTCGTTGCTGCGGGCAATGAAAGGTTTGAGGTCAGAGACGTTAACTGGACCGCCGACGGGTCTCCCTTGGGAGTCAGCCAGCTTGTATACCAGGGGCGACACTTTGGTGTGCACTCGGTATGGGCCCAACCACTTGGCCGAAAGGGAGGCCGAGATGCCTTTGGCGACGTCACTCAAAACGTGATTGCGCCTGAGGACGAGATCGCCGACATCGTAACGGACATCCCGATGCGACTGGTCGTATTGAGCCTTCTTACTAGCTCGCGCTTTTGCAAGGTTGGAACGCACCAGGTCGAGGGCCGCGTCGATCCGTGAGCACAGTTCCGCCGCGTAGCCAGACGGGCTGATTTTCGTGGCGCTTGCCCCGCCGCCACCCCGTAAGACACAGTCCATGGGGTTAGGCAGCTCTCTCCCAAAGTTGAGGAAGGCGGGCGTGTACCCTGTCAAGCGATTGACCATAGATCGCAAGGAGAAGCCTATCTCGTTGAGACAGACATCCCAATCCCCCAGTTGCTGCGCAAAGGCTGTCAGCAAGGGCTTGAGGTTCCGGTTCATCCACTCGGTCGGGTTGGCCTGTGGGTGATACTTGGTTGTTTTATGGTGCTTAATGCCAAAGGCAGCTCACGCATCCACCAACACCTTGGGCGTGAAATAGAACGCATTGTCCGTGATCAACTCCGCCGGAAAGCCAAAGCTGTTAGAGACCTTGGTCAACTTGTGCCAGATTGTGCGTGCCGTTAACTTCCGAAGGGGAAACAGTTCGCCTCACTTCGTGAAGTGATCTGTGACAGCCAGGAGAAAAACATGGCCCCTCCGGCTTTTTGGGAGAGGTTCCATAATGTCACAGGCCGCGACCTGCGAAGGTTGTTGGCTGTCGATCGGCTGCATGAGCCCGGGAGGCTTGCCTCCGCGAGGCTTCACGCATGGGCACACGCGGCATGAGCGGGCGTAGTGAAGGGCATCACGCTTCATGCCAGGCCAGGTAGCGGAGTGGCACAACTTTTGAAAAGTCTTAAGGCCACTCGCGTGTCCGGACAACCGCGAGTCGTGGAAATAACCTAGGGTGTCTTTCCCTAGACTGCGGGGTATCACCACCTCGAAAGACTCCTGGGGGCTTCTTCAGATGGGACGTAGCACAGGAAAACGCCGTCGGCATGAAGCAGGTACGAGTCCAACGTGCCCGCAGCAATACCAGCCTGCGTACGGCACTCGGTGCCGACAGCAATACCAGCTGTTTGTTCGCGCCCGGCGGCTTGAACGTCCCACTCCACTTGGGAGCTCAGCTCTTTGAGCTTGTCAACGATGTGTTGACAAAACGGATCGTCCTGCTCTGCCTTCAGCAGCTCCTCTCTGCTAAAGACGATACCGGTGGACGTGACAGGGTCTACGAGGTATGCGTCCTCACCCGAGGCTGTTGACTCGAAAGTCACTTCGCCATCGGGGTTCACGCCTATCGACCCTTTGGAGCCAGAGGGCCCGGGGTCTACTTGATGCGATTGCTCTCGGGGGTGGCGGACACAAGTGTCGGACGCCGAAACGAGGGCACGCGACAAAGCGTCAGCCACGACGTTCGAACTCCCTTTCCGGTAGCGCACAACAAAGTTTTACCGCTGCAAGGTCAACGCCCAGCGCGCGAGGCGGCCCGAGGGCTCGCGCAAGCGCTTAAGCCAGGTGAGTGCCATGTGGTCCGTTTCCACCACGAATGGCACGCCGTCGACATAGCAGTTGAACTTCCGGAGAGCAAACACTATAGCGAGACATTCCCTTTTTGTGACGCTATAGTTACGCTCGGCGGCGTTAAGTGACCGACTCGCAAAGGCGACTGGCAGAGGACGCCATCGTGCTTCTGAAGCAGTACAGCTCCGAGACCCAGGTCACTCGCGTCCGCTTGGACAACGATCTCCCTGTTCAGCTGGGGCAGCTTTAACTTGGCTGTGGCCACTAGAGCTTCGGAAAGCGCCTTCGAAGGCTCGCTCTTGTTCTGACCCCCCGCTCCATCGTGCCGACTTTTTCAAGAGTGCAGTCAAGGGCGTTTGGAGGGCCGCACAGTTTGGGATGAACTGTCGATAGCAGTTCACCATCCCCAAAAAGCGCCTCAGGCCGTGAATGTTTGCCGGCGTCGGGTATTCCACAATGGCACGTACCTTCTCTTCGCACGGCAGAACACGACCGCTCTGAATGGTAAAGCCTAATAGGGAGATGCGAGTCTCAGCTATTTGAGCTTTCTTCGGGTTCAAAGTCATCGCGGCGGCACACAACCTCCCGAGGACATGCTCCAAGTGGTGAAGGTGTTCCTCGAACGTTCGACAGAAGATGACGATGTCGTCGAGGTACGCCATGGCGTGTTGCCATTTAGCGTCCCGTAGAACGCGGTCTATCAATCTCTGGAACGTAGCTGCAGCTCAAGAACAGCCAAACGGCATGCGGGTAAACTCGTACAAACCTCTCTGAGAGGTGAACGCAGTTTTCTCCGTGTAAGCCTGCTCCATCTGAACCTGTAAGTAACCGCGGCTAGCAATCAAGGTGCTGAAGTAGCAAGCACCGCCTAGAGCAGCCACGATCGAGTCAACGTTAGGCATAGGATAAGCATCCTTCCTCCTGACCTCGTTCAGCCAGCGCCAGTCTACACAGAGCCGGTGAGAGCCGTCTCTTTTGGGGAGCATTACCACCGGTGAACCCCAAGGACTGTTTGAGCGTTGGACAACTCCGGTCTTAATCAACTCATCCAGTGCCTGGTCAATTGCTTTCCTCTTTGCCGCACTAACGGGGCGAGGATTGCATTTCCATGGTTGTGCGTCGCATGTGTCAATCCGGTGCCTCACCAGAAAGGTGCAACCCGGGCGTTCTGTGAACGTGTCGCTGAAACGTGTCAATAGCGACCACAGGCGTGGCTTCTCGCGATTCGACAAGCTGCGCGCCAAAGGCGGCAGCGAGCCATTCGAGTTGCTGCTTAGCGGGGGGGGGGGGGGGTCACCGGCATAACCGAGACCTCGTTCACCGCGGCAGCTTTATACTCGAGGGAAAGCTGTACAGACGGACCGTTTTCCACCGCGCTGGCCAAAGGACCAGTTTCGGAGTCGGAGGGGGAGACGCGGGCCGCGGGGCCAACGCTTGGTCTCCTTTCCCCCTTCCTCCTTGTGGCGTCCGGCCACTTACTGGCAGCCGAGACCACGGGAGGTGCAGCGAAAGGCCGCAGGGCGCCGGAAGGGCCGTCCCTGTAGCCTCCGCTTGCGACGTCAATCACGATACCTGTGCGCGCGAGGAAGTCGCGACCGAGAATCACAGGCACGGAAAGACCAGGGAAATGCACAAAGCGCTGTCGGCGCGCGCGATTCTCCCAACGCACTTCCAACCACACAGCGCCGCACGAGGTGGCGGTACCACTGGCGAGGTGGAAGGTAGTGTCGCAAGATCGAATGCGGACAAAGCGGTCGCGCAAATGAGCCCTAACCTCTTCGCCGAGCAGCGAGATAGAAGCCCCGCGCTCCAGCAACGCCGCAAATTCTCGACCAGCGATCGTAAGGGCGATGAACGGCGCCGGCGAGGCTGGAATGTCATGTTCAGCGAGACACGCCATCGGTGCCAGAGGTTGTGTTACACTCCCGTGCTCTCTTACTGCTGCTGCCGCCGGCAAGGGGGAGCTCACCGACGGCTCACCCCATTTCCCGACGGGCGAGCAGGCCCTTGTGTCGGTTGGGGCGCGTTGCACTTACGCGCGGTGTGACCACGCTCACGGCAACGAAAGCAGACAACGCCTTTTTTTTCAACAGGGGGGGGATTGGGCGGTACTTTAGAGCTACGAGGTGTCCTGTTCGCTAGCCGCAGTGGGGGATCCACGATAAGATATCCCTTCGTGCACTGGAGCACGAGGCTTCCGTTCTTGTTCACGCTGCTGGGCAAGGGTGGCCGCTGTCACACAAGTCCCGTTAATTAGGGAGGCGATCGCCGGGCTAAATCCAAGGGCCGAAGTATCGGCCCCCCGAACCGCACCACGAAAGCGTGGACAATTTAGTAGTGGTCCTTTTTGGCGCGCCAGCGGACGCCGGTTGTGGTCCAAAGAACAAGTCAGAGCCGAGAGTTGATAAACAAAAGAAATATTATATTCTCAAAAATGGCAGATCGAAAACAATACACAAGAACGCACACTCCACAATAGTTACATACAATACGTCACCAATCAAACAACGTTCTACACAGTACAATCAGCCGCACTCAAAACAACGGACACAGACAACAATACGCACTACAATGCAGTCGCATGCATTGAACAACCAAGACACTTAAAGACTAAAGAGATAGAAAACCTATCCAGTCCAAAGTTCTTGGAACAAAAGCCTGGATGATACTCTTCCGAGAATCACTCACTCAAAGTCCAGAGTTGTTGTCGTTCCGCGCCCTCGAAGTTTCTCTTCCAGGAAACCTCGTGTCTTCAATTGGCCACTCTCCAAGCTTCAAACTTCTTCGCCCGAGCACGTCGGCTTCACACACGCAGCTTCACACACGATAGCGGTAAACACACGCTCTTGCCTGTAGCTCGAGCCTTCACCCCTCAGGTGGAAATCTTCTTCATCTCCTGCTTCGTCCCTACGGACAAACCTTCGCCGGCTACACGGCGGAATCCCTACGCACTCTGGCGCTAACTTCCGTCTTCTCCTGATCTCTCGTCTCGGCTGCTCGGTTAAATGCCTTCCGCGTGACATTCCAGAAAGTTCTCGTCATTTCGTCGGCGCGATACGCAGCGAAGGCTGGGGAGAGGCGCGAGACTGTAGGAGGGCCGTCCCCGACCGATGACTCAACCCGGCAGAACACGCCCATTTCCTTCTGGAACTTTCCAGCGCTTGCTCGGCCGCCGTTGTGGGGTGAGGAGGTTCATCGGCGAAGCCACGCTTCCGAGGTGAGAAGCGCGCGCCCCGGGGAGCCTTGGATGTTTGTTTCCTTTTTTTCTTTTGACCTCGCGGCACCTCTTTCGCGCGTTATCGCAAGAATTTGGCGGCGCGCCCATTTTTAGCGCTCGTTCTGTGACACTGCCCCCCACTTTAAGAATATTATCTCATAATATTCAAAACCACACAAACGAGCGCGAAAAGTCACCACACACTCTGAAAGACTGTAACTCAAACCGTCGCTCATGACACTTCACATTCGCAATAGATCGCTCAATACAATCGTACATTGTAGTTCAATTCCACAACACATGAAATATAGCCACAGGTACATGACTACAACACTTCATCACACATTCCAAACAATACAAACGTACAAAGTTCTCTCATTACAACAATTATACAATACTATACATCACATCACCGTAACAAACATTTTGACTCATTCGACGTACAAGTGTCACACAGGATAACAAAACACAACACATTGAGGCTCAACACAGACAAACGCATTCCAATTTGACCTCAACACCTATCCTGAGTACTTCGAGCTGCGCTTGCGCCCTTTTTTGCGGTGCTCGCTCGATCCCTTCTTGTGTTTCCACGTTCTTTTTCGGCGAGCCCTTTCCAACGACGATATCTGAGGCGGCGTCTCAGCCATTGTTGTCGCTTCCGACACCGTTAACGGGCCATAACTTTCAACGGGTCCTGTCTGTTTATTTACCAGCTTGTTCATGTCTCGGCATTGGGCTTGGCTGGCCAACTCCGTCACCATTGCACTGTCGGTCTGTTGGGGTCGTGCCGACGTACGTCCAGCTGCCCAGCACGTGAACTCGTTCAACTCGATCATCTTCTCGTTCGCTGTCTCTTGCGCCGCGGCTTCACCTTGGGCTCTAGTGAGATCCGTCAGGGGATGCTCCTCCACTGTCTCTCGCGGTCGCTGGGTTGGCGAGGGCTCTATCTTAGGGTCTTCTCCCAAACATTCCGGATCATTCGGTCCTCGCGCCCCGACAATGTTTCCGATGACAAGGTCGTAAAGGGGGGTCGTCATACATAGAGCCGTAACCTTCCCGCTGAAGTATGGGGTTTCAACCTCAATCTCTGCTTCGGGAAGCATCCGAACTGTACGGTCAATTAAGCAAACTGGTTTCGTTTCGCCGGTTAACTCACGGTCCCGTACCAAGTTTCTCCGCACGATAACAGTGGAGCTGCCGGTATCTCTTAACACCGTAATCTTTTTGCCCGCAACTTTTCCAGGCAGCGTTGGCATTCCTTTCGTAACGCCGGTTGGCTGTTTTGACATTACAGCACCCACAATAGAAATTTTCTCCCCATTCTTCAACTCCACGAATCCATCGGTGACGGCATTATTATCAGATTTCGGTGCTTCTCGCACACAGGATACCTGGTGAGTTTGACTCGCTCCGTTTCGACATGCGTCTGCTTTGTGCCCAGTCTGACCACACTTGAAACATTTTACTGCCGTAGGGCTCGTAAAGATCGTTCGACAGTTTTGGCACGATGACCCACTCGGTTGCACAGAAAACATCGCGGAATGCTCTCTGGTGCACGCTTCTTTTCTTCGGGAGCCAATTTCTTCGAATCATCGGGACAATCCTTCTTGACCTTGGCCTAATTAGTTCCACCTTGCGCTTCCAAGAATTGATCAGCCAATTCAAGCATGCATTCCTTCAAGTGACTCAGCCTTCCTCTCTTTCAAGTACAGCGACAGGCTTGGGTGGCAACTAGTAAGAAATTGTTCTCTAATCAGGAGCTCTGTAAGTTCATCGTACTCCTGCGCTGTCCCTGAAAGTTCAATCCATCTGTCGAAATAATGGCAAAGTCGGGCGGCATACTGCGTAGCCGTCTCACCATCAGCTGGCTTTCCTGTCCGAAATCTGTCCCGGAAACCTTCTACAGTAAATCTAAATCGCCTCAGCAAAGCAGCTTTCACCTTTGCGTAGTTGGCTGCATCGGTCGGCGTCAGCCTACCGTACACACTGAGCGCTTCACCACTCAAGCAAGTACTCAAAGCAGTTGCCCATTGATGTTCCGGCCAATTCTGGCTCCTCGCAATCGTCTCAAACCGGTGAAGGTACGCGTCAAGGTCGTCCTTCCTTTCATCAAACGCTACGAGCAGCTTGCTTGGGTTCAAGCGGAAGCCGTGATCTTCCCGTTCGCTGCTTTCAACTCTAGCTTGGACGGGAGTTTCGCTTCGCTGTTGCAAACGAGCCGATCGAGTTCCATCTCGTGCTGCCGCTGCCGTTCCCTTTCAGCCATCTCCGCTTCTCTTTCTTCTCTCGCCCTTTCGGCTGCCAACTTTTCTCTCTCCAGCTCCAACTTCAATTGCTGCTCTCTTTCTTCCTTCAGCTGTCGCTCTTTTGCCTCTCTTTCTTCTTTCAGCACTCGCTCCTTTGCTTCTCTTTCTTCTCTCGCCCTTTCAGCGGCCAGCCTTTCTCTCTCCAACTCAGCTGCTTTTTCTTCCTTGGCCCTCTCAGCTGCCAACCTCTCTCGTTCCAACTCAGCTGCTTTTTCTTCCCTGGCCCTTTCAGCTGCCTCTTTCTCCTTCTGGCTCACCCACTTCCGTAGTTCGGCGCCAGAAAGACCCATCTTCTCCCCCAGAGCAACTAACTTTTCGAGATCCATGGTGTCTTGCAAATAAAGTCTTGCCGCGTGTAAAAAGTATCTGTCTAAATCAGTCTATCGGAACACTCCCCTGCACTCGGTAACGAGAACACTGAACAACACACAAAATCGTTCCGATAGCACTATCAACAACTCGAGGCTCTTTCTCACTACTTTGGACACACTGTGCACCAAAAAGTCCTGTCGCGGACGCCAGATTAATTGTCACACAAGTCCCGTTAATTAGGGAGGCGATCGCCGGGCTAATTCCAAGGGCCGAAGTATCGGCCCCCCGAACCGCACCACGAAAGCGTGGACAATTTAGTAGTGGTCCTTTTTGGCGCGCCAGCGGACGCCGGTTGTGGTCCAAAGAACAAGTCAGAGCCGAGAGTTGATAAACAAAACAAATATTATATTCTCAAAAATGGCAGATCGAAAACAATACACAAGAACGCACACTCTACAATAGTTACATACAATACGTCACCAATCAAACAACGTACTACACAGTACAATCAGCCACACTCAAAACAACGGACACAGACAACAATACGCACTACAATGCAGTCGCATGCATTGAACAACCAAGACACTTAAAGACTAAAGAGATAGAAAACCTATACAGTCCAAAGTTCTTGGAACAAAAGCCTGGATGATACTCTTCCGAGAATCACTCACTCAAAGTCCGGAGTTGTTGTCGTTCCGCGCCCTCGAAGTTTCTCTTCCAGGAAACCTCGCGTCTTCAATTGGCCACTCTCCAAGCTTCAAACTTCTTCGCCCGAACATGTCGGCTTCACACACGCAGCTTCACACACGATAGCGGTAAACACACGCTCTTGCCTGTAGCTCGAGCCTTCACCCATCAGGTGGAAATCCTCGTCATCTCTTGCTTCGTCCCTACGGACAAACCTTCGCCGACTACACGGCGGAATCCCTACGCACTCTGGCGCTAACTTCCGTCTTCTCCTGATCTCTCGTCTCGGCTGCTCGGTTAAATACCTTCCGCGTGACATTCCAGAAAGTTCTCGTCATTTCGTCGGTGCGATACGCAGCGAAGGCTGGGGAGAGGCGCGAGACTGTAGGAGGGCCGTCCCCGACCCATGACTCAACCCGGCAGAACACGCCCATTTCCTTCTGGAACTTTCCAGCGCTTGCTCGGCCGCCGTGGTGGGGTGAGGAGGTTCGTCGGCGAAGCCACGCTTCCGAGGGGAGAAGCGCGCGCCCCGGGGAGCCTTGGATGTTTGTTTCCTTTTTTTTTTCTTTTGATCTCCCGGCACCTCTTTCGCGCGTTATCGCAAGAATTTGGTGGCGCGCCCATTTTTAGCGCTCGTTTTGTGACAGCCGCCCGGGTGTACGAGTACGGGTCCAGAGCGCCGTCCGACACATCGAGCACGTCTCGATCTCTCGGCAAAGGGCGCCTCATGGTTCGGGGAACCCCAGTGTGACGAGTCACGATCAGACCACGCGCAACGAGGCTCGAGAGACGCGTAGGGCGGTGGCGGCGGGCGATAGGCTCGCGCTGCCAAAATGTCGCCCTGAATACGTTTCGCATCGGATGCCAGCTCGTTTAGGTCACGATAACGGGTGCTCCGAAGGTAAGCGGCGAAGGTTGGATGAGCCTGGCGCATGGCTCGCTCCATCTTCTCGGCGTCTGATGCCGTAGGATCGGCAAGAAGGTAGAGCTCCTGCAAAGCCCGAACGTCCTCGAGAAAAGATTCGTCGGGATTCTGTGTGCGAAGCTCTAACTCGCGACGCATGCGGCGCTCATATTCAGGAGGAAGGAATTCGCTACGGAAGAGCGCCCTAAACTCCTCCATCGAGCAAGCTTTGTGGCCGACGAGCCGGTACCACCTGGCCGCTTGGGCTGTAAGCGACACGGGCAAAACAGAGCCCGTGTCGCTTACACGGGCTCTGTGTAACGCTGTCGCTCAGTCGTGTAGCCTGCTGATAGCGGTGCAGCACCTCGAGGTACTCTGTGGCACTGATGCGGTCCGAATAACGGCTGTACTCTGGCAGAGGTACTCTTAAGCCACTCGGAACGCTTGGCTGACGGGACTCGGGGTATCCCTTTAAAGCACAAGGCTGCGAGCGCACCGCTTCCAACAGGACGTTTAGGAGCTGCGCCGCAGTTGCGTGCAGCGGTGATTGCTCCGAGACGGGCGCGGCCGTAACAGGTGCCCGCGCCGGTTCTCCAACATGCGCGTCCGACCGAGAAGGGCCAGTACACGGCATGGAGGAGGATAGGGTTTGCCACTCCGACTGGTGCTTGAGGCCTGACGAGACCGGCGAACGGGTCGACAGCGGAGCACGGTGCCCAACGCCCGTCGAAAACGTCGCCAACGCGAGTCTCAGGCCAGCGAGCGTCGGTGAACGCGGCGACGTTGTCGCTTAGGCGAGCAGGCTCACGAACGACATCGTAAACCCTTTGTGCTCGCGACCACGACGGGTCAGTAAGCGCGTTCCCGCCAACACCTGAGTGCTCCCGGTAGGAAGGACTGGGTGCGGCGATTTGAGCTGTCAACCGTGTTGTTGACGGGGAAAGGCCAGCGAGCGGAGACTGCGCCGGGGACGGGCCCGTAAGCGCGTGAGTCTCCAACAGCTGATACAGCCCATTACTGGCTTGGCTAGGACTGTGGTCATCGTTCAAGCGACTCGCATCACCACAGGGGACCCCGAAAAAGGGATCTCTCCCGGTGAACGAACGCAGAGGGTCGCCGAGAGGGCGATACCCCATGCTGTTGCAGCCGTCCGCCTCGAACGAGATCAAGGCCGTCGCCACAGGATCGAACAGGAACGAGGTCTGCTCTGAAGCCATACCGAAACCAAGATGGGCGCCAGTTATGTAGAGATAGGTTTGCACTAGGCTTAGCTACTAAGCGCAACCGTGTAGGGATGCGACGTCCTCCACTGCAGCTGCGTGCAAAGACGCTGCTGCCGGGTTCGTTGATTTCTCCAGCTCGGCGCAGAAACCACGCACGAGGCAGGATAACAACAACAACGGGTTTATTAACCCAAGATGCAGCACAGTGCGACACTCACGGGCTTGCAGGTCGTATAGGGAACTCTGCAAGACCGAGCAAGTACGCTTGCCTAGAGCGCGACGACTCCCACACAAGGGCCGAAGTCCAACGCACGAACGAGAAGCCACCTGATTAGCAACGTGTCAACCCTTCGTGAAGGCGTCAGAGCATCTGCCGCGACGAGCGAATCGTCGGGCGCAACACAGCTCGTAGGAGAGGAGGATGCAACGCGCGCCCAAAGGGAAATGGCGCTGCGTTGTGACGGAGGATTCGCTCGCAGGATTTCAAGCTGGACGGTTGTGCCCTCGCGATCTCCGACTTCAGCGTAGCTCCCGCCGACTGGTTCGCCCTCCGCGGTCTCCTGACGCCGTGTAGCTCTCGCATTGTGGCACCCCGCCCTTGGACTGCTTCGACCGGATCCCCACTTTCCTATCTCCTTCTTTTTTCCTCTGTCTTCTTCTCCGTCTATTTTCCTTCTATTCTTTTTATCCCTCCTTCCCCCCTCCCCTATAAGGCACTGCGCCGTGTCGCCTGAAGGCAGACAGAAATTAGGTGCCTTTTTTCCTCTTCATTCTAATCACTACCACCACCTAGCCCGCGCAGCGCGCCAGCGTAGCGTGCCCGGACATGCCAGCGCGGGAAGGAGGCGACAGTTGACTCGCCCCGACCAAGAGGCGCCCTGGCAGTCATCTTGGCGGATGCCGGTGCTTATGCGCGACCGGGCTACGCTGTTGGCGCGCATGCGGCAGCTGGGAACGAGGCGCCAGGTAGGAGGGCGCTCTCGATTCCCACACGGTGAGCGGGTGGTGTCGCACGCGCGGACGCATTGGCTTGGCGCCTGATGGCCTCGTCTTCAGCCACGAAAAAATAACTTCCGAGCAGTTTTGCAGCGTGCCGCAATGCACATCGGTGAGGTGGAAAGATGAAACAGTGTCTTTTCGCAAGTTTCCTTCTATTCTGAGTGAACGGTGAAGAACAGCGCGGATATCCAAACTCCGCATCGGCAAGGAAGTGACTCCGATGATGGCTGTTTGTTCACGGCACTTCACGAAAAGCGATTTCTTTCTGCCAGGTGAGTAGGCGTGTGTCGCTGCGCTGCATATCCGTTGCTCTATTCGAATGACAATTACTAGTCTTATAGATGACAGGGCATGCATAAATGGGAACTGTGGTATGGTTAACGTGAGCGTGCTTACGGCGTAGCGTGTGTTATCTAATTAACAGTCCATGTTTCAGCGTAGGTGGTGTAAAGGCGTTCTTATCAAGAAATGCAGTTTATTTTATTTGCAGGGCGTTCTAGGGACTAGCTAGGGTACAGCGAGCAGAACGAAGGTCGACAATCGTCGTCGTCGCCCTTCGAGACACTGCGGACATAAGGGCCCCATTCTCGACAATGCGGCGCATTATGTTCGCGGTGTCTAGAAACTACTGTATACTGCGATCGCATCTGTGCGACACTGGTATTGAAAGCCGCGAGTAGCACAGATATGCTTGAAAGGGATCATGGGATATATATATATATATATATATATATATATATATATATATATATATATATATATATATATATATATATATATATATATATATATATATATATATATATATATATATATGTGTGTGTGTGTGTGTGTGTGTGTGTGTTTAAACTGAAAGCTTTTGCCCCCCCCCCCCCCCCTCCCTTAAAAAATTCTTGGCTGCAGGGCTTGCCTCAATGCAACATCAAAGCAAAAGTAACTCGCCCTAGACCGTTGCTCACGCATTTAAAGGTTTACCTTGATTGAAACGGTCACATAGAAAAGGATGCCAAGAAAACAACTTTATTTTTTAGATTTCTAGTGCAACAGAAGGAGGCTGAAACAGACAGCTGTTCCGTCAGGAATACCAAGGCGTCCACGTTCGACTAAAACATAGCTGACGATGTCGTACAGTTTAGAGGTGTTTGTTCGATTACGCCCGCCGAGCAATGAACTGCTTGTGCCTCGCTCTTTAGGTACTGCGCTCTCAGCTTTCTTGACTTGTGAGCTTACGTCGGATGATCGTGGCTTACGTGGGATATACAGTGATAAATGCGGGTAAGCAACAAAATTTGAGGGCACCACGATTTCATGAAAGAGCGCGGGTCAGCTGAGCGCCATGAGAAGCCCCTGCGTTCCTCTAGGCATTAATCATGCCCATTGTCGAGGAATGACTGCGCATCTGAAAGTGCCGCAGCACTTACCTGTAGCAGTGGATCAGCACGGTTGATACGTGCTTGCACTTTGCAGGGGGACCTGCAGTGCAGGTGCACTGACCATCGGCATTTTCAGACTCCATAAAAACACCTCGCAGCCGCACTACGATCTCGTGTGGGTCCAAATTTAGGCCGGTCGCACAGAGCAGGAACATTCATTTCGTCGTCAAATTTGTGCTTCGCCCATGTATGCTCAGCGCCAAGAACTCGCTAGCCTTCAACAAAAGATCCTGAATTAGCGTCGCCATCCAAGGAACGCATTATATCTCCCAGTTATAATCAGCGCGCCGACCTCACTGCACCCGCCATTACTGACAGTGTTTCCCAACTGCAGAACGCCCCCTGGATTTCATTTTAGGGGCGAATACACAATCAACATCGAGTCAGCACATTTTCTGCCGAGTTTTGTAACATTCTTGAAGTAATAGAGCAGCACACATCTGATATTTTAGACTTCAGTCTTGCGGGCGTTGTCGTCGCTTCGGTGTAGACGTGGTCTTCGATGTATCTCCACAGAAAGAAATATAGCGTAGTCAAATCTGGGGATCTTGCGGGTCACTCTACAGGTCCAAGACGGCCGATCTATTTCTCGGAAAATTTTAGATCAAGCCACGTTCGAGTCCGCGTGCAGCTGTGCGGAGGAGATCCGTTTTGGTGGAACTAGATATTGCCAAGCTGTGCTGGAGGGTGGTTGCAGGTGAAGTCACTCAATGGAGCATTTAGTATTTCGCTAATGTAGCGTTCTGCGGTGAGTGTTCCATTGAAAAAAAAAAAAACACCAGGCCGATAATTTTGCCGTCGTATATGCCACACCAAACACTGAGAGACTACTGAAACTGGTGTTGTGACTGCAAAGGCCAGTGAGGATTTGTAGCGCTCCAGTAAGGACCATTGTGAACATTGACTTGCGCATTGCGCGAAAAGCGACCTTCATGAGACCAGATTATGTTCTTCAGGAATCAAATCAAATCAAATCATTTTATTTTCCCAGAAAGAAACAGGTTCTGGAGAGGTTCACTGGCTAAAAGCTGTTTATGGCCAGCTTGATGAGGCCAGTGAACCCTATACAAGGCAGATGGGACAACGACAAAGATGTGTATAACAATAAAGACCATAAGCTAACATTACAATACCAAATACGGTGTAATAAAAACATATATATACATTCCTACGAAACATCCTGATACCAGCATCAGCCGGGATTACCTTCTTCCTGTATGAGTATCCAGTTGCAGGAGTCGAGACTGCTTTGCAAATCCCTGTCTTCCAGCTGTTGATGCAGGTTAACATGGTATAGGTGAAGTCCTCCACTCTTCAGTACGCGCCAAACACTACTGCTGGCAACGCCAGTCTCAGCACTGACTTAGCGCACGCTTGCGTGGGGATGGGCTGCCATGTAAGCAAGAATGTCTGTTTTAAGAAACTCTGCCACAGCTTTGTGCTCTGACGCTGCTTTTTGAACGTACCTGTCTCCTTGAGCGTTCCATAATTTCGCCCCAACGTCGAACTATTTACCCTAACTTCCGGGTGCCAACTGCGAAATAACCTAGCCGCATCTCTCCTGTTTCCATTCGCTCGGCCGAGGGCGAGGACAATATTTGTACGTTTTTCATTAGTGAAACGCATCGTTCCAGACTAGGACTTTCCCTTGTCGAAGCAGGTTAAAAAAAAAAAAACTGCACACTAGATATTTTCATCGTGCTTCTTATATCCTTCACTTATGAAAATGTCACCCTCTCCCCCACCATTATGTTTATCATTGGCCCGAAAAAAAAAACGCCTGCGCAGCACTGAACGCTGCCTCCGGTCTCGTATCGCAACGCAGGTGGATGCCGCTATTTAGTCGAAGTGTGTTGTTTTCATTTCTTTCTTTCGCCCTCCCCCCTTTTTAATTGGTACCTTCCGACTATCTCTTAATGTACATCGTAGTCACTGATAGCCTGTTCAAGCGACCTTCGTGCGTGAGAAGCCTTCGCTAATTCGTTCAACTTACCATTTGAGGACACTCAAAGCGCCGCGTGTTAGGCGGCAATCACGTGGTATTTTTTGAATTTCGCGCATTTCAAACAAACCCTGGAAAAAATTAACAGCGTTGTTATCTTAACGCAACTTGAAAATTTTGTTATTTCCGGATAAAAGCTACAAGTGTTGTATTGAAGTTTTTTTCTTGTGTCAGGATTGAATAATTAAGCAATCTTTTTTAATTACCGTGCTTGGCGGATCAAAAATAATCTGACGCGCTACTTACAGCTAAGAACAATACTGTGCTAGCTGGGAATGCATGGAACTCATTTTTAATTGTTTATTGCTTGGTACTTTTTCGAGGAAACAGCCAATATTTCAAGATTTAAGACTTACCTACGTACTTTGCAGAAATGACCGCGTAGGTAAAATTAACAAAAAACCGACTCACAAATACCTTATGCATTCTCCTAGGACGGCTTGACGGCGAAAGCCCTGTTCCTCTTTGTCTTCCTTGAGCCACTCCATCTCCCACTCCTTCGAAAGCTTTCCGCATCTAATATGGTTTCGCATTGATCGAAGACATTGCAAGGTCTTACATGGCCTCCGTGACCGGCCCATGAAGGCAACGCAACTTGACGACGTAAAGTGATGACGTCAACATATGACACACGCCGAATGGCGGCATGATGCCGTCACAAACTTTATCGATCTATGACGTTATAACGTAATAACATTTTGCATCACTCGTGTTACGACATGGGACGCGAGCGGTTAATACGTGTATTTGATGAGAAAGCTAAGGTATTCACCTTGAAAAAAAGCAGGACAACATATAGTAAATTGATCGATAGCAGTGCACCACCATGTACGCGTCAGTTCCTGTTACTAGTGATCAACCTTAAACAAACGTGATAATCAGCTACACGCCCATGGAACACAAGAGGCTTGATTGTTCTATTAAGGTCATCCATTTAATTGATGAAATAGATGACAGACATGTCTCAGTTCATGGTTTAACTTTAAGCTTTGTCAGTGCTATGGAGCCTAAGAAAAAAAATGATAGTGTACGCTATAATTGGCTTCTCAAGAAAAATCCGTAAGTTTCAGCCAGGTTCCTTGTTAACTCACAGTTAATTGCCGCGGGAATAATTGCATTTCATGGAGTTACTCGTATACACCTTTTTGTAAAATCGCTTAGCCATGCAAACACTATGACCATTTTCCAAAATATTTTGAAATATTATACTTTCACGTTTGCAAACTTAAATGATATGTGGGGTTTAACGTCCCAAAACCACCATATGAATATGAGAGACGCCTTAGTGGAGGGCTCCGGAAATATCGACCACCTGCCATGGAGTTTTTTAACGTGCGCCTAAATTTGAGCACACGAGCCTGCAGTATTTTCGCCTCCATCGAAAATGCAGTCGCCGCAGCCGGAATTCGATCGTGCACGCGACCTGCGGGTGAGTAGCCGAGTAGGAGTCCACTACATAGGCCACCGCGGCGGGGCCACATTTGGAAACTTCGCGGCCAATAAGCTTTACAGCAAGAATATGGGTATTTGCACAGCTTTCATGGTATGCGGATATTGGTAGCGCATTTTCTATAGTACGTATTTTATGAAAAAACTTGTGTATCAATGTAACTTTACATGACATTCCTTTTCTTTCACATATCAGAGCTCACCGGGAGCGAAAATAAGCCAACAGTACGGCCGTCGTACATCCGCCCTTACTCCTTCTTTTGTTTCCCTTAGGTCTTCCCGGCTGCTTCTGCTAACTCCGGCGTATTTCAGTTGTAATTTAAGTCTGTTGATCAGTTTCCGCTGCTCCCTTGGAGGGGATGGAAGTAGACCCCGGGCGCCTGCTGGCACCAGCGGCGTCAGCGGCGACCGCCTCCAGGAAGCGGATGGGACAAGCGAGCGACAGCGACAGTGAAGATACTCATGCTTACTATCTCAGCAGTGAGGACTTCTCAGATGACGGTTTCCAACCTGTGCTTAGCCGCAAGGTGAAGAGAAGGAACATGAGGACATCCTCATCCTCAACTATTCAAACTGTAAGTGAAGCGCCAAAATCAAACACTTATACCATCCTGTTTATGCCTGCGCTTCCTACCGGCAGCATGAAACGCCTTAACAGACAGTCTGTGTCGAGGTCTCTGGAAACGCTCGTGCCAAATGAGATCACGGACATAAGAGTGAACGCCAGAAAGAATATAATGGCTGTGGACGTTTTGCACGCAAGTGCGTTGGGCGTTCTGCGCAGTGTAACTGACTTGGACGGCAACCAGGTGCGCTCTCATGTTCCCTTGGGATGTGATGTAGTAGCCGGCGGGATCTACGACATTGATGTCGCTATTTCCAATAAGGACTTACAACTTCTTGTCAAGTGAACAACTGATACTCCAATTGTTGATGTCACCTGGCTAGGGAAGTCTCGCTGTGTGAAGATTGCGTTTAAGAGCACATCACTCCCCTCTCATGTGAAGGTGGGGTACTTCAGGCATGCTGTGCGGCCTTTCATTCCAAAGCCTCTCCAGTGCCGTAAATGCATGAAACTTGGACATGTGAGCAGCGTCTGCGAGAATTCGGTGGTATGCCACCACTGCGCCGAGCACCATGAAGCGGATAAGTGCGTCGCAACTGTCAAGAAATGCTCTAATTGCAATGGATCCCATGAAGCCACATCGAAGGACTGCCCGCGGAATCAGAAGGAAATTGCCATCTTGAAGGAGACGGCGCGCGATCACTCATCTCATCGAGAAGCCGCAGCTAAAGTCAGAAGGCGTCGTTCACGTCGACGTCGGTCTTCGAGGACGCCCGCTACCTCCTCGACACGTTTGCGTGATCCCTCATCAGTACCACCTCCTTTGCCTCCCAGACCACATGCCGTGGGAAAGGCTGTAAAGGACAAAGCCAGTGAGCATACCCTAACTGCGACAGAGTGGCCTGCACTTCAAAAGGAAGCAGCATCAAGCGAACCGAAGGAGCTTCATGACGACCAGTCCACGCTCCCGGTTCGAGATCTTTCCAACCAAGACAGGCGAGTGGCTGCAATCGTTCAATCATTAATTGCCACGATTCGCACGCTACTGAGCAGCATACAATCTCCGTCTGCTAAAAGTGCACTACAAATACTGGATGCACTGAATCCAGTTCTTGCTAACTTCGTATAAGCACAATGGCTCAACAAAATCTCCACTTCCGCACTGAAGTTAAAAGTGCGTCGATTTTTCAGTGGAATGCCAGAGGCATGAAGTCCCGTATCTCGGACTTTCGCCAATTTGTTCGGGCCAATCAATTCCCTATACTTGTCATATGTGAACCAAACGTATCAACGCCTTATAGATTGTCCGGTTATGAAGCTTTTTGTTCAGCCGCTTGCGAAGAACGAAGCAAAGTAATTGTTTACATTCGCACAGACTTGACTTATCTTTCGCACCCAATAAGTTCAAATGACGACAATCAGTACGTGTGTCTTCGTGTGAAGAAGAATGCAGTTTTGTTCACGCTTATTGGTGGATATATATCTCCGTCATCGCGATTTCACTGCGACAGGTTAAAAGACATCCTAATGAGAACCGATGGGCCTTGGATCATCACCGGTGACTTCAACGCCCATCACATGCTTTGGGGGAGCACTAGGATGAATTCCAGGGGTCGGAACATTGTTACATTCGCTTCCGATCACGACCTTTCCATCATGAACGATGGTACCCCCACATATCTGCGGGGTCTCACGTATGGCAGTTGCCTTGACCTGACATTGGTGTCACGGTGCTTCTCTCACAAAGTTAAGTTTCTCTCACAAAGTTAAGTGGTTTTGCGATATTGAGACTCATGGGAGTGATCACATACCCACCTACGTGACGATCGATGGTATCATAAAAAATTTTTCTTCCGGTATTGCAATTGGCACTGACTGGTCAATGTTTACATCGCGTGTTGAGAACGCTTGTCAAGAAGGCCTCGCCTGCAGCCTGGAAAATACCATAGTGGAAGCTATGCAAGCGTCTAAATGTAAATTACCATTTTCGTCTAAAGTAACACAGTTTGACATCGAACTGGAAAAATTACGAGCTATACGAAGGCGTGCTGAACGACGATACAGACGCACAAGATCAATTTACGATCTTAGGGAAGCAAGGCGGCTCCAGAAAAAGATTCAACGACGCATTTACAAACTGGAGAGCGAACGCTGGAAAGCATTTTGCGAATCTCTAGACCCTCATAAACCGCTGTCATATATCTGGAGAACAGTTCGTGGTCTTCGCTCCTCTCCACAACAACGGCACCCTTTTAAAGCTTTGGCACTCCATCATGGAAAAATAGAACTCGAGGTGGCTGAAGAATTTTGCACGAGAGTTGCCGGGAATATTATGAACGAGAGCGTCGACGCCGTGATCGTTCCTGAGACGCGATTACCAGAAATAGACATTCCGTTCACCATGGAAGAACTGGAAGGTGCGTTAGTCGCTTCTAAGCGCATGTAATCGCCAGGTCCTGATGGTATTACTTATAGTGCGTTGGGACACCTTGGACAAAAAGCTAGAAAAGAACTTTTAACATGCTTCAATAACTCCTGGCTCAGCGGCAGTGTTCCCCGAGAATGGAAAATTAGTCGATTAATACCACTATTGAAATCGGGAAAATCACCATTGGACTTGACAGCGTATCGCCATATTGCCCTCGCAAGCTGCCTCGGAAAAGTGATGGAAAGAATGGTTCTATTTCGTCTCGAGTGGTACTTGGAACGATACACCAAATACCCTTCTTGCATGGCAGGCTTTCGTCGGGGCCGCTCCTCCATTGACTGTGTCCTTGATTTATCGACATTTGTTCAACAAGAAAAAAGTCGCAAGCGCATATCAGTGGCACTCTTTCTTGACGTGAAGGGTGCATATGATAATGTAGCTCACGATGCCGTCCTCACTTCTCTCGCAGCAATGAACATTGGTGGACGAATGTTTCAATGGATAAAAGATTATATAACTGGCAGGGGTTTCTATGTACAAACATATGAGGGTACAACTGCCCAACATTACACTTACTGCGGAGTACCTCAGGGAGGTGTTTTAAGCCCCACATTGTTCAATGTGGCCCTCATTGGTCTGGTGAAGGTTCTGCCAAAGTCGGTGTGCCTATCCATATACGCCGATGATATTTGCCTCTGGAGTGCTGCAGTTACTCGCCCTCAGGTGCGTGCACGAATACAGCGGGCAGCAACCCTCACAACAGCCTACCTTCAGAAACAAGGCCTAAATATATCAACTGTGAAGTGCGCGTTGATGGCGTTTACACGCAAACCAATGACGCCATACCCTGTTTACATCAATGGGCAGAGTGTCAAATATGCACGGACGCATCGTTTCCTGGGCATAATAATCGACAGAAGTCTTTCGTGGAGCCCACATTGTGCGTACTTGAAGAAGAGACTGCTATATATTGTGCATATCATGAAATTCTTGTGCGGTAAAGCATGGGGAACTTCTGTGGCCTCCATGCTACAGCTGTACAGGGCTCTATTTCTGGGTGGTTTGCGCTACAGCTTGCCGGTACTGACTAACACTTGCGAATCGAATACTCATTCATTGGAGAGTTTGCAGGGTCAGGCACTGCGTATCTGCCTAGGACTGCCCCGATGCGCTTCTACTTATGCCACAATCATGCTTGCCGAATACCATCCAGTCAGGACATATATAGCTGTGGATTGCCTCAGAGCCCACATTCGACATGCTAGCCGTGTCCCCGACCACCACTTGGCCCTTCTACCTTCCGGAAGACCACGTGCTACGTTTTCAGACGTCATAGCCAAGCACCTAAACAGCATTCCATCAGAATATATGCCAGCTGCGAGAACGGCATGCCCTTTGTGGTGCCTCGACCAGCCGCAAGTACGTCTAGAAATTCCGGGAATCAAAAAGAAAAGCAGTCACTCCAGAGTAGAATTGAAGCAAGCAACACTGCTATTATTACATGAGTTGTACTTAGACCGAACGCAGATATACACTGATGGGTCCGTCTCATCCAGCAGCTCATCAGGTGCCGCTGTAATTCTGGCTGCAGAAATGACAATCAAGTTTAAGTTGTCGCATATGACTACATCTACGGCATCAGAGCTTGCTGCTATAAGGGCTGCTTTACAATATCTCGTTCAAGAACGTCCAGGAAAATGGGTCATATTCTGTAATTCGAAGGCAGCGCTTCAGAGTTTGCAGTCTGCCATGCGTAGCAGGAGTCATGACCAATTGGTACAAGAAATAAGACATTGCCATCATGAAGCTCTAGCACGAGGGCATGATATTATATATCAATGGCTGCCTGGACATATCGGTATTACCGGAAATCAATTAGCCGATGATGCAGCCCGCTCAGCCCATGAAGAAACCCGTGTAGTCCCGATTCCTCTATCAAGGAATGATGCAGCAAGACAACTTTACCTGCTGGCTCGAGACCTTACACGCATGTTCTGGTCGTCTACCAGCTTCCAAAGGTGTCAATTTTATGAACTGGATCCTTCGCTCAAGCTAAAGCTACCATCACAACTTTCCCGCTCCGATGCGACACTGTTATGCCGCCTTTGGTTGGGTGTTGCATTCACAAAGGTGTACTCCTTTCGCATTGGTATGGCAGACACTCCTACATGCGACTACTGCGGAGATGAAGAGACCATCGAACACGTCCTGTGCAGCTGCGCTTGCTACGACACACAGCGATGCCAGCTACGGATGGTTTTGAATCGACTTGACCCCGGACCATTTTGTGTGCAGAAGATACTAGGACCTTGGGCATCTGCCTCAGTTGCGCAGAAAGCAACTAAAGCACTGCTACTTTACCTTAAGTCGACAAACCTGAGCGGCCGCCTGTAAACTGTGTGTGCTCCCCGAGTGTGCTCGTGATTGTGTGTACCTTCTCATCTTTCTGCAACCTCTTTTCTCCCCTTTATCCCTTCCCCAGTGCAGGGTAGCAAACCGGATGTGCGTCTGGTTAACCTCCCTGCCTTTCCTTGTATCTTTATCTCTCTCTCTCTCTCTCTTAGGTCTTCCCAATCTGCTCTGTTCCGAAAAAAACGCTACTCACAACTAACAAACTGTCGAGTAAAGCGGCGGGCATTTGGCTTGAAAACCACACCACCATGAGCAGCAGTCCTCGTTTATAGTGTTGAGCGAATGTGTCACTGCGTGAGGCAAATTACCTTTTTATTACTCTTAATCCATGCATGCGCAACTTTTCAGCTCGCTTAGCCACGCGAACAAGTTTAATTTTGTTCTTCTAAATCCCTGTTCTTCTTGCGCTTTTTTACGCATGTGCCAACGTTCTCAAGCTCTATCACTAGAGCTAGGACACGTTGATGCCGCTTGACACGTGAGTTTTGGCATTCTCTTGTGGTCCCAGGCACTGGAGCAACGCCTAAAGGTTGGTAAGCTCCATCATACACAACATTAATAAAGCTTAGTAGACTTCAAGTGCCCTTTGTGGAAACGCAGGGCAAAAAACTAGAGCACGAAGCAGGAGACCCTCGCTTTCCGCCAGCACGCAAAGCCCACGGGTCCGGCGCAGAAGCGGTGCGGCGGTTTTCCGCAAAAAGCAGCAATCATGTTGCGGTACGCTTCAATTTTGTTCCCAGAGCTGCTAAATATTGTACAATAGAAGTGTATGGAAAGGTGAAAAAAGTGGCGTGTTTTTTTTTCAGAGAAAAACCTGACTGTGATAAAACTAAGCAAGTTATAATAATGGTAAGAACACTGCATACAGTTCGGACATTCATCTTTCGATTGAAGCCATTCTCAACTTTCCGTAGCTGGCATACCATATTTCCTTAACGTGTTTGTTTGAAATGCGATCTTTCATACCGTTGCTACAGCGTCTTCTGTAGCCGAGTGCAATGAAAAAAAAAAAAAAAGCCGTCTGTGGGTGAGTTAGTTAATCGCTCAGGTTGACGAGTGGAATCACCGCGTCATCGTTGGTTCGATTACACGCTTCAGAGCTCCTTTTTTTCCGCCCGTGACTTAGTTCCAACGCACCGCACAAGAAGCTGCCGCCAAAACTAAAAAAAAAGTAGTTTTCATTTCGGTTTCGATTTTTTTTTGTAATCTTGAGCAGTTGTTTCTTTTTCTTTTCACCTTATGGCTTTTTTAGTGTATGTTTAAACACTCCTCGCGTCTTAGACCGTTGATATCTGCCTTTGTAGTTATCGACTATACGGAGGCCACGCAGGATACGGAGCAACATGGTATGTGTCTCCTCGATTTACACACAGTTCTTTAGATGTGAGTTCAATGCAACACACGTGTTGCGTGAAGCGCTTGTCCGTCCGCGCAATCTTCCTGTTACAACGTTGCTTTGCTGCTGATGCGATTATTTCGTTCAGACACATCGCTTCCTTCATTAGATCGTGCGTCTGCCTGTGTCTGTGAGTAAGAAAAACTTATTCCGCATTGACATATGTTTTTTTTTACATGAGATTGCAAAAACACCACTCGAAATGTGCAGCCAAAAGTAACCGTGCACACGTCACCGCTGTGCTTGCAAGAAACTGCGTCGTGACCCGGTTTGCAGTTCTTTCAGAATGTAGCCGCAGAAACAAATCGTGCTGCTGAGAAGCGTGTTTAATACGGGCATTTTTGTTGACATATCGTCCAAAACAATATTTTTCTGCACCACTACCTCGCTCCCTCAGTGATTCCCCGCACTTTGGAAGTTCCTATAGGTTGGCAAGTATGCATTTGTGGCGAGACACCTTAATGTAATTCATTTGCTGTACGAGTGCAGTGTGAAGTGTGCGACTGTGCCAACGCAGTGCTGTACTATGTGGCGAGTTCCAGTGCACTCGCCTTTCACTGGAAGCGGTGCAGAAGCCCTTGCCTGCATTTATATGTCGCGAAGAAGCATATCAACTTGTGTTGCAATCTTGACAATTTCACCCCCACGAAATTTTAGTTGCAGAGTTAACAGCGTGAGTGCAGTTTTCCTATCTATTGTGGTTATAATGTTATCAAGGTTATCAAACTATATTACTTTTCTTGCAGCGTCCCTGCCTTTTTTAGGCCGGAATGATTTCGTTCAAGCAACAGCGCACCATGTCTTCAGGTAATGTTGAAGGACTTGCATGCCACCATGTACGCCTATATGAAATAGTTATTTGAAATTTTGTGTCACCATAATGTAGCATGGTTTTTTAAATATAGTTATTGTCTTCTGAGTGTGTTGGGATGCCTCAAGCGGGTTAGCCTAATTACTTGCATTGTTGCATGAAATTATCTTGGTGGTTCAATGGACTTTGTACAGCAATTGTATCACATGACAATATTTGTTGGTAGTTATGTCGCTTTATGTATGCCACCTTTATTATTAACAATGCATTTCGTTTTTCCATCCACAGTGCCGGGACAAAGTCGAAAAAGAGGGCGACGTAGTGAATACATTGACTTATTTCATTTATTTAGAGAATACTGCAGGAGAGGCACTTGCAGAAGTGCATGCAAATGTAACGAAATAATTATATATACTTTAAATGTACAGGTAAATCAGAGCAAAGAACACCAAACATGTAACGATGAAAATTGGGTAAAAAAATCTACATCAAGACAGAAACTCAAACAGGGTACTTATATATGCTTATAAATTCTAGAGTAATTACCAACACAGTGGGTCGCTACAGCTCTCAAAGGACCTATGTGGGATGACATGCCACTGCTAAATTTTGTAAATTGCTTCAAGCCCCCTTTCTTTTGCAGGTCCAGGCTGAGAGTGAACCAGCGGGGAGTCAAAACGTCTGTTACATTAGTACCAACAATACTTTACACAAATAGGGCCAATAAAAAGTTAAGAAACACGAAGCAAATGTTCGCTAAATTTGCGGCTATCATCACAAAGGCAATTGGTGCTCACAAAACGAAAGAACAGTGCTGCAGCTGTTACAAGATCGGCATGCGACGCCAAAGGAGTGCCGCAGCGCACAACAATAAACCAAGATGATATTGCTAAGATCTGTTAGCTCGATGACATTCTAGAGCCCGAAGAACTGAGAACAGCTCGGGCGTTTTCGCTGTAAAAAGACCGCTGAGTCAAGCCTGCACCACCAGTATTCATCCAGTAGCCAATCGTTGACTAGCCAAGAGTTGACGAGTAAAGAGTCGACGAGCCCAAGAAAGGAACCTGAGCACAAAAACCCAAGCTCTCAGGCTTCGAAAAGCTGAAAATGGAGCATTTATTCAATGAAGTAGCTGAACTTCACGAAGAAAAAGAAATAAAAAAAGATGAGAAGAACGCAAAGAAGAAAAAAAGAAGCATCATATTGAAAAGCAGGCTTACAAAGATCGCTTCTGGCTCGAAAACACACAGGGACATGCTGAGAAGATGAAGAGCCTTTGGCGCGGAGACTGAATAGAAATTTCAGTTGAATGTCATGTGTTGAGAAATGAGACTTCATTAGCACAGTTAATTGGGCTAGTTGGTGTTGGTTAATCATGTTGGAGCAGGCAACTAGTCGAAATGTTTTGAGCACTCTGATAGCATGCTTATAATCATAGCATTGTTTTGGCACGTAAATCCTCAGAAATGGCGAAGAGAAGTGCTGCTGTGAGATGAATGAGGATAGACCTATTAATACACTGCAACTACACGAAAAATTGAAAAATTCATGAAAATTGCTTATATTATACATAAAAAGGGAAATAAGGTTGGTATGTTAGTATGTAACAAAATAGAATAGCACGCCGGAAGAAGCTTAATATGGAATTAGTTCCCAGAATCTTTTTGCAAGACCTTTGCCAAGACCTTCGCACGCCTAATTTCACCAAGCTTGCGCAGAGCATGCTCTTCAAAACTTTCATCAATGTTATCAGTACTGCTTTGCCACTGAATAGCATTAGGTATTCACGTAATGTGTTCACGTAAACGTATATATGTGCGTTTTTAAGCTTATAAATGTGAAAGTATTCGATGGTTTATGCATGGTGTACACCACTTTTTGGAAAACCGTTTTTTTAACAGTTATATTAGGTGATGTAAAATAATCAGGTTAGAAATCATTTGTAAAAAATATTGTTTATGTTTCATATTGTACTTACATGTTATGTACTTGTCATCATTTCAGTGCTAATGCCATGTGCATGTACAGATCACCAAACATTTGTCTAGCCGTTCTTATGGCTTTTAGTCCTGGCGCCCTTCCAGTTTCGTCTGGTAAAGAAAAAATTTGAATTTTGAATTTGTATTCCTTATTCATCATGATCATCATCTGGCTCTACATCACCAAAACGTATGCACACGTTATGAAGAGTACAGCAGCTGGTGATAAAAGCATTGAGTGAGTGAATAGTGTGCAACCCAAGGCACACAAGCTGCCCAAATGGCTTCTTGAGTGTGCTGAATGCATTTCCGATTAGAACTCGTGTTTATGAAAACTTAAAATTAAAACCTTTTTATTACTTCCGTCATGGCACCGTAATTCCTTGATTTGATTGATATGCGGGGTTTAACGTCCAAAAACTACCATAATATTATGTAAGACACCGTAGTGGAGGGCTCCGGCAATTTAGACCACGTGCGGTTCTTTAACGTGCCCCCAAATCTAAGTGAACAGGCCTTCAGAATTTTCGCCTTCATAGAAAATGCAGCCGCCGCTGCCGGGATTTGATCTCGCGACCTGCAGGTGAGAAGCCGAGTACCTTACTCCCTAAACCACCAGAATGGGTGGCACCGTAATCCCTGTATGGTGTCAGAGGTATTGTCGCAGTGAATAAGCTGCCTCCCCCAATATGTGGTAAATACCTTGACATAAGGAAGCTTCCTCTTTGACAGTGGCGACAAGCTAAACACGTGAGAATCATGAATTTCGCATCAAAGAAGCCACTCGAAATGTGCAGCCACTCAAAATCCATCCATCCATCCATCCACCCACCCGTCCATCCGTCCGTCCGTCCGTCCGTCCGTCCGTCCATCCATCCGTCCATCCATCCATCCATCCATCCATCCATACATCCATACATCCATACATACATCCATACATCCATACATACATACATCCATACATCCATACATCCATACATACATACATACATACATACATACATACATACATACATACATACATACATACATACATACATACATACATACATACATACATACATACATACATACATACATACATACATACATACATACATACATACATACATACATACATACATACATACATCCATCCATCCATCCATCCATCCATCCATCCATCCATCCATCCATCCATCCATCCATCCATCCATCCATCCATCCATCCATCCATCCATCCATCCATCCATCCATCCATCCATCCATCCATCCATCCATCCATCCATCCATCCATCCATCCATCCATCCATCCATCCATCCATCCATCCATCCATCCATCCATCCATCCATCCATCCATCCATCCATCCATCCATCCATCCATCCATCCATCCATCCATCCATCCATCCATCCATCCATCCATCCATCCATCCATCCATCCATCCATCCATCCATCCATCCATCCATCCATCCATCCATCCATCCATCCATCCATCCATCCATCCATCCATCCATCCATCCATCCATCCATCCATCCATCCATCCATCCATCCATCCATCCATCCATCCATCCATCCATCCATCCATCCATCCATCCATCCATCCATCCATCCATCCATCCATCCATCCATCCATCCATCCATCCATCCATCCATCCATCCATCCATCCATCCATCCATCCATCCATCCATCCATCCATCCATCCATCCATCCATCCATCCATCCATCCATCCATCCATCCATCCATCCATCCATCCATCCATCTATCTTCCGGTGGTTTCGTTCACATGGCATGTTGTAAAACTAGTATGGTATCACATGACTGCATAGCGAACACAAGCGACAGACTAACATGAAAATCATGTCATGGATGTGATGTAACATGACTACATACCACGCTCATGATGCGCTAGCGGCCGTTTCGCTAAGGTCACATATACCAAATTCGGTATTATGGTACGTCAATTGATGGCCAAGGTATGTGACTGGTGCAAGCATGATAATCATGAGATGCGTGTCATGTAACAACATGACTACATGCCACGCTCAAGATGCGCTGGCGGCCGTTTCGCTAGTTTCACTTATAGCAAATTTGGTATTACGGGACGTGAATGGATGATGAAGGTATGATACTGGTGCGAACATGATAAACATGGGACACGTGTCATGTAACAACATGACTACATGCTACGCTCATGATGCACTCGCGGCCGTTTCGCTAGCTTCACTTATGCCAAATTTTGTATTACGTGACGCCAGTGGATGACGAAGGTGTGTGACTGGTGCAAACATGATTGTAATAGGATGCGTGTCATGTGAGAACATGACTACATGCCACAGTCAAGGCGCCAATACATTTCGACGTGACGCGGTGCGCGTGCTCACCAGCGCTCATTTCGTCGCGCGCTGGTCCTGCCATATACTCGCAGGCGCGCGTCGCACTGCGTTGCTTTGACGCATGCGCGCTTCAGCACGTCCGGCATCTCTCCGTCCCGAAAAGAGGGAGGCGTAGTGTTGTCTGCGTAAGGCATCGGCGCGAAATGCAGGATGTCGCATGTCGCGCTGGTTGCCATCGGGCCGCACCGACGGACGCTGGTCGCGCCGGTCGCGCCTGGCGTCAGACTGTAGAGTACTCGCGTTTTGCTAACATAGTGTCACTGTGTTCAGCGCGCACGTGAGTCAACGCTACATTAGAGTATATTGGGCCCTTTATGATGTGCTCGCGGCCGTTTTGCTAGCTCCACATATACCAAATTTGGTGTTATGTGATGTCAATGGATGACGAAAGTGTATGACTGATGTAAACATTATAATTCTAACAAGCGTGTCATTTAAGAACGTTACAACATACCACGCTCATAGTGTGCTCGCGGCCGTTTCGCTAGCTTCGCATATACTGTGTATGTACACGTAACGTAAATAGATGATGAAGGTAAAGGACACATCCGAACATGATAATGATGACACGTAAGTGATGTAAGGTATCATTTACCTCCAGCTCGTAACAGTGTGCTGAATTTTAAGTGACATGTCACGTTTCTCATTCGTGCTTCACATATCGATTCGCTCTTTACGTGGGATCTGCCTTTTTTTTTTTTATTGGCACGTGAACTTTCAGTCCGACGTACGGGGATGATGGAACGACCACTGCCGACACCTTCAAGATTCCCAAGGCGGATACCGCATCTGGTGTTGGCAATACTTATGTTGCTGAGGGCATTGTTACGTAACTCTAAGCGATTGTCTATATGAATAATATGGGACTGACTGCTCAAGATATGCCTCTGCGTGCAACGTTTCTTTTACATTATTTCTCATAAGGTTAGATGTACGCCCCGGTAGCTGGTGGAGGTAGTTCCAGAATTGTTAACGCGGCATATGTTATACAACAGCGCATGAGATGCTTAATGCGAGAGTATGTTGATAATTTGAATTTTCGCAAAATAACTCAAGAGAAAACTCGCTACAAACTATGCCACAAATACTTTATAATAAAAATGAAATGACAAATAGTTTTTACCCCTGCACATATTTCTAAAGCTCTCAAACCATGATATAACAAAACTCGATAAATAAATATTGGTTATAACGAAGTGAATGAGTAGTTTTGCAATAGTGATGGAATATACCTTTATAACGATTGTCTGATATAACGAACACATTTTCGTGTAAAGTTCAACCAGGTTATAAGGAGGTTTGAGTGTAGCATACACGGCCCGCGTTATCATTCAGGCTGGTGTAATCGACACAACGGTTGCGAATCTGGCTTTTAAGTGTGAATAAACTTTATAGGCGACCCCAAACCGTCCAACGCAGTCGGCGGCGTCCACAGTCTTCTCTCTTTCTTTAAAAAAGAGGACTTGGCGGGCCGCAGCGCGACGCTCTACCGAATAAGCCACGGACGCGACGCTGATATCGGTGTCAGTAACGCGCCTTACAACCCCTCTCCCTTTGCTCGCTCCTCCGCTCTCCTCGCTCGCTGCAGCTGCGCGCGCACCCCTCTCTCTCGCGCGCCCGCCTTCTCTCTCAGTCTCCCGTCGAGAGCGGGTCGTGAGGAGGAGTAAAGTTAAAATCCGTTGGCATTCGCCAGTGAGTTAACGTAAACTCCCCCGTGTGATCAAATTGCGATTCCCAGGAGCCATGCATTACACCATAAAGGCACCTATAGTGTGATTAATAAATATAATAGTGCGAATAATTAAATACCCCTCATAGCATCACCCCGTGTATTCCCACTTAACCATGTTCACCCTCGGGGAAATGCTTGGGACTTTTTTTCCTGCATTTTTCTTGCTTTGGCAAGGTGCTACTCTAAGAAAAACAGGTGATAAAAGGGTGCAGGATTGGCTGTGTCGTTAGCACTTGCTTCAAATTTCAATAGAAAGTGTAATAAAAATACTGAAGAGAGCGTTCTGCTGTCGGTCTCCTCTATTTTCATTGCACATTCTATCGAAACTGAAAACATGCTACAAGTTCCTTTCTTTGCTATATGTGTGCTAGAAAACGATAAAGATTAACCCCATTGTATTTGCAGAATAAAATAGGGCAGCATACCACTGCCGGGCAAACGCCAGAGATCAGGCAGCCGCCCCAAAGGCAGCCAAGGTTGCTGTAGTGCCCTACATGCATGTAATTTTGCATAACTTGCGAAGGATAGCGAGAAAAGCTGGTGTGGATGTAGTGTTTTCTGTTCCCGAACAGTTGCAAGGAATGGGCAAAAAGGTTAATGCAGACAGCTGCGGGAAACGGGAGTGTAAAATCAAGCACCGGGGAAAAATTGTGAATTGTTGTCGTGGTGTTGTCTATGGGACTCCTTTGACTTGTGATTGCGTGTAAATTGGCCAATCTGGAAGGTGTGTGAACGAAAGACGCAGGGAACACAAGTACAACCTAGAAAAAGCTGTATCTGGTCATTTGGCCCTTCACTGTCAGAGGTGTGGTTGTGTCCCCGTGTTTCTAAACACCCGTATTTTCTTTAGGGCCCGTGACAGAACTGCGCGTGAAATTATTGAAGCCTTTGAAATCGACAAAATGAAAGAAGAAGGTGTAAGTGCGACTTCCACAGCTTTGCGAGCTAAAGAAAAGTATCCGGAATCTTCACTTTGACGTTGGCGAGTGCAGATTGTCGCAATAAATGATGAAGCGTGCATGAGGCGTCATGTATCTAAACATGATATGTTCCAGGTTTTATTGGTCTACTGTTACTGTATAAATAGCCATGTGTGGTCGCAAATAAAACATTAGTTGCAAGTTAGCGCTGTGTTTGTGTGCGTCTCTCTTTTTGTTTCCTTGTCGAGGTGCGCTATACCCTTATGAATGATGAACCCCATCCAACTAGCCCGGCAACGTGCCATAGCAAACGTTCTTAGTATCCGGTGTGTCCGCTCAGCTACCACACCAACAATCCCAAATTGCACCCTCATCCGCTCAGTTGCTTTCATGGTGACACACTTCAGCACAATGAATCCCGTAGGTTAAAATAGTCTTCTGAGCGAAGCGTACGCTTAGAGAACGTAGACATTTACCACTTAAAATGCTGTGCTGTCGATTTCATGTAATGGCAAAAATACCTAGATTATGGGCTCGGAGCTCTGTTGAGCCCTTTCTGTGATCGACCGCGGTCGATCGCAGAACGTTGTCTATCTGGTCCGCGGCCCGCGGGACAGATAGGCGACTTTTTTAAGGGGGGGGGGGGGGGGCTCGTGCTGAACGGGGGTCTTGTTTTGAGTCAGCAGGCTGGGTTCGGGTGGGTAAACTTGAACGAGCTCCGGGTTCAGGGCTGTGAATCACGGCCCGTGCAGTGCTCTAGTAGTACTGAAATTGATTGATAGATATGTGAGGTTTAACGTCCCAAAACCACCATATGATTATGAGAGACGCCGTAGTGGAGGGCTCAGGAAATTTCGACCACCTGGGGTTCTTTAACGTGCGCCCAAATCTGAGCACACGGGCCTACAACATTTCTACCTCCATCAGAAATGCAGCCGCCGCAGCCGGGATTTGATCCCGCGACCTGCGGGTCAGCTGCCGAGTACCTTAGCCACTAGACCACCGCGGCGGGGCTCTAGTAGTACTGAAAGACGAGTGACTTGGTACTTATACGTCTTAATTTCTCCAACGCAGAATGACACACAAATACACCTGTGACACAGCATTCTTCGTTACCATTGTTATTGTACAATGGGCCAACTTGATCATCTGTAAAGACAGGAGAAATTTTATTGTCCACCAAGGAATGAAAAACCATGTCCTGAACTTTGGATTAGTTTTTGAGACTGCCTTAGCTGCATTCCTCGCCTACTGCCCAGGCATGGACAATGGTATCAGGATGTACCCACTGAAGATCAAATCGTAGTTACCCGCACTGCCAATTTCCTTCCTGATCTCCGTGTACGACGAGATTCGTCGGTACATATTGCGCTGAAACGCAGGAGAATGAATAGAGATGGACACCTACTTATGAACATTGCCCACGCGTAGTCTTCTTATCTCTCTTCAACAGACCTTTTTCGTTTCACTTTATAATTTTGTCAACGAGCCTTCGTTTTACCATCACATTTTTTCTTTTATATAGAGAAGAATGGCAGAGGGGCTGCCCTGCCCCCCACTTTTTTTGGTATGAACAGGAAAAAAGAAGGAAAAATATGTACCAAGCCAACCAACAAAAACTGGCATAAGCGCGGCACACTTTTCGCGTCTGTAGCCTTAGTGTTGTTATTAGGAGGCCAGGAGAGAGAGATGGGTAGGAGGGAAGTATTTATTGCACCTTCGTAGTTTGAGATGTTTTGAGGAAGCTGTTGCAGGAAGGAGGGATGAAAAGAGGACAGAATTGGAAAGGGAGGGAAGGAAAGAGAGAATGAACGAAGCCTTGAGAGACTTCGTCCATGTGTCAGTCTGCGCTAGAAAGTTATTGCCATGTGCTCTAGTACATGCATACTAAGACGGAGGGCGGGGGGGGGGGGGGTGTTGGGGTACCTGCATTGCCCGCTAACATATGTATTGGCTCCGCCAATCGAACATTTGTACAACGAAAATCACAGTTCCTTGCTTTACTTTTCGCATTCCAGACGTAACAAGCAATTTCTCACTGCCATATATAATCTTAAGCAGCGTGCATATTCAGGATGAGTTTGTGTCAAAGAAAATTGTTTTGAAACAGACGGTTTATTCGAAAAACGTAGCCACTAGTCAGTCACAGGGTGATCCAGGTGGATTGGTTTCCGGGATGAAGCCCTTTCAGAACTTCTCCAAATTCTCTGCACGCGCATGCAAGAAAACGAGAAGATACATTAGCCCTGCTTCGATAGACGTGATCACATTAGGAAAGTGTCGAGGAAGTGACGTACTTACCCGGAGCATGGCAGACGTCCTCCACTGCCTGGCGATCAGCTCGAGGTTGGTCAGGTTGGCCAGAGAATCCTCTCCACGGTACGCCGGCGCTACGCGGCGCAACTGGGAGCGCCGCTCCTTTTCGCGCTCTGAGCGAACCAAGTCTGCGTCAATGTGAACAAAAATTTCATTCATTTGAATTAGAACCTGAGCTGTATAATTAGGTCTTGGGCAAGGCTTTCGAGCTACCGCAAGTGCCACTTGAAAACAAAGGGCTCAATGCTTTATGAAGGTTGAGGAATATTCGATTGCACTTAGAAATGTGAAATGGCGTGCATGTCTCCGCAGTATTTTCACGGCGCCCAATTCGCCCAGCTGAGCATATTCACATCGGGCGTCAATGCCATTGTACTTCCCTAGCACCTCCGCGCAATATAGGGTACGCAAGCTCAGTTCTTTCATTCCCGTGGTCTCACTTGGCTTCAGCTATTTGTTTGCTGTACACAATTGTGCTAAAAAAAATGGTGAGTAAAATACCGGTGAAACCTTGCACCAGCAACTATAGCACTTGATTAAAGCTCTGTTGCAAGTTTTGACGTATAATACTTGAATGTAAAGAAATGCACAAAAATAAATGTTTTACGTTAAACCAGTTTTAAAATGGACGCGACTAAAAGTTTCCTCTCGGTGTCACTTGTGTTTTTTGCAATATTTTAAGCAAGATTTTTCAAGCAGTTGAAAAGGATGCTTTTCAAGCATGCTACGCGCCAAATACTAGCTCGTAGTCCTGAATAATTCACTGATTAATCGAGTTTTGAATGTTTTAGGCTGAACAGATTTTTTTCCAGCGAAAGCTGCATATGACTAGGCGAAACGAAAAACCTCTCACCACGAGTTTCGTTAATGGTCTCATTTGGCCACGCGATCTATTGCATCATTTTCTGCATCACACCCAAGGGCGTGCCATTGACAGTATCGTTATTGACGACATTTTCTGCGTGGTACCCAAGCATGCACACTATTGATGAGGCCATCAGTGACGCCATTCGTCTCGATGCAGCCGTGCAGCCAAGCCCGTGCGCAGCAGTTTCAACTTAAAACGTTCACGTGGGGAGTGCGTGAATCACTCGCTAACATCAAAGAACTTTCCAAGGGCAGCGCTGATAACTGATCCGCGATATAATAAACTTTCCCTGATCGAATGTAGCATTCCGGGCACAACAGAAGGCCCGGGTGGCTAAGCGCAAACAGAAACTGCGCCCCGGGGATTCGGCACGCCTCCGACCCGAATGCAAACGAGAATGGTCAGCTGAAGAGGCGGCGTTGCGGGTAGAAGAGAATTTACGTGGCAATGCCAAAATGCGTTGGTCGAAGCCAAGGCCCGCTTTCGGCGGGAGTCTCTGGAGTGGTACCTCGGCTTCGGGTGCAATGTCTGCAACCACCTGTGGTCACACATTTCAGCTTCGTTGGTTAACCATCTGTACGGAGTGCTTGGGCGTAGGTCTCTTTTTATTCTGGAGTTATGAAAACTATGGCAAAAGCAAATCTTCGACGAAAATAAATGGCGTCTGAAGGAGGCAGTTACCGCCTCATTTCTCATGTGCGCTTTAACTGATCCCGGGGCACTGCGCCGTGCTCCCGACCGGGCTGCAGTAATTAGGTACCTTTCTCCTCTTCTAAACACTACCACCACCACTCACTTCGCTCAGGCAGCACTTGATGGTCAGATGCACTTGAATGCGCAGAGTAGCTGTTCTCACACTTTGCTTGAAAAGAGCGATGCAGTGATCGCTGATCCGAACTTCCGTGCAATATCTCTGCTAGATGAGTGCAAGGACTCCAGGTGACCTGAGCCCGGCCCTGCCCATGGGCCGGGCGTGCGTATATCGTGACGTCTTCTGATGTCGGGCCCGGACCGGGCTCGGGCAACCATGTTTTTTATGTGGGCAGGACCAGCTGCAAAGCCAGAATCATGCTCAGAAATACAGACGTTGTGCTGGAATTGTTTTCCAGCACGTGGCGATAAGCACACAATAAGGACATTGTCATGATCTCTTCTTGAAAACATCCTGCTGTCCTGCATTTCTGGTACTAAGCGTTTGGATGAACAAGTAAAAATGTTCCAAGCAATTGTATTACGTGAAAAAAAATGTCTTGGCAGTTCGGGCTACCAGTGTGAGCAGCGAACAGAACTTTAGTCCGATGGCATATGTGACGCAGGAACGAACACCGTGCTTCACTGAAGCCCAGATTATTAGACATGGTTTTTTAGACGCCAATTTGTCTATTCATGGAAGCTGTCGTATGTATCTCGTTATAGTTTAACTTTGATACTTTGAATCATCGGCCCAGCCAAGAGGTGGCACACCCATCCCATGCTTACCCCCCTCTCCGAATATTTTATCGCTGAATTGATCATCTGCCTGTTAGCTTCCCCCTCCAGATCAAGCCCCTCCCCTCATAAAAATTCTACATATGGCCTTACTGTGAATAAAAGCACCATATTATCAAAAACGATATTTTATCAGTACATCAAAGCTTAATAATGTCGGGTTAGACGGGGCTAGACCGGGGCTTTTGTTTATGTACTTCGAGTCGGACCGAGCGGGTTCGCAGCACTTCAGGTTCGGGCTTGGGCACGCCTTCGAAACAGTCAACGAGCCCGTGCACAGCTCTAACCTTCCCCGTATCCCCGTATCCCCGGACGTCATCCCCGTATAACGTCATTACCGTAATTTCTTCCGCCACTGCTCTTTGGCTTGCTGCAGGGGTGAGTCGAAGAGCATGTATTTCGCTGAGTGAAATCACCATGGTAGTCTAGTCGTTATGGTGCTAGACTACCCGCAGGTCACGGGATAGAATCCCAGCTGTGGCGGTTTCAGTTCTGATGAAGACGAAAATGCTTGAGACCCGTGTACCTAGATTCACGTGTTCGTTGAAGAAACCCAGGTGGTCAAAATTTCTCAAGCCCATCACTACGCAGTCTCAATCTTATGGTGGTATAAAAACGAAAACCTCCGCAATATTGTTTCGACGAGCGACTCGCTGCCATGCTTCCGCGACTCTTCCCGCCAGTGAAGTCTTTACAACCGAGCTACAGCCGAGCCTAGTTCACGCAGCTTGATCCAATTCTCACGCTGAATGGCGCCACGCTCTAAAGCAAAATAACCCGAAAAAGGAGTAACGGAGCTCAATGGGTGTGCGCGATTAACGAATAGACCGTTAAGGAGCAACCCCAGAGGGAAGCGTGGCGAGTGCAACCGAGGGATGAACCGCCTGGGCATTGCAGGCAGCGCGAAAAGCATTGCCAAGGTGACCAGGCCTCCCTCTCCTCCTCTGCTGGCTCAGTCTTTCCCCGTATTTCGCCAGCGACGGTTCGCGTTGCGTCGCGCTTGGAGTGGTACCACGGCCGCCTGGATTCGACGATCTAAAAATTACGACGTGGTGCTTGTGTGTAAGCTTGGATGAGCATGGGCTGCGGCTTTTGCGTTTCACTGCATCCATGAAGTCTGGTGCAAGTCTCGACACGTCACCATGCTGCGCTGTATATATCTGGCTTCAATATAGTCCCGACCAACACACGACAGCAACAGTTGGGAAGGCCGATATGGCAGCCGAGAAAACAACAGGCCTATCGGATATATACTTCAGTCCAACTCAGGGTAGAAAACAGCGCTGGATTCTAAGGCAAGTAGGTTATCATTCTTTATTCTACTCTACTTGTCGCGTGTCCGATACGGATTGCGCTTGCCGGCAATGGGCTCGGTCGTGTTGTATATCGCACGCACGAAATGCATCGCGAAGGTCAGCTTCGGTGTCTGCAGTTCGCCTGTGCTTTGCGATCGCCTGGAAATTGGCCGCCATTGCCGTCGGCCTCCCGTACGCTCGCTCGTAGAGTGCTCGCCTGTCGTCGCCGCTGCGATGAGTTCCGAGCTGACGATATTGGGCTGAGACCTTGTCGCTGTGTTGGGAGTCGTCGAAAACACGTTGCGGGTTCTCGTAATGAGCCTGGTTGTAGTATGTCGCGCGCTGTAAGTGCACCAGCACGGGCTGGCGGGGCTTTCGCTAGCGTCAGAACTCAGTGAAGATTGGTCCCCATTACAGTTGGCTTCCCCGTCAGTCGGTCGCAGCAGCTTGGCGCTGTCCGTTGGCCGCGACGGCGGACTCGCGTTTGCGCGCAGCACTCGCTCGAGTTTGTGGAAAAGGGCCGCATTACTGTCGATTTCTTCGGCGCTAGCTCCAAACCAGCTCGGCGCTGTTCGTGGCGGCGGCCAAGCGTACGCTCGCTTACCTGTCGAAGTTCACTGGCGGCAGACACTCCGCGTGCGGCGCCGTGTTTGGTCTCGCGTTCGGTTGCTCGAGCTGAACGACGTCGCTCGCTTAGGACTTGCAGCTGTGGCTGCGGCCGCCGCTCCTAAGCTGTTGCGCTACGGGGATCGAAATGAGTCTGACGATGTGCGACATCATCATCATCATTATCATCATCATTATCATCATCATTATCATCATCATCATCATCATCAGCCTGACTACGTCCACTGCAGGACAAAGGCTTCTCCCATGTTCCGCCAGTTAACCCGGTCCTGTGCTTGCTGCTGCCAATTTATACCCGCAAACTTCTTAATCTCATCTGCCCACCTAGCCTTCGGTCTCCCCCTAGCCCGCTTCCCTTCTCTGGGAATCCAGTTAGTTACCTTTATTCACCAGCGGTTATCCTGTCTACGCGCTACATGCCCGGCCCATGTCAATTTCCTCTTTTTTATTTCAACTATGATATCCTTAACCCCCGTTTGTCCCCTAATCCACTCAGCTCTCTTCTTGTCTCTTAAGGTTACACCTACCATTTTTCTTTCCATTGCTCGCTGCGTTGCCCCGCCGCGGTGGTCTAGTGGCTAAGGTACTCGGCTGCTGACCCGCACGTCGCGGGTTTGAATCCCGGCTGCGGCGGCTGCATTTCCGATGGAGGCAGAAATGTTGTAGGCCCGTGTACTCAGATTTGGGTGCACGTTAAAGAACCCCAGGTGGTCGAAATTTCCGGAGCCCTCCACTATGGCGTCTCTCATAATCATATGGTGGTTTTGGGACGTTAAACCCCACATATCAATCAATCAATACTCGCTGCGTCGTCCTCAATTTAAGCTGAACCCCCTTTTTTGTGCGACATCATGGTGAAATTATTAGCGTGTCATATCTCACGTATGTTTTTATTTCACCTTGCACGTATTTCTCATATGCATTTGTATTCATACTGTCACGTGTGACTCACTATTTTACATACTTATTGTGCAGTCGTGGGCACACACCGTGCTGAAATACTGTGTCGCTGGCGTCTGCGATGTCTGTCATCCGTCAGAGCAGCTTCAGAAGGACTGTGCGAGATGTGAAGGTAAAGTTATTTTTGTGTCATATTTTAACGCTCGTTTTTATATTAACGTGCACGTGCTTGTCATATGCGTGCATCTTCATCTTCTGTCACGTGTGTCTAACTAGTTTTACTATGTTATTGTACGTACAGCCGTGGGAACACAACAGGCAGAAGGCTGCGTGCGCTGGCGTCTGCAATGCCTGTCATCTATGGCTTCAGTCGAAGGAGCTCCCCAAGGAGTGAACAAGATTTGACAGCGAGACTGGACTTGTACACCTTACCATAAATTCACTTAAAAGAATGGAGAAACTTCATGTGTATGTAGAAAAATAAAAGATTTCGATGTCTCACTTTTGTCTTTCGTTGTTGCCGAGACTGCGAAAGCAGTTACACATAGGTGGCTAACTACCTTTTCACGTGTTTTTTTGCGCAATTTGTCACTGTGCAGAAAAACAGGCGAAAAAAGTATTAGGCCTGGCGGAAAATAAACAAAAACAATGTGTGAACTTGGAACAAAAAGTTCATCCGATTGGAGTATTTGAGCGGATCAACAGTTCGTCCGGCAAGGCGCAACTGTGAGGACTAACGGTTTCCCGGTAAGGTGTAAATGTTGGGATTAACAGTTGCCCGATAAGGTCCAAATGTGAAGACTAAATGTTAGTCTTTTGAGGTGAAATGTGGGACTAACGGTTACTCACTAAGGTGTAAATGTGAGGACTAAATGTTTGTCCCTTGAGTTCGGCTATGTGAACTAACTGTTAGACCCGGTGCCGTTAGTCCTTAAATGGAGTAATGGTTGTGGCAGCCACATTAGTCCCCGAAAGGACGAACCACACACCCTTTTAACAGCCTTTTGCCTTAGAGTGCACCACACAGCTGCTGATGCACCCCATATGCTGCTCAACGCCCTTCCGGTTGAGCTGCATCATCTTGCTGATTGATTTGTGGGGTTTAACGTCCCAAAACCACCATATGATTATGAGAGACGCCCGCATCATCTTGCTGCCGCACCAACCTCCAGCCTGAAGTCATACGTTCTACCGCAAGAGAAGTTAGAGCCCATAAACAGCCGCGGCAAAACTTGCATAATGCTGCAACCATAATGAAAAATCTGGAGGACTGCGCACCTAGTTCACCACAGGTAAATCAGACGGCGTTTATGCCTTTGTGGACACGCGAGCACACAACCATCTTGGCACCCTGCACATGTATGCTGTTCTGCATGGGCCATGAAAAGTTTTTTCAGAGACCTATTTTGACGCCCCTTCCTGTTAATCTGCAGTGTTCAGTGCACTTCCTGCAGTTCCCAATATCGGTCCTCATGAGCAGCTGACGCTCAAGAGCAAACGGACGAGATCTGAGGCTTCGACAATTACCACAACATTGCCGTCGCACTACGTGCACCGTCACTCGGACCAATAGAGACAATTCGACGTTGAATGTAGCAACACTCACTCTCTCTATTGACACAGTCTATAGGGCCACTTTGCGCGTCAGCGTCTGTCAATGGCCGTGCTAGTGGTGGACGCCCCGATACCATCTAGAGCAGTTTGCGCTGCGCAATCGATGAAACAACTCCAATCCACACCCGTGAACATCTATCATACACCGTGGAACTTGGGTTTGGGATGACGACGTTTTCAACGTACCGCTGAAGCCACCGGTACTTGATGCGTCTAGCTCTGACGCCCCTGTGTGCTCGAGCGTCCTGTATAGGAGCGCAGGGAGCGGTCTCTTTTGTTGACAAGGCCGGGACCATTACATTTCCTGGGTCTGCTGATAACTGCCGATAGGGCATCTGATAAGACGGCCAATAGCACATCTCATAGGAAGTCTATGGCTTTTAATGTCGAGTGTGGCAGTTTAAAAAAAAAAAACTGCATGCAGGCCTGCTTTTGGGTTACATATCTTTTCAAACTTGAAAATGAGCGTGAGGTGCCGTTTCACAGTATTCGTTCTTACCTCTGATATTGGTTGCTCTGCCATCTTTCGTGGTGCTGAAAAACGAGAAAAGAAAGAAAAAGCTGCGTGTTAGTTTTGTTATAAAAAATGGAAAAGAGGCAAAGTAGGCAAAAACGTGTGTGTAGGCTTTAGACCGAAACTTAATGTTGCGTTATCGAAAAAGCATTGTAGCCCAGATATTAAACGTAATTCTGAACAGATTGCCAGCCTTAACCTCTTCCTTTGCAGCAGCATTAGCACTCAAGCTTGACGGAAAACTTAATTTTATGGGCGAGTGACCCAGCGCCTGTTGGAGGACAACTATTGTGGAATTACCTGTAGATAACATTCAGTGAAAATTTAGTTTCGTTGGGAAGACAACAGGCTGACACGTTGCATGAATAGTTTAACGCGCGACATTGCCTTAACGTGTGAGAATATAATCAACCGTTTGACGAACATTTGTTTGGCGAGGAACATCACTAGAGAGTGTACGTATTCGTACCAGGTCTGAGTGAGTCAATCTGAACATTTATGGCAAAGTTGACTTAGGGTGCCCATTTTCACTAATACAATGAATGCTTCGCTTTACCGGTGTAGCGTAGCTTAGTGCACAGCGCTGCAATCACAAAGGATATAGTGACGTGCGGGATCCGCTCTGCCGGTACTCCCTGTGCTTTTGTGGATTACGATGCACTCATGTTTTTACGCATGTCTCTCATAGGCGGTACGCGTTCGCTTTGCTGCATTACAATAAAATACAATGTACAGGGCTTCACTGTCTCAGAATGTGCTCTGGAACGGCATCCTTAGGACCGAGCGAATGGTGCCTACCGGTGACACGTGTTTTGAGATGCATTAAATTAGGGTAAGCGTAGCCGCCAATGGTGCACGCACAAATGTACCCTATCCCAACCACCCAAGCGCCACCCGAACAGTCCGGAGCGCGCCGCTTCAGTTTTTTAATTTAGGGTGTGGAGTTCTGTACGTTCGTCAGTGCGCTAGCTGCAGGTGTAGGTGACGTAATCTGTTCCAGAAGTACCACGGCATCTCCATTTCCAATATTTTTTGCTCATTGGAATAAACGCAGGAAAACACGCATATGGTTAATTCTTCACGGCAATGCGTTCGGCGACCTTTAAAATTATCCGCGCCTTCATTTTCTCGAATAGATATTTATATGAAACATCTCGAAAAAAATTAGATCGCGAACGAGTTGGACACAGGTAACGAAGTACGAATATTGTATTTAGTAAATATTGTTGTATCCATTAGTCGTTGCCCCGGACGCCATCACATCACCAAGATCGGCTGGATACACACGCCTCCAGGGTACAGTGTACTAGAAGCTGGTACATCGTACCGCTAGGGAGAAGTGACGACCGCACTAGATAACCACGCACTCGTATATGCTACACTATAACTGCACCTTAAAAACAATAGGCGTTTAAAAATTAAGCTGCGGCGCTCGAACTACGGCGTTCCTTAGAACCTACTGAAGTTCTCGAACGTTAAAATTGATACTTTAAGTACGGTGCATGATAGAGCCCACCCAGCGTTCTCGGCGAGGCTGGTGCCAGTGCTGCGGGTTTGCGGGGGATGATCAGCGGCAGCAGAACAGACGCTCTTGTCAAACGAACTGCTGATGAAGCTGTCCATGACGCCGTCCTCGTCGAAGTCATCGGTGGAACACCCGGTCGAAGCATCGGCAGTGGCGGTCCGTTGCGCACGTGACCCACCGGTTCGGCTGGCATGCGACCGGTCACTGTCGGTGTGCGAGGGCCCAGGCCGCGACAACGTTTCGACGCACGTCCCCGAACAGCGTTTGAATGTAAACCTGAAAAGAAAGGTTAAAACACGAGGTGAAATGAAAATAGAGTGTGAAAAAAGGTCAACTTTCCGCAAAGGCAAAGCAATGAACGCGAGAGCAACAAATGGGAAGGGGACGTGCAGAATGGAGAGCAGATCAAAACGCGCCCGACGTTTTTGGCGCACAAATTATGCATGAAACGTACATACAGGTACAAATGAATGCGAATAAGCGCCTCAGTTATTACTTCGCTGTGTCTAAAAAGCGCGCCCTTTGTTTAAACCGAGACTGGGCAATCATTGCAGTGACCTTTGTGAGCCTGGTAACTACAACAGGATCATTCCACTAAAAGCCCAAGGTTCGCCAAGATGTACGATCCCCCCACCAGATAAGAGCGTGCAAGTTAGCGTCTTCCCACCTCCTCCTCGCGGGGCAAAGTGCGTGTGGAAGGTGGTAGCGCGAGCCGCCACGTCGTGACAATGTGGCACGCGCTCTCGTTGAGCCATCTTGCTGGTAATGCTGAAAGGGAGTTCCCCCGAGATACCCGTCACCAGCGATAAGTGGTAGATATGAATAGCTTGCCATTTGAACGTTGAAGGAGGGGGCTCCTTCGTAGCTCGGCGGTTAACGCCTCGCACTCTCACTTCAGAAGCTCCACGTTCGATTCCGCGCACCAGAGTCGTTTTGTGGAATGTTTTTGTTTTTTTTGCGTTTTCATATTTTATATATATATATATATATATATATATATATATATATATATATATATATATATACGGTGAGTGACGGCGACGCCGACACCAGCGGCAAAATCCAGTAGAGCGTGTCCATATCAGTGCATTCGCAATAAAACTGAACGTGTTATGTTTGCTTGACATACCGCATATTTGGGATGCAGTTTTTAGATGCGAAACAGCTCTTTGACTAGTCTCTGTAACGCTGTCTCTCCATACGAGTGGCGTCACGCTCCCGTCTCTCCCTCGCCTGCCATGCGCTCGCTACGTTACGGCGACCGCCGCTCGCAATACTGCCACCTCGTCGGTTCACGTGATAAACCTGACGCGCGTCTAACGTACGCGCTGAAACATGTATGTACGTGTCACCTATCTCCCGCGCCAGCCTCTCCCCCGCTCCCAACGAGCGAGCGCTCATCGAGTGGAAGCCCTCTTTTGGCTCGTTTATTTGCGATGGAGAGAACGTCGAAAGACGATGCTCCTTCGTCCGCTGAAACATCTACCGATCAGATTACGCGTAACCTGTCGTGGCCGACATTGCGAGCGTTAGCGAAGCCGAGCACGTTCACGAATTACGAAGTCGTTTATTCGAGTAAACGCTCCACGGAGTTTCGCTTAAAACCGTTCTTCCAGCACCCGCGTCGACGCTTGTTTCAACCCGGTCAACACCGTGCGTACCCCTGCTGCTTCGCATCAGATAAGAGTTCCTTTCGGGGAGATGGTCCAAGTTTTTTAAAGACGATAGACTTTCTCGGGTACCTTCAACACAAAAATTTTGGTCTGTCAGTCCATCTGCCTGTCTGTCTACATTTGTCTGTTTTTCCGCCCTTAACGGTACCCTAAACGGTACCAAAGTGACCAAATGATACTCCAAACAGCCGACCCCATCCGCAGCACCCACCGATATTGCTCAAGGTTCAGCGTTCATGCTTGTGCAATTCTCAATTAAAAAGCGAATATTGTGCATATCTCAGGCACCATAACAACACATCAATAATATGTATATGTATTTTGCTAGAAAAAGCATACATGAGTAATTGTAAGGACCATGGCGTTTATCACACTGCGCTGACCACGCAACGCTTGCACTAAAAGGCAAGTGTTTCCAACGCTTTGCTAAGACGACACGGTGGTGGCACCTACCCGTTGCCTTGCGTTCTACGCCATATCACCTCAGAGACGGGCGTGCACCCCATGTGCTTCATTTTCCAGGATAAATGCCAGGTAGCGCTCATGTCTGACGTGTGACGTGAATTGATACGCTCGTTTGCATCCGCTGCATGCTCGAGTCACTCTAACGCAGCGCCTCCAGAATACCATCCACAATTTTCTTGCGATGAACATCAAATAAACATTTTGGTCACTCTCTCCAGACGCATGACTATCGTCTTTCGACAACATTTGCAGCGTAACATGTAGATACGGGGCCCATTTTTAAAGGTTATGTATCAAAGGGCGCAAATGGAAAAGGTGGGTTAGGGAGAAAGAGGTAAAAACTAATCAGTAATTAGGTTTTGGCAGTTGTTAGCTTTTCAGTTCCAAAAAAGGGCATTGTAATTAAGAGAGGCACCGTAGCAGAGGGCCCCGGAAATTTCGACCAAACAAGGTTTATTAACATTAACTAAAATCTAATCTCGCAAGCCTCTAGCATTTTGCCGCCATAAAAATTTGGGACTTGATCCCACTCAAGTCTCAATTTTTAGTGATTTAGTTATTTATTACATTTATTTATAAACTCTGCGGTCTAACTTGGACCATAGCAGAGTGGCGCAATTCATTAACTAATATGTGGGGTTTAACGTCCCAAAACAACCCTAGATTATGAGAAACGCTGAAGTGGAGGGCTGCGGAATTTTTGACCACCTGGGGTTCTTTAACGTGCACCCAAATATGAGCACACGGGTCTACAGCGTTTTCGCCTCCATCGGAAATGCAACCGTCGCAGACGGGATTCGATCCCTCGAGCCGAACACCTTAGCCACTAGTCCACCGCGGCGAGGCAGGAGAGGGGTAAAAAAAGAAAGCGTACATTTGGGCAAAAAAAGACAATACAACAGTGGCGAAGCAGTCGGAACAGGTTACCGAACACTTCAAATCCAGTGCTCTTCAAACCATACCAAGGATTTTTTGATTACGGCTTCGTTAGACAAGTTATTCCATACGTTTATTATATGAGGAAACAAAGAATATTTAAAAGAATTCACTCATTGCATTAAGGACGCAATTGTGAATGTTGCATTCTAGTTCCTTAACCTATAGAAGAAATTAAGATATGTAATGTGTTAGTTTTGTAATGACCACTGACCGACTGATGAAAACTTCAGTGTACAAAAACAGTTTCTTCCAGTAACCAGAAGTAAATTTTCTTCTTTTATCGATTCGCTGAAAGGGCTGTGTCCAAATGAGTTGTAAATGAATCCTACAGTCTATTTTTTTATTCCTTCTAGTTTCCGACGTTAGATTTAGTGAACAGGTCCCAAATTATTGCGGACTACTCTAGCCCGGGTGGATAACAAACTTGTAGGTAAGCAAGCGTACTTGAGGGGTAGCTATAGCTTGAGTGTGCGCCTTATAAGAAACACTTCCTTAAGGCATTGACTACTACATTATCAATGTGCGTGTTTCAGGAGTGTTCATTTGTGACTAGCATTATTAAGTACTTATAGTGCTCAACCATGAAAACTTGGTCCCCCGAAGATCATGTGAAGGGCAGTGCTTTAGTTTTGTTAGTTATTCTTAAAAAAACATTTTCTTTCGATATGATTGAACATTTGCCCCTGCTAATTTCACCTGATCCTGTACCCAAATCACAATCTTATACAGCACGCAATCATCTGCATACAACCTAATACTCGTTGAAACGTTAACGATGTCGTTTATAAACACTAGAAAAAGCAGAGGCCCGAAACAGACCCCTTGATAACGCCAGAATCAGTTGGTTCACTTTCAGAAGGCACCCTATTGAACGATACAGACTGACAGCGTCTTGAAATGTGCGCGCTAATCCCATTTAACTTTTTTTCGTTCTTTATTACAGAGTTTGAGTTTTTCACTGAAGTAGATGAAAAAACGGAGCGCGAAATTGAATGGCTTATCTAAATTTTGTGCCTATAGAGTCCCTTTCTGTGCAACACACTATATCACCATCTAATATTTATGACAAAGCAGCAGTATGACAGAGGAGCCAGTGCTGCTTTCATATTTATGAAAGCAGCACGGGCTCTCCACAGTGGCGTCGCGGAGAGCCTGTGCAGAGCTATGCTAATTGCACTTCGAGGTACAACTCACTTCTATGCTATTGATAGCAGGAGAAGCTGGAGTGGGGGATGCAAGCAATAAGGTTTGAAAAGTGATGCATATCTTCAGAGTGCCTTTAGGGTTTCATAAAAAAGGAAAATATTTTTATGTGGCCCACTACATGTGCCAAAGGAAATATTTTTCATTGAAACACGCGAGAAAAAAAAATGCGAAGGAGGAAGTTCACTACCGCTGTAGATGTTTCATTGCTGCATTGCTTCTTACATATATTTCACATAAAAAACATGGCTGTTAATGAACATGATTTGGCTGCTTGCGGAGCAAAGATGCCTTGTTTCATAAAACAAAAGGTGGTGAAGCACTCTTTATAAAGGACGTATTTTGGAAAGCACCGCTTCAAAAGCCATTATGGCCCAAAACCGACACTCCTGCGCAAACGAGAGAGTTCTAGGAGACTAACAACTACTAAGGTGATTCGACAACTCGTTATGTTGCACAGGAAGAAAGAAAAGCTTGTTTTTCAGTAGGCTCGTATAATGGAGTACTAGAGTATGCATAGCCTAGCAAGGAATATTTTTCGATGGTAAGGGGATTTTGAGGCATGCTGTAGCGGAAGGCAATAATAGTGGCACTGAACGGTGGAACTCCCTTCCTCACCCACTCACTCACTCATACACTCACTCAAAATACATTTGAGAGAGCTTACCCTGACTCCGACTTGAAATTTTCTTTAACTGAACTCACTAGGCCTCGTACTCACTGAACTTTTTTTCAGCCTGACTCAGTCGGGCTCACTGCCTGACCTGAGTCATAGTGAGCCTGATTAGTCAACTAATGAGTCCGTTGGGGCAAAATGAGCTTTCCCGATCACGGTGCAAACTCTTTTAACAGCAATATTTTGCATAATCGGTGCTCAACAATACGCCTCTTGATCTTGTAGTTTTAAGTATGAGTTATCAATAGTTATAATTCAGTAAGGACTTATATGAAGAACATCCTGTGAAAGAGCTTGGGGGCACAGGTGTTGGCACACCTTCGTAATTCAGGACTGCAGTGATCAATAAAAACTAGCAGTTGTTTCGTGTACGAATACAACTGATGAGCGAAGCTCCTTGGAAATGGAACGCGAACTACTGCATTCTATGCCGCTGCTGGCATTCACGAAGGTGGTAGGGTCGGGAGCAGGGGGGCAGAGAGTTTGCTGCGCTCGGTGGTTGGAACGACTGAGCGAGTCGATGTGCGGCGCACGTGGCGCAGCGCGAGCCATCTGCCTAGGGTTCCTCGATGCGCGCGCTCCATTAGAGGGTGGAGTCCTCCAAGGGGTGAGTGCCGCTTTTCGATCGGCAGCCGCCATTCGGCTCCCCCCCCCCCCCCCCTCGTCTCGTCGCGGCTGGTTGAGTGAGACACGTGCGCGGCGTTTTCTTGGGCAAAATGCCTGGGTGTTGCGTGCCACAGTGCACAAACCACTCGCGAAATGGCTACAGGATGTTCAGTTTCCCGAAACATCGGAAAACGGGATTCTTGTGGCTTGTAACGATCAAGTGCGAGAAGTGGCAACCTACAACTTAAAGCGGTGTCACACGGGCACTTTTGATCGTGATAAAGCTTGATGTGATGGACTCTCTTACACCAGCTGCAGAATGACGCCAATCACTTGAGAAATTTGTTACTGATCGGGCTTAATTGTGATCACCAGTGCACCGGTTGCAATACACGTTCATTTGCATGCTGTGTACATGCGCATTTAACTCGTTCAATTTGGATCGCACAAAATGCGTTGTTCTCAATCGCTTCTTGTACACAAGCTGCAATTGCTCTAAGATGTGCGCATACACTGTGCGCTTGTTGCTGCCGGCGCCTTCAACTATTTCTTTTTAAGCTCTTTACGCTGGGGGTCGCGTGTCGTCGTAGTCAGTTGCATCTCGTTGCATGTCAATTAAAACGGTGTCACAGCATATCCACGGAGTGAATGATGATGAGTGGGCCGAAGCGTCCATCAGTCCGTCCGTGCTTACCTGCGTGCGTCTGTCCATGCGTCCGTTCATTCGTCCATCCATGCATTTGTTCGTGCGTTGGTCCGTCTGTGCGTCCGTCCGTGCCGCCGTTCCTAACGCTTACGACATGAAATGCGCTTGAAAGCGTGTATGCGTCAGCAAGTTTTTGCACATGCCGAACTCTAGTTATGAAAATGATGACTCACAGTACCTGGTTGACACAATTTCCCAAGAGAATATAGAGTGTCGTGGAAAGGCTGAAAAGGAAATTGATGATGGGAAAAATCTCTTCATTGAGGCGTGGACCTCAATAGAATTCAGCATTTCGCACCATATAGGTGGAATTCTTGTGTAAAGAATCTTGAAGAAAACGGACTGTGGACAGTGCAAGGCTGCAATGAAGGGCTCGGCGAGCCACGAACCCGCATATTTAACTGCACCGAATGAGTATGTTCAGGATGGCGAGAACTTGTGTTATTCGAGCGGTGAAGTTATGAGCTCGCTCATATTCTGTGAAGAGTACTTGAAAGAAATTACGTCTTGAGCAAATAACCTGTTCACCCTGATGACCCCTCTCAAAGCTGTAGCTAAATATGCAATCAAAAGGGGGGAATGCAGCGTGCAGCATGCCAGCAATAGAAGGATTCTCTGGAAAAAAATCTTGATATCAAGTTATGCACGAGTAGAGCTGTGCATTCACCTGCACCAGCTCAAAAGAACAAGAAACAGCAGAAGTGGAAGCAAGATACGTGCTGCGGTTAACTTGCGGTACGTTACAACGCTTGTTTTTTGAAGTATAATAAAGTTATCGTCCAAATAAAGCTGTGGCATCCACGATTGCTGAGTAATAAATGCAATTTGCTTGCTCATTGTTGTAAAGCAGTTTGGTCGCTTCATTTTATTGATATCAATAAACGCTTAAAAATTGCTAATTTACAATATATTACTATTGAAAATACGCTAAACCTGGTTTCAAAGTCAATGTCTGCGTTCGAGCCATGATATAATGCCATAAAGTCCACATGTGAATCACATGATACGTATAAGTTTTCAACAATTTTTGCCAATTTTCTGTTTGCAGTAAGGTATAAGATATGAAAACAACGTAAAATATATTGTGAGTTGCAGGGTGTGGTCTGTAAATGAGGTAGATATTGAATAATTGAAGAACAATATATGAAAATATGGTACGCAATCACAGATTTAGGGGCGAAGCTTCTAAAGCCGTGGGTTTGTTTATGCATATCTGTGACCGGTTTGTAACCACCTAGTTGTATGACTCACTCAGCATGTGGCGCTAGTATGAGTGACAGACACACGGTTGGACAGACATACAGATGCACAGACGGATGGAAGCAAGAACAGGCGTACGGACGTACGGTTTGGCCCACTCATCATGAATGATGATGTGTGGAACGAAGCGTTCGTCTCTCCGTGCTATGCTGTGCTCCGTAAATATGCTGGGCGGACGGACGTATGAATAGATGTACCGACGGACGCGTGAATGAAAGCACGGATAAACACTTCGCCCACCACATGACCATACACTCCGTGAATATGCTGTGATTTTTCTCTTTTTTCTTTTCTTCCAGCCAGCTGGCAAATGGCAAACTGTTTTTACAGCTTCCATGGAATGCACAAAACACACAGAAACATGGAAAGGTCATGTGATTTAGGTGCGGGTGTTTTACAACCTTAACCTATATAAATAGTTAGCGCCTAGTCCAAAAAGAAGCTAATTGAAGGTGTTAACGCGGCTTGAGTCGATGATATTTTGCTACTGCGAGCAACTCCAGTAGCTAATGTCACTAAAAATGAAGACTAGAGACTAGATATCCAAGACCTTCACACTCCCGATGAAAAAACAAAAATCAGAAACTTTGTATTTCACATATGTTGCTTGAGTATTACACGTTTTGACGCAACAAACTCTGTATGCAGCCGTGGAACGCTCATTGGCTGGCCGTCTTGGCTATAGGGGGTTTGCGGAGAGGGCATCGTAATGGCGAGCTCCGTAGCAGACGACGCGGTTGTCTCCACCCTCCAAAGCGCCGGAGAAAGCGCGGGCATTGAGGAATCCTACACCTGCCGCTGCGTCAGCGCTACGGCTGCGCCAGAAGCGCGTACCTGTTTCACTGGGCGCACTTGCCCGGCGCAGGGACGGCGACTGTGGTGAAGGCAGTGGGCGTGTTTAAGGAGCTACTCTTGTAAAGAATGCCAGGCCTGCGCGAAAAGTGCAGCTACAGTGCGCTAGAGCAGCGCAGGCAGAGCGAAAGCTGCAGAGTCCCAAATCTAGAACCCGTTACAAACTTTCTTGGGGCTACTAAGATGTATACGCTTGCAATGTACGTAATACTCCAATAATCAATTCGGTGACTTATGAAAATGAATTATATGGATGAGCTCTTTGTGGGTATGAAGCGCTCAATGACCATGGTAACGCAGCTTAGACTGTGTGACGCCTGGTTACACAATTCGTATTCTGTGACGAATGGTTGTTATTTCAGCCTTCTACCAAGTTATATTGCACATGTAAATGCGGTGAATACCCGACCGAACGCTTGCGTAGAGTTTTTGTGCACTGGTGTTCGAGCTGTGGCATGACTCTGCTATTAATAAAGAGGGAAATAAAAGACACCTGGCTCAGTGATAGAGCCCTGGGCTGGCACGGAGAGGACCAAGACTCGAAACCCGTTCATCCTGCATATTTTTTCTCTATTTTTTTCGGCACTCTTGTTGGGATCTGGTTACAGGTTTTACTGTACGAGTTGGCGCATAAACGCTAGTTTGTTGAGATGTATAAATCGAATTGAGAACAAACGTAAGCTGATATAACGAACACAGACTGATAGTCACGCTGATAGGCGAGTAGATAGGAGTCAATGGCTCCAGAAACTTCAGCCATCTGGTGTCTTTAACGTGCACAGGCTGTGCGGTGCACCTGGTAATTGAGAACCCAGGGCGAACGTAGATAAGCAACTGGCGGAGTAGATGTGTTTTCCGCCAGATGACGAAGGCTTGTCCTACAGTGACAAAGCAGGAAATAAAGTGAGTGTTTTCTGCCAGTGTATGAAAAAGTACCCAGCAGTAGTAGCGCAAGAGTAGCCGTGTGTTGCCGGAGAAGAATCTTAGTTATTGAAATATGGTTAGTTGATAACGCAAGAGTTTCCTTGAAGAGAAACTTCAGACGCAGCAGGACGACAACCAGCGCTGGACTTTGTGAGTGTTTTACTTGAAGAGAAGCGTTAAAGATTTGTTCCAAGAACTTTTGACTGAATACATTTGACGAATATTTTAGTCAACAATGATTGATTGACATGTCGTGTTTAACGTCCCAAAACCACTATTTGATTATGAGAGACGCCGTAGTGGAAGGCTCCGGAAATTTAGACCACCTGGGGTTTTTTAACCTGCACCCTCATCTGAGCCCACGGGCCTACAACATTTCCGCCTCCATCGGAAATGCAACCGGCGCAGCCGGGATCCAAAACCACGACCTTTGGGTCAGCAGCCGAGTACCCTAGCCAATATACCACCGCGGCGGGGCCATTTTAGTCAACAAGTGTCTTGGTTAGATAATGCATGGAATTGCATTATAGCACGTGTTGTCGTTTGTGCCCGTTGTTTGGCTTCTACTGGATACCTTCTGAGTGGTGTAGTATTGTGTTTGATAATTGTCGAGTTTACACGTTTGTCGCTAATTGTCGAGTTTACACAAGAGCAACTCGTGCACAGAGTCTTTCCCCGCATTGTCTGTCGCCGTCGTGCATCATCGCCGAGTGTCCGCCAATAAACGTCTTAACAATTTGGTGGAGAGTGCTGTGCCCTTCGAACACATTCGGTCCGCATTCGATGCGCTTGGAGCTTAGATCCCGTACCGAACCTTCTACCATGCACCAAGACACCGCTCAGCAAACGCTTCCTTCTGCGACGACGCCATGTCCCGGTGTCCCTCGCATCCGCGACCCTCCTGTCTTCACCGGCGCGGATGGCACCGACGTCGAGGACTGGCTCGCAATATACGAACGCGTGAGCATCCCCAATCATTATGACGAGGCAGGTACACTCGGCAACAAGATTTTCTACCTCGCGGTTGTGGCCGGCATGTAGTACAATAACCAGGCGTCTGATTTTTCGACTTGGTCCGCTTTTAAAACCACCGTCGTCGACGTGTTCAGCCATCCTGCCATTCGTAAGCTGCAAGCCGAACAGCGTTTACGTGAACGAGCACAGCAGACCGGCGAGTCTTTCACAAGTTACATCGAGGACATCCTTGACTTGTGCAAGAAAGTGGTTGCGAACATGTCAGAAGCTCACAAAATCACGCATGTCATAAAAGGTACCGCCTACGATGTCTTCACCATGCTCCTGGCCAAGAACCCTCGCACTGTGGCCGAGGTCGTTACACTGTGCCAAAGTTATGACGAGCTGCGGTGGCAGTGCTTGATGACCCGTCGACCGCCATCACGTAACGCTGATCTCTCGGCCTTTTTAGCAGTTCCTGACCACACAACCTTGTTCGCCGAAATCAAGTCATTCGTGCGTGAGAAAGTTGCCCGCCAGGTCTCTTTACTAGCATTTGCTTCCCCGCAAAACAGCTGCCGAGTACACTTCTGCGTCCCCTCCGCCGAGACATTCAGCAGGAAATCACGGAGGTTGTTCCTGAATACTACCAGCCGCCTCCTGTATCTGCGCCACTCAGCTACGCCCAAGTTGTCGCCAGGCCAGCCCCACCGATTTCTGTGGCTGGCCCCCTTAGTTACACCAAAACCATCGCCAGGCCCCAGGCCTTCAAAGAAACTGTGCCGCCTACATACGACGACGTCATCTACGTGCCCCGAGTGCCACCCATCATGCACTCATATTAGCAGGTGGCTCGCCCATCGCGTTCTGCGACATGGATGGAACCCGCGAACTGATGGCGCACTTCTGACTAATGGCCCATCTGCTTTGCTTGTGGTTGCGTTTGTAGCATGCTATTGCAATCGTGTGCAGTAACCGCAGGTCGCCTCCAATTTTCCCAGCCAATCGAGCCACTCTTATGACCAACCACCGCCTGTGTCATCGTCGTCCCGTCCCGGTCCATCTACCCGCCGTTCACCATCTCCGCGACGTCGCTTATAGTCGCCGATGCGGTCACGTCCACTCGAGGGTGACCAGGAAAACTAGTCGTCGCAGTCCACGAAGCAAGGGCTGCGAAACTGTCGAATTGCGGATGCCCTCAGGAAAGCCCATCGAACGTGACAGACGTGCTTGTGGATGGTGTTCGTGCACCTGCTTTTGTAGATACTGGAGGCGCCGAATCCGTCATGGACGCAAAACGTAGCCGATTACTGCACAAACTGACCACGCCACTTTCCGGGCTCTCCCTCCATACAGCCAGCGTCCAAAGCATTCACCCTAAAGCGATGTGCACAGCCCGCCTCATGATTTAGGACGTGATGTATGCTGTGAATTCATAATTTCTTCATGCTCTCACAACGTCATCCTAGGATTGAATTTTCTCTCCCGCAACGATGCCTTTATTCCTTACGCACCAGCATAAATAGAGCTCACACAACTCTCTTCTTTGACGCCGGCCAACAGTCCATCTGCTGCAAGTAAGTTACTCGCCAGAGACGACGCGCAAGTGCCTGCAAACTCGTCCGTGGCAGTGTAGGTCTATTGCGCAAGTCCTCCCGACACCATTGCACTCCTCTCACCATCATGTTTTCATCAAAAAAGGCTTGCTGGTTCCTTTCGTGACCATGCAAGTCACTCACGGCAACACCACTATTTTTGTTCTGAACTCATCCCCGTACAGTGTTACGTTGGTGAGAGGGGAATGTCTCGGCAGCGTGAAACCCATTGAAGATGCACAAGTTATGGATTAACCCAATGACACGCACTGCCCAAGTTCCAGTACGCTCAGTGCTGTTTATACATCTGCTTCATCATCCGGTGTTGTATTCGGTCCCTTCATTCCCGACAACCTTACGCCGGGCCAACGTTGCCAGCTTCTGGGCCTGTTGGAAGAATTCCGCTCTTCTTTCGATGTCGCTCAACCTTCTCTCGGCCACACATCCACCGTTACGCATCGCAAAAACACAGGCGCACAACCACCACTGTGGCAACGTCCATATCGCTTATCTCCCTCAGAACGCCGTGCAATCAACGAGCAAGTCGACGACATGCTTCGCCGCGATGTTATTCGACCTTCTAACAGCCCCTGGACGTCTCATGTCGTTCTAGTCGCGAAGGACGGTTCTGTGTGGATTACCGACACCTCAACAAGATCACTCGTAAGGACGTGTACCCACTACCACGGGTAGATGACGCGATTGACAGCCTGCAAGGAGCAGAATTTTGTTCGTCCCCCGATTTGCGCTCAGAGTACTGGCAAGTACCTATGGCTGAGGACGCTCGATCGAAGACCGCTTTTGTCACCTCCGATGGTTTGCACAAATTCAACATCATGGCGTTTGGGCTGTGCCAACTTAGCCGATTACTTTCTCCTTTGAGAGCATGATGGATACCGTTCTGCGTGACCTAAAATGCCGCACGTGCCTGTGCTACCTCGATGACATCATCGTTTTTGCTACGGACTTATCAACGCATCTTCAACGCCTGCGGCATGTTTTAACGCGTCTGAGTGACGCCAGTCTGCAACTGAACCTAAAAAAGTGCCGAATCGCAGCTCGGCAGCTGACAATACTCGGCTACGCCGTCTTCCTGATCCAGCCAAGCTTCGGGCCGTGACCGAGTTCCTCAAGCCGACCTCCGTCAAGGAACTGCGCAGTTTCGTAGGACTGTGTTCCTACTTTCGGCGCTTCATTCGAAACTTTGTGACTATCATATCGCCGCTGACGAAGCTACTCGGAAACAACAGGCCTCTCCATTCGTGGTCATCACAGTGCGACGACGCTTTCACAACGCTCCGTTGTTTGTTGACGCTGCTTCCCATACTCCGCCACTACAACCCTACGACCCCTACAGGGTACACACGAACGCCAGTGCTGCTAGCCTCGGCGCTGTCTTTGCGCAGCGTAAACCAGGGTTCCCGGAATATGTCGTGGCTATGCAAGCTTAAAAAACACGAGACTAATTACGCCGTCGCTGAGAAAGAATGTCTGGCAATCGTCTGGGCCCTTACAAAGTTCCGAACTTATTTGTAGGGTCGCCCATTTGATGTCGTCGCCGACCATCACGCACTATGCTGGCTGTCGTCATTGGAAGATCCCTCAGGCCGTCTTGCACGGTGGGCACTTCGCCTGCACGACTACGACATCGGCGTGCTGTACCGCAACGAAAGGCAACATGCTGACACCGACGCTCTGTCACGCTCTGCCTTGCCTGCCGACAATGCCCACAACTCGGCCTCTCACCTTGCCATTTCTTCCATTAGCATTCATACCATTGCTACTGAACAGTGCAAGGATCAATGGCTTGCCTCGCTAATAGACTTGCTGACTGCTTCATACACTCGCGCGTTGCGTCGTCAAGCTCAACATTTCGCCGTTCGCGACGACCTCCTCCACCGACGCAATTACAACGGTGACGGCCTCCAGTGGCTACTAGTCATACCCCATAGTCTGCGCTCTGACATATGCGAATTCTTTCATTCTGATCCGCAATGTGCGCACACCGGGGTATCGAAGACTTACCACCGCGTTCTCCAACGGTACTTTCGGCGCGGCATGTACCACTACGTGCAGAAATTCGTTCGCGCCTGCATAGATTGTCAGCGCCGCAAAACTTCAACGCACCTGTCGCCGGTAAGTCTGCAAGCTTTACATGCCAGGCCGTTTGGGCGTGTTGGTATCGATTTGTATGAGCCACTTCCACTAAACGTCGGCTGGTACTGCTCAGTGATCGAGGCCGCATCTTTGTGTCTGAAGTCGTCAAAGCCATTATCAAAGAGTGCAACGTTGTTCACCGCAACGTCTGCTGCTTACCACCCGCAGACGAAGGGCCTCACCGAACGCATCAACTGTACGCACAGCGACATGCTCTCCAAGTAAGTCACCGCTGATCACACAAATTTGGATGCCATTCTACCCTTCGTCACCTACGTATATAATGCCGCCCCTCAGAGCACTACTGGCTTTTCACCTTCTTTATTATATGAAAGGCACCCGTCGCACAGCATCGACACGATACTTCCGTACAAGCCAGATTCGTCTGAGTGCGCACCTATTTCTGCTACAGCCAAGCTTGCTGAAGAGTGTCGAGAGCTCAAAGACCTTTACTGCGCATGATCAAGAGCAGCAAAAAAGCATTCGCGCTGACGCCAGCACCAATGCGTCCACGTTCCTCTCTGGAGCGCTCGTCTGGCTCTCGATCCGTACCACTGCCACGGGCCTATCTTCAAAACTATTGCCGAAATACGAAGGCCCCTACTGTGTCGTCGAACGCACTTCCCTTGTAAACTAGTTGATCGAATCCATCGAACCATCTTCGGACATGCGCCGTCGAGGGCGCGACATTGTCAACGTGGATCACCTCAAGGCCTACCATGAACCGCTCTTAGTAACCAGCTGTTAGGTCACCAGGCGGCTCCCTTTTCGTACCCGGGGTAGTTGTGGCGAAGCCTTCGAACAGTGGGTCGTCCTCTCCAGTGCCTTCTGGTGGGTTGCTTCTGTTGGGTTGCCTTCTGGTGGGTCCCCGCATTGACTGTCACTGTCGTGCATCATCGCCGAGTGTCCGCCAATAAACACCTTATCAGGGAATAGTGACAGCATCTGCCATTTCGCCTCCATCAAAATGTGACCTCCACAGCCGATATTGAACCCGCGACCTTCGGGTGATCAGCAGCCAAGCAAATTTAACTACTGCTCCACAGCGGCGGACAGACATGAAGCTAATGTACGAGCGTTATGAATAGCAATATACAAATAAACTGGCTAAAATTTTAAGCTCTCAGCGCACTTGCCTTGGCGGGGGATAGCGAATGCTGTCGTCGTGCGTGGACTGCGGCCTCCTGCCATGAACGACAAGTTCGCGAGACGACAAGCTGCGGTCGGTGCTGTGGTAGACCCAGTTGAATGGACGCAGAGTGATGTCCTCTCTCTTGCTGTCCTGCAGTAATGTAAGTGTTCAAACAGATTCGCAAACTTGAGCTGAGACTAACAATTTTGTGATGCGCAGAACAAGCACAGAAATATTCAAGCCGAAAACCAGTGTACCCTGCTGTGAAGCATAAGGTTACGCGTAGGGTCAGTGAGTACGTAGGACGAAGTTGGCAAATATAAGATCAAATGTACAAATAATTTAATTTGGTATGGGTTCTCTTCTATAGATCTTCGTCTATAAGTCGTATCAGGGGAGTGCCTGATGTACCCCGAAACCGAGGGCCATTTATAGGGGAAAACCACCCGTATTTCTACCTCACTGAAGTCGACAAAGCTCATTTGAGAAACGACACTAACAATGCCACAGAATCATCTCAGTCACCTGAGATCACTTTGAGGAGTGGTTTTAAATGAGACAACAAAAAAGTGAACCACGCAACTGTCTCCAGCAATGTGGGACACATTAGCAGGGGTTCACAAGGGAAGGGAAAAGGTGGTATTAAAAGAGATAGAGAAAGACGTAAAGATTGGGTCGGTTATAGAAGCTCACGGACGGGGCCCTGATCGGCCCGCCGTCGTCGAAGCATTGAGGACGGGACAATCATCAGACGTGAAATCCACCGAGGGTCTCCTCCCAGTCAACCATGTAGAGAAAAAAAAGATGGGAGCATTACGTCACATGAGTGAAGTTCACCGTGTTGGCCCAACACGTGATCAAAAGGTCGAGTGCGCGGTACATTTTAGACCACTTGTTCTTGACCTTCCTGCATGCACCGAAGAATCACTCTTCAAAAGCTACCGTGAGCCAGAACCCGAGTTGTCGGCAAGTTTCGCTGCTCGCGTGATTTTGCCCAAAAGGTCAAATGTTGGGCCGACACTGCTGGCTTTATAATGACTTGGCTTACCGCGGCCGGGGTCGTGACGTCATGCTTCTTCCTTTCTTTTTTAAAGACAATAGTTTTTCTTTGGGACCGTCGACGCTAAAATTTCGGTTTATGCCTGTCTGTTTGTACAGTTGTCTGTTTGTCGACTCTTAACGATACCCTGAATGGTACTAAACAATGTTGTAAACGGCCGGCCCCATCCGCAGCGCCCACCAATATTGGTCAAGGTTTAGCGTTCATACTTATGCAATTGTCAATTCAAAAGCAATAACTGCGCATATCTGAGGCACCATAACAACACGTTGATATTTTTTATGTGTGGCTTTGTACTAGAGAAGGCACACCTAACTAATTTTAAGGACTGTAGCATTTATCACGCTGCGCTGACAGTGCAACGCAATGCTCAAAAAGGCAAGTGTTTCAAACCCTTGGCTCAGTCGACACGGTGGTAGTACCTGCCCGTCACTTTGCGTTCTACGCCTTATCACTTCCGAGACAGGCATGCATCTTTCTCCGTGGGCGCGCACACCTTCCTTCGTTTTCGAAGTTAACTGCTAGATAGCGCTCGTGTCTAACGTGCCTCAATGTGCTCGTTCGCTTTCGCTGCATGAATCAAGACTCTCTAACGCAGCGCTACCAGAATACAATTCACCAAGTTTATCGCGCAGAACATCAAATAAACGTTCTGTTCACTCTCCACACACGCAAGTCTATTGTATTTCGAAGACATTTGCAGTGAAACAAGCAGATACGGGGCCAATTTTGTTTTCCTCCAAGTGGTCGTCACTTACCATCACATTGGCTAAGCATTGGGGTATCTGGAACATGGCTCTGGTGCTGTTAAAGCAACATTGCAGAGCATTAATGTGCCAGACTGTGCTTTTATAGTTGGTACCTGTACAGCGACGGACAAATGGGACAGTTCCTGCAATTATCTATAGCGTATAGTGCTGACATAGTGGTGTCTATATAATGAATTCACACCTGCACGAAGGCAACTGACTCCGTAGAGGGCACTACGTTCCGCAGGGGACTTCTTGTCAGTGTCAGCAGGCAGAAGAAGGACAGCGCAACGATGATCACCGGAATCACCACGGACGCCATGGAAACTGCATACGGATAAGGGCCTTCAAGACGCGGTGATAATGTAAACAAGCGCGAGAAGAAACCGGTGCGAATGATTGTAAACAGTAAAAAAAAACGAGAAACAAAAGGAATGATACACATGACCTGTGTGTCCGGTTTACGCAGACACAGAAGTCCAAGGTAGTCGAGTATGTGGGCAAGATTATAGGATTCTAACACTGACATTGTCTTGCAAGAATTTTCCGTAAGGCTTACAGCAAACGCCGGAGCACATATGGTTTTCGGAGAACTTGGAACAAAAAATATGTACATGTATGTAAATGAATACAAGGTGTTTGTGTCTCTGTTCTTTTACGCAGGTTTTGTTTATTGCTACATACACTTGCCCTAAGGCGTAATATTTTTTGTGTGTACGTTTAATAAATGTGCGCCGTTTGGCCAGTTGTGTATGAAGTGAAGTAATGTCTTGTTGAATGTGATATGCATACAGCGGTTGTAACTGGTTGTGTCGCTGTAGCGAGCGCCGGTTTCAAGGTATATTTAAATTTTTTTCGATTGTTCAGTTCAAATCTCAAAACATCAATTACGGGCAACTTTTCATTTTACATGCTTCACCAGCGGACGTTAAATGTCGATAGCGTCCCTTATAGACGAACACCCCTCATCCGTTATGTACTGAAAGAAAAAAACAGACACGCCATTAACAAGAGCATATAGGAGACCTAAGAGAAAAAGGGTGTCTTTATTGAGTCTGTATTTGTTGGTTACGCGTCTTTATTGCGCTTCAGTAAGCATGTACCAATTAGTGCAACAAGTTTTACTAAGTGGCATGTCTAGCGATTGTATCCGGGAATATCAACGTCTCTGTGAACCAAAGCTTCTTGCGTGTCACTGTTGAAAACCACTCATTAAGTTCTACAAGTTATCGCAGTGCTGTGTTGAAATTACTCTAAGAGATTTCACTGAGCAACTGTCTAATGATTTTTATCCTGCTTTCGTCGAGCATCTTTCTGTTTGTAGACTGCTATCACGCTCATACAACCTTCTGTGCGGCATTCAAGTCCTCCGAGTAAGTACGTTTTACGTCGTTATACTCGATTTAAAGAATGTCTCAGGTGTCAGAGGTAGCCTCTCGAAGTGCGATGGGTTTTGCTTCGACCATTGGAGATGTATGACAAAACGCTAATTTAAGTAACTGAAACTGATATGATACGAGTTAAGATGGCCCCACTGAACCACGAGCAAAAACTTCCACGTGTTTGGGTCGTTACGCGCCTCTTATCACAGATATGTGTCCTACCCCAAAATATTAGATTACGACATATTTAGCGCACAGACAAACGAATCCAAAAAGAGCGGCAAGGATTAGCGCCGTAGCTCTGTGTGTTTTCATCAGTGAGCTGAGCATATCGTAACCGAATACCGACTAGTCCTTTCTCACTGCTTGCTATAGTCGGACATAACTAAGGAAGTCAGGGGAGGCCCCGCCCAGACGTCCGAAGCACGACCTCCGCGACTAAGGAAATAGACGCGCTCTTTTCGGCAGGCGGGGTCAACGGCCGTGTGGCTCATGAAGTCAGTCTGAAGTAAGTGCCCATTGGTACAGCTTTGCTTGTGTGCATCTGGACTTGAGGAGGAAATGCTGCTGACATCTAAAGTTGTAACTGACTATAGTTATAACCTTGGCTTATAAGCGGCCTAAGGGAAAGCTGAGTTGAACCTGTCTGTATGCTAGCTGTACCTAGAGAGTAAAGAATTATTATGCCGTGAAGCAAACAGGAACCATGTCACTGCAAGACATCTGCAGCTGCCGCGGGCCTGTGCCAGCCATTACCGATTATTATTCAGTCGCACCAGCCGAGTTCTTATACTATACTAACAAACTTTTCAATCTGATTTCTTTCGTTTTAGTTTGTGCTTGCTTTATCACACTGATACTTTCAAGATAACACTTTCGGGGACCGGCTCATCGTGCTAGTGTCACATGTCGCATGGTAACACTCAAACTCACGTTGTCACCATAGAGCTAAAAGAAGGCTAGCAATGCTGAAAGTAGGGTTAAAATAAACAGACATGTTCTAAAATATTTGATTTGTGACATTTCGTGGCGCAAGGGCCATGAGTGACCAAAGAGCGCCATGTCTCTTAGGCTCGTAGGCAGTGACGAATGTTTGCGATGGCAGGGTGTGTTATGGGTGTAAGGAGGCCTAAATCACGCGCTCTAAACAAGCATAAGAACGGTGTATAGGCAGTAAAGTAATGGCAATGATGCGTGATGGGATGTATGGGTGTGTAATGAGTTACAAGTGATCATGATACATACAAGTGATAAATAGACCATAGCACATTGCCTCTTCAAGGCATTTGAGGCCAAAGGTAGGGAGGCTGGCGCTTTATCTTATGTAGTCAACTCAGCAACAACCTTTTTGAGAGGTCGTGCGATGGGTAGCCTGTGTGTATGACATTAAAACTCTTATTTCAAAACGGAAACAATGACAGATTTTTAAAAACTCATTCACTGCCTATAAGCATCGATGGATGGAGTGGCAGTTGTTCTCAGACTGAAGGAAAGTACTTTTTTATGTGATCTAATTCAGTACATTAGATTTAATTGAGTACATCGCGTGAAAAGATGAGTTCGGGCGTGCTCCTCTACTCACCGCGCGTTGAAAAACAAGTTGCCTAATTATTGAAGACATAAATGGTTTGTTTTTACTTTTTATTTGTGCTAGGCGCATCGAGCGTAAATATCTTAAAGATTATGTAAACGTAAGAGTCCGAAGTACAGCTGTCCGAAATCAAACGTGTAGACGTTTTGAAGTCAGAAAATAAATATTTATTGCTCATAGGCACTGGCAATAGTTGAACAATTTCAAGTGAAATGCTTTGCCGGGCTTCACGAATGTCTTGTTCACAGCCTAAAATGCTCCCTAGTCGGCTTGTGTGTGTGGGTGGAAGGCTTGTCGTTTGCGCCAGTCGGTTTGTATGGTTAACGAGGAGAATCCTTAGGAATTTTTCAGCTATGAGATATGCAGATCATCTGGAGTGGTGGTCGTCAACGCTTTCAGGGCAGCTTAAGATGGAAGCGCGTTGCAAGTCGGGCTACACTGCTGGTTGCAAAACTTCTAGCACATTTCTGCGTTGCAGGTGTTCCGGGGGCTTATAAAAACCACTATCTTGTCCAAAAAGTTAAAAACTCCGGCCTCGGGTAGTGTAGTTCGCCCCTCACTTGTGCTCACAGCAGCTTGTACAGCTGATGCAGCTTGTTGTTTGTCGTCGGAAGCGCAGCGCAAGAGTCGCATCCGAGGTCTGTAATAAGCTTGGCGATGTAACCACCGAGGTATGCTAAGCCGGAGAAGGTGATAGATGGAGACGAACCAGCCTCGTACTCCAACAAAGACCTCAGGCCCCTATCAAGTATATTTGATATCATGGCAGCCTCTTCCTCAAATTCCACATTTGATAACTTGATTTCTTACGGTCTTGCGATGGGCGACTTAACGATGCGGTTCAGAGCAGCGGTGACAGCTCTAGCACCCAGCATGTCATTCCCTCCGTACATCGATCGCACCATTCCGAAGATTGCTTCGATGGGGTAACTGTTCAAGTTCTTTGTCAGGATATAACTGACGCCTTCTTCCTGGAGGAATTGTGTTGTTTCCATCGTCGACCTTGTAAAAAGCAAAGCCTTGTACGTCTCGTTGGTGAAGCCAGCACTGACTCATCTGATGGAACTCTGCTGTATTTTTTCCACATATGAGATAAACATCCTTCCGCCACAGTAGGCGATTGTTATTGCTCCTAAAAATGTGGCCACTTCCATTGGATGAAGTGTCATAGATGTCAAACTATTTCTTCATGAACTTCATGAAGAAAACGGCGGAACTTGCTTCCTTGAAATCTCTAGCAGCCCCCGTAGAATTTTGCTGAAGGTGCTCTACGGCTGCAGACAATTGAGGGGCGAAAACTTCAACTTCTCGCAGCATATTCAATTTTTTTTTCAAATAGGAAGGGTAGACATATTTTCTCGTCAAATTTCAGGCCAGCTTCACAGTGTTGTGTTCTTGATACTCGTATAATTTCTGCACAAACGGATCACTAATCACTCATGTGGCATCTGTAAGTTCACGTTCGAGGACCTCGTTACTAACGTTTGTGAGCACGTGGCAGGGGTCAAAACTCAGAAAGATAACGCAGCTGGCGTGGTGTGGATGACGTTGAACATGTGTTGAGGTTGCCGTTACCCATGTGCTTAAAGATGTTTGATGAATAATTGTCCGTGACAACGCGAATAATAATAAAGCCACATTATTTCACAGCAGCAATGACTGATTACTTGATATGTGGGGTTTAACGTCCCAAAACCACGGTATGATTATGAGAGACGCCGTAGTGGAGGACTCCGGAAATTTCTACCACCTGGGGTTCTTTAACGTGCACCCAAATCTCAGCACATGGGCCTACAACATTTCCGCCTCCATCAGAAATGCAGCCGCCGCAGCCGCGATTCAATCCCGCGACGTGCGGGTCAGCAGCCGACTACCTTAGCCACTAGACCACCATGGCGGGGCGCACCAGCAGCAATGACCTCCTTCGTCCATGCAAAAAGGTCTCTACTGCTCAGTTGCTTCGTGAAGTAGTAGGAGCATGTAATCTTGTACCGACTAGTGATACCATGCAGCACAAAAAAAAAAGCAGAGGACTCTGTTCGCAAGGGCTCCTTTCGCTCTATTCGCCATGCTACTCTCTGGCCTGTCCTTGAGGCGCAATACTGCATCAGCCTTCCTATCATAGTTGCATTTTTGTTTTATGCTAGCTTCATCTATTATTAAGGAGGCCATATGCTGTTTGCTGCTGAGTAGCGAGGCCTCGTGAACCAGACGGTTCTCCATAACATTGCTCATACCCGATGATGTGGAGCTTGGACCTATATACCTCTGAAGAATGCAATTTGCTGGCAGTGTCAGAATCCGCGAAGTGCGAGCATGATCATAGCCTTTTGTGGACAGAAAGCGCCTTATTACACACTCCTTAACAATTTCTACTGGGTACGCTAAATGCTCATCTCTGTAACATTCTATTTGATGCGAAATAAACATGGCCTTTTTTTTTCTCCTTTCTGTGCATCTGTTTCGACTTTCTTAACACACGCATGATGCTTGCTTCGTGATAATACGTGGACGCCTTTTCCTCTTTTCAACAGATGCTGCACCTTCTCACATTTCGAACGATGGTACGACACTTGGGAGCGTATAGTCTTTTTATCATAGCCTGGTATCAACTCACGCCATAAGCATTGCTCTTCATTGTTTGCGTGCAAACACATACTGCTTCTTGTTCAGTGAAAGCATCTTGTGATGTCTCAACATCCAGATCTGGTTTATTGGTTTCCGCTTTTCACTTCCTTGATGTTTGGCATATAGGGGCGAAGCTGGTTAAGCAGGATCATGATGATATGTGGGGTTTAACGTCCCAAAACCACCATATGATTATGAGAGACGCCGTAGTGGAGGGCCCCGGAAATTTCGACCACCTGGGATTCTTTAACGTGCACCCAAATCTGAGCGCACAGGCCTACAACATTTCCGCCTCCATCGGAAATGCAGCCGCCGCAGCCGGGATTTGATCCCGCATCCTGCGGGTCAGCAGCCGAGTACCTTAGCCACTAGACCACCGCAGCGGGGCAGGTGAAGCAGGATCATTGCGGGGCTTCTTTGCATTTGGTCTCATGTAAGAAAGATAGTCCTGGAAGGGAGTGGCTACAGAGTCGGGAAGAAGTTTTCTTATGCGGCACGCAGGCACATAGTCTACATCGCGGAAGTGTCTGCTGCATACGACAGACGATGCAGGCTTGTCGTTCAGTACGATGCAGAGTTGTGGATGCAGACTTTTCGATGAGGCTTAGAGTACGAAGGAACGCAAAAGAGCTCTGGGTCTCCGGAATTAACGTTTACAGGTGGTGTTAACACCTTGACAATGCACGCCACTACTAGGACATGCTGTTCGAAGGGGTTATTCAGCAGTAAAAGTCCACTTTTTTTACTTATATTTTTACCCGTTAGAGATACAAGTCACGTACGTGTTTGAAAGAGCTGTCAAGCAAGAGACTGCGGCTTTTAGCCCTGAAAACCACTACAGATGTGTTTGTAAAAATAAATAAAGAATAAAAAATAGCTAGCAAAGGGAAGGTGTGCTCGTCATTTCTGTGAGCGACTTTTATTTGCGGCCTCGTTGTCCAACTGGATTAAGTGCCAAAGGTGTTTGGTGCTCGCCGCTTGCAGAGCAGATGCAGTATTGTTTATCTCTCTATCTCTCTGTGATTTATGCTTCATGCATTATGCTTCATGCATTATGCCTCGTTAGCCAATTTCGCGCATCATAACTTAGCATCAGTTTGTATTATCGAAGAGCACATGCACACCTAAATTATGCACAGCTTCACCGCCGACGGGTGGCGAAATATACTCAGAAATGCTCCCATTGTATTCGCGACGGTTGAGAAGGCCGTAAGGAAACAAGCGCGCGCAGGTGCAGTCTAGCCCGGCCGTGATCCAGTATGGTAGGCTTCGTCATAATGGACGGAGCCTTCGAACCCACCTGGCCGGCGCTAGATGGGACCACCATTGTTGGTGTGCTGTGCTGCCTGCTACAAGGATTCACAGGGGTCTTCGGTGGAGCCGTGTTCAGGGAGGGTGAGGTAACCGAGGCTGCTCCCGCCATGATGGCTGGTGGCGTTTGCCTCGGCACGCCAGGCGTTGTACAGGGCATCACCGAAAACTGTAGTGGTGCTGACCCCCTCGCACCACTTCGGCATACGATGTGTTCCGTGCAAAATGCGGGGAAACATGCTGCCACGTTTCAGGAAAGCTTATGCTCGCTTTAATTTTTGTTATTTTTTTCTCTCTCTTCCAGAACACGCAGGACTTGGTATATGCCAGATGGTCACCTTCACAATTGGCACAGTGTAATTTAGATTCGCATTCTTCATCAGCGGAGTGTTCAATGGGGCCGCAATTTGTACAGGTAAACTGTCCTCGGCAGTTCTGCGAGTCAAGTCTCAGCCGCTGGCACTTGAAGCAGCGCCACGAGTTTGGAATATACGGTGCCACTAGTAGTTTGAGATAACCTGTTACTATTTCGGTGGGGCGTGTGGTAGATCTGAAGGTTAGTACGAGATGTTTAGTGGGAATTTACTTGTTGTCTCTTGTTGTTATGCGCTACACTTGGTCCTTCTAGCCTCTCAAGAGTTCGTCGTCATAGAGATCCACCAGGTCGCCATCTGTCCCGACTCTCTTCACGGTGTTCATTGTTCCACGTAGTGTGGTGATGGGCTGATTGCCAAATGCTTTTAAGTTACTTAGTCACCGATATTGTAGGAAGCTTCTTAATTATAGGAGCATATCACTGGAGGTTTTGGTGGCTTTGTAGCCCACGTCTAGTGTTTCAATAAGGCCCTTTGACACAAGAAAGGGTGAAATGTTTTTTGCCTTCTTTTTTGCACTATCGGGGTGAATAATGTCGTACTTAGGAATGTGGTAGAATAATGTGGTACGTGTCCACAAACAGCAAGATACTCCACAGTGAAAGCTCAGGATCGAAGCAGCGAGTAAGACTTGCATATCTCCAGTTTATGAGCATCAGGCATTTAACGCATGGCAGCTGGCAGCCCAGAATCGAAGGTCAACAAATGGTCGACGTCCTGATAGATCTGCAGAAAACTATTTCCTTCCTTGAAACGTACCTTGAGACGCAGCCCTCCACGTGCACATAAAGCGGAAGCTGATAAGCAAGCACTCATACTAGTCCGGGTTAGGGAAGAAACGGAACATTCACGCGTGGTTGGAGTACCTAAAAGACTCACCACTCATATATAAAGAGAACTCGCATAGACCTTGTCTTTGCGAACCTCAGGCTAGAATCCCATCAAAGAACCATTGCCTTTTCATTTCACGGACAATAAAGCAGCAATAATGAAAGCAAAATGGGATGCAGAACTCAACACAACGTACCAGTTATGACCAGTAAAGCACTCTATATACTGCAAACACACGTTGTCACTCATTTACATGCACGAGTGGCCGGGTGATTTAAAATTAACCAGTGTTTTGCCCACTCGTCACGAGTCTTCAGGGAGATGCGTAGATTTGCTATTTATTCGCTGTTAGACGTCATCCAAAATAGTCTGCTCGATTCAATTGCACAAAACTCAAGCTATCAATTTATCTGAAGCCCCCCCCCCCCCCCCCAAAAAAAAAAACAATGTTTCACTTTATCTATTATTCCTTCCCTGTGACATTGGTCACCTTTATAATTTGAGTGTTTCGCATTAGCATACACGTGTAAGTACATCTGAAAGCCTTCTGCTGGCCAATCGCCAAATTACGTTTTGACTTCAGCTCTAGCGCATTCCATTCGGGCGCTTTTATGAATGGAAACTTTTCTAACTTAGATTTTAGTTTTAATGGCGTCGTGCATGAACTTCAATGCACTAAATTTTAAACCATCGTTAACTTCAACGTAAATCTTTATCAAAACAGTACTTTTTTCATTTTGTCTATTCCACATCCACCCATCGATTCTTATTTGGGTGCTGTCGTCATGGCAGCCTTAACATGGGGAAGATCAAAATTAGTGTAAGAGAGCAAGAGGTTGTCTAATGATGGCAGGAAGAGCATGATGTACTTGGGGAAGATCAGAACTAGTGTGGGAGGGTAAGAGGTTGTCTAGCGATGACCGCAATAACGTGATTAACTTGGGGAAGACCAAAATTAGTGTGGGTAGGTAAGAGGTTATCTAATGATGGCACGAAGAACATGATTAGCTTGGGTAAGACCAAAACTAGTGTGGGAGGCTAAGAAGTTGTCTAGTGATGGCAGGAATAACGTGATTAACTTGGTAAAACCAAAGTTAGTGCGGGAGAGTAAGAGGTTGCCTATAGATGACAAGAATAACGTGGTTAACTTGAAGAAGACCAAAATTAGGGTGGTAGAGTAAGAGGTTGTCTAGTGATAGCAGGAATAACATGATTAACTTGGGGAAAATCACAATTAACGTGGGATGATAAGAGAGCATCTAATAATGACAGGAATAACGTGATTAACTTGGGGAAGACCCAAATTAGTGTTGGAGGGTAAGAGTGTATAATAATGACAGGAATAACATGATTAACACGAGGAAGACGAAAATTAGTGTTGGTGGGTAAGAGTTTTTCTAGGGGTGACATGAATAACGTGAAAATCCCATCGCGTACGACGCCAAGACCTTTCCTCTAGGAACGTGTGGCACATATCCGTATGCAATGGGCCGCGGTATACAGATATACGCAACCAGTGTCTGACCACTTATATCAACTGAAGAACGGAGAGAATAGAAAATGGTAATTGAAATGCGAGGGCGTAGAAAAAAACTAACATCAGCAGCACTGACCCAATGAACGCAAACAATAAATGTTATAGTCCCAGCAGGCATTGAACCCAAGCGTTCTGCGTGGCGATCAAGTATTCTAACACATAGTCACGTCATGTTTCGAAATTTCTTTGGAAAAAGACCCTATGCAGGCATATTTTGGTGAAACGTCAATGGTGGTCTGAGTGGTGCTCGTATAATTTTATAAACATTACGTATGTACTCCAGTGATAACCCGTCCCGTTGGGTTAACGTTAATAGTACTAATGTGTCATCCACATAAGTGGGCATCTCGCAAGCACAAGTGCTACATTTCAGCTTACCACTTCTTGATAAGGCAGATGGTTGGGCTAGTTGGTGATTGGAAATCAACATATTTGCACAGCGCAAGACTACGAGTAGTTACGACGTAACTACAGAAGAAGAGACAAGGACAGTAGGAGCGCTGACTTCAACTGAAATTTCATTAGCAAAAGCGCTCGAAATATATTCTCGTAACAGAACATCACCACACAATCGCGCAGCCTATTGCATCACAGCAAAACAATCACAATCTCATTATATAGTTACGACGCCACAGCTCAGCACAAATTCTGTCGAAGCCAAAAACTGGCGTTTCTGGCTGTCCTTGTCTCTTCTTCTGTAGTTACGTCGTAACTACTCGTAGTATTGCACTGTGCAAGTATGTTGATTACCGCTTCTGGTGTTGGTAATATCCGTGTTGCTCTAGAAATTGCGTCGCAACTGTAAACACTGGTTATACAAAAGTTATGTAACTGTTCAACGCACATTTCTGTGCGTATAACATTTGTACGTATGTTCAGCGTCATTTCATGCATGAAGTTCTGCTAAAAAAAAAACTACACCACAGTCACCTTACCTCCGAATGACATCGATCTCAATGGCACATGGGATATAGAGAGTTTTGCGTTGGTGTTTAGAAAAGTAGAAAATGGATCTCATTCTCGTTTTTGAATCAGGTATTGTTTAATTTATTAAAAAATATATCCAAAATATTCAGTAGTAATTATACACATAGCTTTTACATAAAGCTCACCGTAATCAAGGGCGGTCAGCCAGTAGCCATGGAAACGCGTGGGCGGAACGTGATCCGGCTGGCTGTACGGCGGCGACGGCAGCAAAACGAGGACCAGTGCGCACACGGCGTTGAACACCGCAGAGTGCCACGACAGTGCCACGCTGAACCGATTCTGGCAGTCACACCCCGCGGGAAAGGGAAAAACAACTATATGGTTATTGATATACATTCACACGCATACAGCACTGGGCAAAAAAAAAAAGCATCAACTCCCACTTAAGGGGACCATGACGCGATGCGAAGCTGCACGGGCGGTGCGCGCCGCTCACGCGAGAAGATCGTGCTCCCATCTTCACGCGCTAACATAAGACAGAGCCGACAATCAACGACTACGAACAATGCAAACGCGCTCTGTCTCACAGAAACGTAGAACGCCTTACCACCGGAAGCATAGGAGGGGGAGAGAGGGGAGGGGACGAACATGCGCAGTGGATGTGTGGACGCGGCACTGCTGAGCAAGCGTTTCCTTGCATTCACCACTGACTCGAAAGAGAGAGAGGGGGCCGTAGGAGAGGAGCGAGAGTGGGAGGGGCGCGCTTGGGCTTTAAGGGTGCTCATGCCGCACACCGGATTGAGCTTGACCCTAAGGCCACATTCGCACTTCAGAAGTGAAGCGAAAACAAAAACGCCAGAGAGGCCGGAAAACCACGACCACGTGCATGAAAACTGTTCACATTCGTTCTGCCTCTGGGTGATGCTATCACCGCCGCTCCATTTTGCCTGCTTTCTGAGCACCAAAATTTGTGTCGAATTCTAGTTATTCTCGTAAAATACTGAATAGAAACCGCTCGCACCTTTTCAATCCTAGTTTCGGGTGATACACCAGCAGAAACAACACAAGCTAACGCAGCGGCAACAGAGGCGGCGGATTCAGCCGGCTGGGCACAAAATGATGACATGTTGGGGCATGCCGAATCGCTGCTGCTGCACCGTGTTCGTCCATTCGGCAACCGTCTTCCAAATTATGGCAAAATTCAAGTGACGGCGTTGTGGTTAGAGTATCAGCCTCGCGTGCATGAGGTCGGTTGTTCGAATCCCGGGGCCATGCAGTTCCTAACCGGATTAAAGAATTATCCACGTGATGATAATAGAATTGCATTAAAAGGCCTGGGGTGTGGCCTCACCGGTGACTACAGCCGGTAACACACTCCCTCACCAGAGAATGATTGGCCACCCTGTTGCCGTATCTGGCCACTACCTCCCACATGCATACGTAAATCCACGCATGGCACTCAGTTCCCAGCGGCTGCGAAGCAGCTGACCATGGCGGCGGTCAGATCTGCAACGCAGTAGAGGGTGCTAAGTGTCTGGGTATCCGGACAGGTGGGCATTAGAACCAGAACTTGACAGCATTTAACGCTTGAATCTTATCTAGTGAGACAGGTCTAGCTGTACTATTCGATAGGTAGAGGGTGGTAAATGGGTTGTAATAAGGCGCAGTGAGGTTATAGAAGGACCGATGAGGCCTATACAGTGCTACAGAATGGACACGTCTTTTGCTATAGTGGCTTGACTCAGAGAGGAGAGCTGGGCGTAGGGCTCCCTATCCACAGTAATACAGCTGCTAACGTAGATGAATACTATAACAATAATGAAAGGGTGGTAAGTAGGTGTCCTAATAAAACCCAGTAAGACATGCAAGATGGTGATACAAGCTTCCGCGCGTACATCCAGCCATGATCCCGCGCTAGTTGAAAGCTTATATGAGGACGTGAAATCGGCAATGAGTAAGGTAAAAACGCAGTATACTATACTAGTGGGTGACTTCAATGCCAAGGTAGTGGAGAAGCAGGCTGGAGATCACGCAGTTGGAGATTATGCCATTGGTACTATAAATGCCAGAGGAGATGTATTAGTAGAATTCGACAAATTTTTTGTGTTTAACGTCCAGAAACCACCATATGATTAGGAGACGCTATAGTGGAGGGCTCTGGAAATTCGGACCATCTGGGGTTCTTTACCGTGCACCCAAATCTGAGCACACGTGCCTACAAGGCTACAAATGCACGACATTTTCGGGCAGTTTTGCTTATACTGTTAGTATACATTAACCATCTTTATACCAGCAAGGCTCCTACTACTAGCTGCTTGCGGGTCTAGTAATGAATCGAAGCAGGAAGTAATGTGACCGAAACGCAGTTTTTATCAATAAAGCACGCAAACTACTATAAGACGGAAGATACAATAGGAGCACCGCTTGTGCAATAGAGTAAGGGCCAATTATCCTGTATCTGTTTCTCTTCATTTGTGTCATTTGCGTGATTAGTGAACACTCACAAAGTGAACTGATTTGCCTGAACAAGGTAATGTGGCACACATTGGTGTAGCCATGCATGGAACACTCCCCCTCTCTCCCCGTCCCCCATAAGATCGAAGCTTTTAAAGCTGGAGATAAAACGTCTGCCCCCTGCAAAAAAAAAAAAAACCAACAACAACAGCACAGTTGTTTAGCCATAACCACCATGTCTGCAGGCCATCAGGTCCCTTAAAAACGAACATTGACGTCATGTATTTTAGCAGGCACGTGTTATTTAATTACTGTAGCGAATGTTCCTCTTGATGTGTCCTTAAAAGTGCATCACGGAAATTAGGAAGACGACACCGACCATAAAGAAACATGCAGAATAAGGACATTGCGGTAGCCTTGACGCAGCCTTGCTCACAATGACGGGAGCCATCTTGACTAGTGGCGAACAAAGCTCTCCTCAGGGGAGCTGAAACGTCCCAAAACCACCTTATCATTATGAAAGACGCTGTAATGGAGGGCTCCGGAAATTTAGACTACCTGGGTTTCTTTTTAACGTGCAGCAAAATCTGAGCACATGGGCTTACAATATTCGCGCCTCCATCGGAAATGCAGCCACCGCAGCCGGAATTCGATCCCGCGACCTGCGGGTCAGCAGCTGCGTACCTTATCCACTAGACCACCGCGACGGGGCGCAATATCGATACCTAAATTCTTGTGCTTGTTCGCTCGAGTCACAATAAAATTTTATAAAAAAAGTCTCAGTGGTGAGCTTCGGCCGTGTTTTTTCTCATCTTGTGGTGTGTGCGAGCAGACTATTCATCGAAAATTTCCGAATGATCTTCATTTCTTCTGGCACTGTGATTTGTATGTTTGTACCCTAAATTGCTAGCCTCTTGGGTTTTTCAAAGATTCGGTAAACCACTTCAGACAGTTTCACCGACGGCAGGTAGCATGATATGCTACCTGCTGCTGGTAAAACTCAAGAAATATGCCCTGCACTCAAAAATATTGCGCACTCATTTCCGCCATGTCATACACGGGAAGAAGCATTTTCTGTACCACGTACATCTCACCCACTACAATTCAGCATTCGGCCAAGCTGTCCAAGTGCAGCAACATGTTGCTATTGGACAGCCGAAGAAGCTAATGCCTCCAAGATTTCTTTCCAGGATGCTTTCATCTTTTGATGTTAAACCGTTCGTACGAGGCATCAATGAAGTGAACAGACGTAATGCGTAGACTGCAACTACAGGTGAAACTATTATACTTAATCATATGCTTCCCAGCTGGAGAAAAGCCTCGCTTCCGAAGAAAAGAAGAGGCTTCGGAACCTCCAGACGCATCATTATGCTTTCCTCCGCTCTATCGACCCGCATCTCCTACCTCCTATCTCGAATCCCTCGACACCTGGAAACTCACTACCATCGTCTCCGGGTGAACAGTGTTTATGGAAATAACTTACTGTACCGCTTCGGTCAAGTAGAAAGTACATACTGGAGTAACTGTGGCTCCGAAGAAACTGTAGAACATATCTTGTTTCAGTACCAAGCGTATCCGATGAGCATGCGCTCTATGAACACTGCAAGCATCTGTTAATTCAAGGATCATTATCAGCTAGTTGATTGTGTCTTGGGCCTTTTCTCCAGCTTCACGCAACAGAGACATGCGATGAAACGTTTATTCACGTATTTAGACAATATCGATCAGCTAAACAAACTGTAGTGGCACCTCAAAAACTCGTGATAAGTTATTCTGTCAGCACACGTTCCCACCCAAGAGACAAAAAAATGTCTGTATATTTACTTTTTTTCTTTTCATTTTAATTTTTATTATTTTTTATTCTACTCTTTTTGTATTTCAGTCCCCAATCCTCTTCTCCACGCAGAGTAGCAAGTCAGCGATACAAACACGCCGGTTAAATTCTCTGCTTTCCGATAAAGAGCTCTCTCTCTCTCTCTGTCTCTCTAGTCTATCACGTAGCCTGATACCATAGAAAATAAGTCCAGTACTTGTCCGTAATATTACCTCCAAATAAATAAAACATTTTTTTTCGAGCCACAATACGTGCAACATAAAGTATGTAGGCAGAATGTATCTGAAACTATCTCAACCCTCGGCAAATTTGATGTGCGCCCAAAAAAGATGTAGTGCCCTGGTGTGCTGTGCGCGCTAGAAAACCACACGTTATATCATTTCAAAGTCCTGTCATTGACGCCATTGTTATGATATAACGTGTGGGTTTTTTCGTAAAGAAGTTTGGGACTGTCAATGGTCGCAACGAACTATGAGGCTTCTTGCTGCTTTGCGAACAACACTTTATCAAAACATGGATAAACGAACACGCACACGTACGAAACAAACAGAGCAAGCACAGCAAACAGAGAAAGGTACCTAGAAAAGTTGATTGATTGATTGATATGTGGGGTTTAACATCCTAAAACCACTATATGATTATGAGAGACGCCGTAGTGGAGGGCTCCGGAAATTTAGACCACCTGGGGTTCTTTAACGTGCACCCAAATCTGAGTACACGGGCCTACAACATTTCCGCCTCCATCGGAAATGCAGCCGCCGCAGCCGGGATTCGAACCCGCACCCTGCGGATCAGCAGCCGAGTACCTTAGCCACTAGACCACCACGGCGGGGCACCTAGACATGTTTCTGAGGAGCGAATGGTCCTTGCGAAAGTCAATCTCGGCGGATGGATGCTCACCCCTCGGAGAGTTGGACCCACCGGTCGACGCGAGCTGACGAGCGACGCGGGATGGCTTCAAACATTTCGGCCACACCTTGTACGAGGTGACGAACAACTTCTTGCCGCAGGGAAGCGTCGGAGGCGGAGTACGACAGCGGCCCCGGGAAGCTCGTAGCTTCAACTCGTGGATGACGTCCCAGAGCGTCGACACACGGGCCTGGTCACCAGACTGCATCGAATGCCCAGCTCCATCTGATCTTCCTTTGCATGCGGAGCATGTTCTACTAGGGGCTAGTCATGCGCCATCACCGTCCGCCGTCTCCCCTTCTCCTCCGCCAGGCATCTGTGCATCCCTTCCTCCTCTCAACACTCAGCGCGCTGCGCTCGCTTCTCCCCTCTGTGCGCCGCGCGACCTTGTAGTTTTACGTGCGCCAGCTGTATGCAAACGCGCGCATGCGCAGGCCGGGGCCGGCGCTCGCTATAAATAACCGAGTGTCAGGGCGCGCCGCCCTTCGTTGGTTGATTTGTGCGTCGCTAGCGTCTGAGGAGTCGACGTCATGACGATGTACCTCGCGCCCAACCTATCGTGTGCCGCTGTGGAGAGGTAGGTTGACGGAGCCGTGGAAGAATACCTGAAATAACGACCGCAACGACGACCCTTCGTGATATTTGGCGACTTCAACGTCGACCTCATCAAGGATGATTGAGTGGTCGACTACATGGAGTCGCGGCACTCGCTGAAACGAGCAACGCATGACGGAAACATCATCTGCACACGGTTCGTGGGACGTGCATCGACCACGTCTTTGCAAATTTCGACCTTGAACCACTGCAACCAGACCCACTCACCCTTCACTTTATGGACCATAAAGCCATCTTGCTCAAAATGCCCAATGCGTCTCATCAATAAACATCGTCTTTCGTAGCATCGTCTTTCGTAGCACGTTCACTCGTGTTCACTCATAACACACAAGCATGTCACAAATTGTAAACCGCATTTATCGCAGTTCAACATACATGCTCCGCGTGCCAACCGGTATTCCCACTCGGGAAAGTGCGGTCATTTTTTTTCTCTTCCCCTACGAAACTACGAATCTCGGCAGGTGCCCACTTATCCGCACGTTCCCCAGCGTCTCCATGTTCTAGAGCCCACATCACACCGGGGCAGTATACACCTTTTTCGGGCACACATCACAGCAAAGCCCGATCCCACCACCTCACACTCTGGCCTGGCCCCAAACCCAAAACTTGAGGCCAGAACCCGCCGTGAAAACTGCTTTACTCGAGCTGGCCGGGTTGGTTCCGGGCAAGCTCAAGCCAGTGCAGTGCTCTAGCCTCGGCATCGGACGACACCGAATCAGACCGGAGTGGACAACCGAACAAGTGAGCTGAGCCCTTCGGTGCCCCTCAGCACGGAAGAGTGTCCGCGGCCACCTCGACCGGGCGCGCGCGGCAGTGCTTCTAGGAACACCGCCATGCGCGTACAATCCAGGCGGCCGTGGGGAGCCGCTTGACCCACCACCAAATTCTTGTTCTGTATATATATATATATATATATATATATATATATATATATATATATATATATATATATATATATATATATATATATATATATATATATGGTGTTTAACGATTTAGAGTACCACGTATTCTACTATGGGAGAGCTTAAAGCCGTCCCGAAGCTCTCTGTTTAGAAAAAGTTTATTCTCTCCTGGGACGCAACAAAGCTAAGGGACAAGCGTCTGTATAACAGGCACAATAACAAACAAAAGACAAAGCACAACATACATTACACATTTAAACGAATGTCCAAGTCCGTAGGATGTCCATCGTTCATAGTACTAATAACTATACATACACTACAAAAATGTACTAATCACAATATGGACAATGTACATGATGATATATGTGCAGAATTTACAAGACTTGGTGAAGATGTTAGAAAATATGTACAACAGGTATCAATATCCATAAAAGTTACATAACTTACAGCGTTAGAATGAAGTGCATATATAGAAGAGCTCACACAAATATGGGACATACACAAACACATAAAATAGTAAACACATACTGATTACATGCACCGAAGCTCTCTAGCATGCGTTATTATGAATAAGAGGAGAACAGCGTCTTCGATCTGCTTAGCTTTCAGCAACACCTCTGATAACTCTATGAAACAATCAGGGGAACATGTTTAATTGTTTTCAAATTTACGAAAAATTTGATTATTCCTGATGTGTACAGTACTTTGCCATACTTTTACTACTCCTACTGCACGTGGCTTTTATGTTACTGCTTCAGAAAATTGAACTATGTCTTCATATAAAGTGTTTTTTGTACATGTGTTTTGTATCACGCCTACACCACATCGCTTAGACACGCATGTTTGGTGTTGCCGGCGCATTGCCCGTGTTAATAGCTTTTGTTTTCCGTTTGAAAGGGATTTGGGGTTTGATGAAAAAGGAAAACAATACGTTTGCACCGAAACGGGCAATTACCAAGAATTCTCATTTCATGATATTCTAACAACAATGAACCATATTTTGTCCTGGCGAGCGAGAACAACAGCAAAAGAAAAAGGCTATAAGCATTTAGAGTGAGAGGCGGAAACAATTTTGGAAAACGAAAATGCGCCCCTGATCCGATGGAACAATATAGTTGACGATTTTAAAATTTCGTAAACACCATGGCAATGGACTTTTGCGCTGTCGGAAATTTCTCTGAACGTAAAAATATTTTTAGTGCCGACCATGAGTACGATTTTACAGTATTGACAATGCCAATAGGATGTCGCGCTGTGAAGCGAAATTCAGGAGCATCCTCTGAAGCATGGTCAGTAGGCAGACGCTCTCTTGTTCGGCTGTGCTAGCCTTAGTCACCTCAGTTTAACGCGTTAGCATCTTAAGAGACTATTAAATGAAACGAAGATAAAAGTGAGTCCCGTAATAACTATCTCTCATGGGGAGGACACCTCAACAGAAGATCACGAGGGATGGGGGTAAGGAGAGATTAAAAGGATAACATTAAAAGGTATAGAGATAGAGAGAGGGAAAAGAGACAGCGTGGCGCAGGGACAGCGGTATCCAGAAGTAAAGAGAAGATAGGAAAGATGGACACGGTCGCAGACGTCCGAGGACGGGGCACCACTCAGCGAGAGCTCTTGTCGGCGTCAGGAGATGGCGTAGGGCGAGCCAGTCAGCTACAGCTGTGCTGTCGTCGAAGATCGCGGGGGCAAAAAACGAACACTAACCACTTTGCATGTTTCCTGTATCAGTGAACAAACTGGACCGTCCGTCACACGATAAATATGATTCGTTCTTGCCAGATGTGAAGTTTTTGTGCAAATGCGTAGCAACTCGTGCTTTCAATGATATCCCGCAAAGTATAGATATCACCTTCGCGAGATTTTCTGTAGCCTTGTAAGTTATTGAAATGTCGTCTGACCTTGGAAGTTTACACTCCATTTGTTTTACGTGTGTATAGCATTCCTCAGTGTTCCTGTAGTACATGAATCCCATAACATTGTACGCGGAAAGTCGCACGGGCTCACGATTTGCTCTTTCAAAACTTGGTCAAGGTTTCACCGCTTGTTTTTGTATATTTCATTTATTTATTTATTTATAAATTAATGCAATCCCATTAAAGGCCGAATCCGGAGTGGATACAAACATTGGTAACATTAATCAATGTCGTGCAGTGATTCAACAAGAAAATGTACATGCATGGATATATACAAATGCTTAACCACCAATCATTGTTACAAGATCAATAACGAAAAAATTATAGGAGAAAAACAAAAAGTAAAACGTCTGACAGGTAGAAACACTATACAACTGTGCTCTGTGCCTACAAGCAATAAAGTAAGTGCCAACAAAAATACCACAGTTCTCAGTATACAACAAAGAAAGAATATTGATCGCCTTTAACAACAAAGTACACCACAAATTATGACAATAAAAAAGAGGATAATTTTAAGTCCTGTAGCGTCTGTTCTATACGTTCAGCGCTATGTAGCCATGCCAATGGGACCACGTTCCACTCATTTATCGTGCGTGGAAAGAATGAAAGTTCGACAAGATTAGTTTGAGTTCTATTCTGGGTTAGGCATTCTTCTTGATTGTGCCTATTTTGTCAAGTGGAAAGGGGCCATACGTAATCTACTGGTCCTAAAGCTAGTTTTATATTCTTCAGCTGAAAACGAAACTTGAATCTGTGTACATTGCACCGAAGTTGCAATGTCTGAATACTGTGTGGACTCATTAAGGTTGTAGGGGAGTCTGTCTGCCGATACTTTGAATAAGTAAATCGCATAGCTTTTCGCTGAATCCTCTCGAGTACATTGATATTTTTTGTGTGTATGTTGGATCCCAAACAATTGCGGCGTATTCAAGCTTCGGTCTAATAAGTGATAAATGTGGTAATTGTTTCGCCTCAGCTGTTGCTTGCTTTAACTTATGTCTGAGAAGACAGAGCTTAAGGAAGTAGGATGCACAAATGTTTGAAATGTGTTGATAGATTCCTGTTTGTTCATAGAGTCCTGCACCCTTCAAGCGTGCCCCGCCGCGGTGGTCTTGTGGCTAAGGTACTCAGCTGCTGATGCACAGTCACTGGATTGAATCCCGGCTACGGCGGCTGAATTCCGATGGAGGTGGAAATGTTGTAGGCCTATGTGCTCAGATTTGGGTGCACGTTAAAAATCCCCAGGTTGGTCGAAATTTTCGGAGCCCTCCACTACGGCGTCTCTCATAATCATATGGTGGTTTTGAGACGCTAAAACCCACATGTCAATCAATCAATGCTCCAAGTGATTCGATTGTGTACGGGTTTCAGAGCGGAATGTTCTCCGCGCCCAGATAAACGTGGTGAGTGACGCTCTAAGCAGTGACGTCGAGAGAAACCATCCTGGCGATGATGATTTCAGATGCGAAACTCCTCTTTGGCTATCCTGTATATAGCCTGTTTCACATGCGAGTGACTGAGCGGCGGCGGTCATGGCGATGAGCGGCAGCAGGTCGCACGGACGCGCGTCGTTTCTTGTGCGCCGACGCTATACCGCCGCTCTTGCGCGATGCCGACCGCTCTGGTGGGCAGTGTTGCCCGCAGAACGCGCCGACCAACCGCTGTTTTCAGTCGTAGCTAAAAACCACACTGCTTCTAGTATCCTTCCTTTGGCACCCTTATTGTCACAAAACGAGCGCTCGAAAAAGGGCGCGCCGCCAAATTCTAGCGACGAAGCGCCGAAGAGACGCCTCGAGATCAACAATAAAGAAGAAAACAACAATCCAAAGACTCCCCATGCGCGCGTCTCTAGCTCCTCGGAAGCGTAGGTTCGCCGACGAACCTCCTCACATGGGCGGTCGAGCAAGCCCTGGAAGGTTCTCGATGGAAAGGGGCATGTGATGCATGGTTGCGTCATCTGTCGCGGACAGCCCTCGAACCGTCTCGCGCTTTCCCCAGCCTTCGCTGCGTATCGTGCCGACGAAACGATGAAAACTTTCTGGAATCTAGCGCGGAAGGTATTTAACCGAGCAGCAGAGATGGGAGAGCAGGAGAAGAAGGAATTTCGTGCCAGAGTGCGTAGGGTGTTCCCCCGTGTCTGTCGGCGAATGTTTTTGTATTTAGTGACAAAGCAGGAGAAGAAGGAATATTGCGCCAGAGTGCGTAGGGTGGTCCGCCTTTTCAGCGAAGCCTTTGGTCCTCAGTGACGAAGCGGAAGAAGAGGATTTCCACCTGAGGGGTGAAGACTCGAGCTACAGGCAAGAGTGTGTGTCTACCGCCAGCGAGCGAATACGCGTGGCAACAGCTGCGTGTGCGAAGCCGACGTGTTACCGGCGAAGAAATTTGGTGCTTGGAGAGCGGCCCCTTGAAGACGCGAGGTTTCCTTGAAGAGAAACTTCGGGGGCAGCGGAACGACAACAGTGTTGGACTTTGAGTGAGTGATTCTCGCAAGAGTATCCTTCAGGCTTTTGTTCCAAGGACTATGGACTGAATAAGTTTTCGAACTCTTTAGTCTTCAAGTTCTTTGGTTGTTCGATGCATGCGACTGCATTGTAGTGCGTATTGTTGTTTGTGTTCGTTGTTTTGAGTGCGGCTGATTGAACTAGGTAGTACGTTGTTTGATTGGTGGCATATCGTATTCAACTTATGTCGAGTGTGCATATTTGTGTACCGTTTTGATCTGCCATTATTGAGAATATAGTTTTGCTTTATTTATCAACTCTCGGCTCTGACTTGTTCTTTGGGCCACAGCCGGCGTACGCTGGTGCACCAAATAGGACCACTTCTAAATTGTCCACGCTTACGTGGTGCAGTTCGGGGGGGGGGCTATAATTCGGCCCTTAGAATTAGCCCGGCGATCGCCTCCCTAACTATTCGGACCTGTGACACTTATGCTGCGTGGTTCATCATCAATAGCCGCTCGACGTTGACGCGTCTGTACACTGATTGAACAAAATGTAACGTGACTTTTATAATGAATAACATGTTCGCTGTCGCTTTTTCTTTTCTTCTGGCTTCTTAACGTATGGTTCTTGTTGCACGCTCATATAGATGGTCATGAAGAAGCAAAAACAAGAGATTACTTGTATGGTTTTATTAGACAGCTTTTCCAACCAGGTGATCAAGAACTGCGAGCGCGTTTTAGGCAGCACTTCCTGTGTTTCTCCGATTCATTGCTCTTGCTTTCAACGGTTGATTTTTGGGACGCGAAGTATGTACACCTCGCAAAATTGATTGATTTGATTGATTTGTGGGGTTTAACGTCCCAAAACTACCACATGATTATGAGAGACGCCGTAGTGGAGGACTCCGGAAATTTTGACCACCTGGGGTTCTTTAACGTGCACCCAAATCTGAGCACACGGGCCTACGACATTTCCGCCTCCATCGGAAATGCAGCCGCCGCAGCCGGGATTCGAACCCGCGACCTGCGGGTCAGCAGCTGAGCACCTTAGTCACTAGACCACCGCGGTGGGGCACGCAAAATTGATTGATTGATATGCGCGGTTGAACGTCCCTAAACCATATTTTATAATTATGAGAGATGCTGTAGTGGAGGGCTCCAGAAATTTCGGCCACCTGGTTTTTTTTAACGTACACCGATACCTGAGCACCCGGGTTTACAACGTTCCCGTTTCCATCGAAAATGCAGCCACCGCAGCCGGGATTCGATACTGTCACCTGCGGGTCAGCAGCTGCGTACCTTATCAACTAAACCACCGCGGCGGGGTGTGAAATCGATGCCTAATTTTTTGTTCCTGTTCGCTCGAGTCACAAAAAGTTTTATAAAAAAGCCTCAGTGGTGAGCATCGGCCGTGTTTTTGCTAACCTTGTGGTGTGTGCGAGCACACTCTTCATCGAAATTTTCCGAATGGTCTACATCTCTTCCGGCACTCGGATTTGTATGTTTATACCCTAAATTGCAAGCCTCTTTGGTTTTTCAATAATTCTGTAAACCACTTCAGACAGTTTCACCAACGGCAGGTAGCATGATATGCTACCTGCTGTTGGTGAAACTCAAGAAATATTGCCTGCACTCAAGAAGTATTGCGCACTCATTTCCGCAATGTCATACGCGGGAAGAAGCATTTTCTGTACCACGTACATTTCACCCACAGCCATTCAGCATTCGGCCAAGCTGTCCAAATGCAGCAACATACTGCTATTATACAGCCGAAGAAGTTATGGCTTCCAGGATTTCCTCCCTGGATGCTTTCACCTTTCGATGTTAAACCGTGTGTACGAGGCATCAATGAAGTGAACAGACGTATTACACAGACCGCAACTACAGGTGAACCTATTACACTTAATCATACGCTTCCCAGCTGGACAAAAGGCTCACTTCCGAAGAAAAGATGAGGCTTTGGAACCTCAAGACACATCATTATGCTTTCCTCCACTCTATCGGCCCGCATCTCCTATCTCCTATCCAGAATCCCTGGAGATCTGGAAACTCTCTACCATCGTCTCCGGCTGAACAGTGCTTATGGAAACAACTTACGATACCGCTTCGGTCAAGTAGAAAGTCTGTACTGGAGTAACTGTGGCTCCATAGAAACTGTAGAACATGTGTTTGAGTACCGAGCGTATCCGATGAGCATGCGCTCTATGAACACTGCATGCGTCTGTTAAACCAAAGATTTTTATCAGCTAGTTGATTGTGTCCTGGGCCCTTTCCTCAGCTTCACGAAACAGAGGCATGCGATTCACGTATTTAGACAATGTCGGTCAGCTAGACAAACTGTAGTGGTAGCTAGAAAACTCGTTATAAGTCATTTTGTCAGCACACGTTCGCGCCCAAGAAACAAATAAAAAAATGTCCGTATATTTACTTTCTTTCATTTTACTTTTAGGGGCGAAGCTCCTTAGGGCGTGGGCTGTGCGTCCCCTGTAGCCTGTATGTAGCCACCTCTAGTTTAGTTTTTGCAGTGTTCACTAGATGGCGGTACCGTCCCCTGTATGTAGCCACCTCTAGTTTAGTTCTTGCAGTGTTGACTAGATGGCGGTACCATCTCCTGTATGTAGCCACCTCTCGTTTAGTTCTTGTAGTGTTTACTAGATGGTGGTACTTGTAGCTGATTATGAAAAGATGCAAGATGTTATAAACTAGAAAGCGGTACTTGTAGTTGATGAAAGACGCGAGATCTTATAAAATAGGAATGATCTCACATATGGCGCGTGTCATTGGTTGAAGGCAATCGTTCGATTTAGTGCGGCGACGTACGCTAGGGGGAGCGATGTAATAAAATCGAGTGGGCAAAAAGTACAGAGGATTCATGGTTTACCAGGCTTACCTCCGGAGCTTCGCCCACTCATCATCATTCACTTCGTGGATATGGCGGAATTTTTTTCATATTTCTCTCTCTCTCTCTCTCTTTTCAGTCCCTAATCCTCTTCTCCACGCAGCGTAGCAAGTCAGCGATATACACACGCCGGCTAAATTCTCTACTTTCCAATAAAGGGCTCTCTCTCTCTCTCTCAAGTCTATCAAGTAGCCTCATACACTACAAAATAAGTTTAGTATTGTCCATATCTCGTTAAAGAACGTCCAGGAAAATGGGTCATATTCTGTGATTCGAAGGCAGCGCTTCAGAATTTGCAGTCTGCCATGCGTAGGAGGAGCCATGACCAACTGGTACAAGAAATAAGACATTGCCATCATGAAGCTCTAGCACGAGGGCATGATATTATATATCCATGGCTGCCTGGACATATCGGTATTACCGGAAATCAATTAGCCGATAATGCAGCCCGCTCAGTCCATGAAGAAACCCGTGTAGTCCCGATTCCTCTATCAAGGAGTGATGCAGCAAGACAACTTTACCTGCTGGCTCGAGATCTCACACGCATGTTCTGGTCGTCTACCAGCTTCCAAAGGTGTCAATTTTATGAACTGGATCCTTCGCTCAAGCTAAAGCTATCATCACAACTTTCCCGCTCCGATGCGACACTGTTACGCCGCCTTTGGTTGGGTGTTGCATTCACAAAGGTGTACTCCTTTCGCATTGGTATGGCAGGCACTCCTACATGCGACTACTGCGGAGATGAAGAGACCATCGAACACGTCCTGTGCAGCTGCGCTTGCTACGACACACAGCGATGCCAGCTACGGATGGTTTTCAGTCGACTTGACCCCGGACCATTTTGTGTGCAGAAGATACTAGGACCTTGGGCATCTGCCTCAGTTGCGCAGAAAGCAACTAAAGCACTGCTACTTTACCTTAAGTCAACAAACCTGAGCGACCGCCTGTAAACTGTGTGTGCTCCCCGAGCGTGCTCGTGATTGTGTGTACCTTCTCATCTTTCTGCAACCTCTTTTCTCCGCTTTATCCCCTCCCCAGTGCAGGGTAGCAAACCGGATGTGCGTCTGGTTAACCTCCCTGCCTTTCCTTGCATCTTTATCTCTCTCTCTCTCTCTCTCTCTCTCTCTCTCTCTAGTATTGTCCATTATAACACCTCTAAATAAATAAAGCATTTTTTATGAGCTACAATACGTGCAACATATAGAATTTATGCACAATGTAACTGAAATTATCTCAACCCTCTGCAAATGTGATGTGCGCCCGAAAAAGGTGTAGTGCCCCGTTGTGCTGGGCACGCTAGAAAACCACACGTTATATCATTTCAATGTCCCTTCATGAACGCCATTGTAATAATATAACGTGTGGGTTTTCAACTAAACAAGTTTGGGACCATCAATGGTCCCAACGAACGACGAGGCTTCTTGCTGCTTTACGAGCAACACTTTATCAAAACATGGATAAACGAACACGCACACGTATTAAACAAACAGAGCAAGCACAGCAAACAGAGAAAGGTACCTAGACATGTGTCTGAGGAGCGAATGGTCCTGGCTGAAGTCAATCTCGGCGGTTGCATGCTCACCCACCGGGGCGACGCGAGCTGACGAACGACGCGGGATGGCTTCGAAGAGTTCGGCCACACCTTGTACGAGGTGACGAACAACTGCTTGCCGCAGGGAAGCGTCGGAGGCGGAGTACGACAGCGGCCACGGGAGGCCCATAGCTTCAACTCGTGGATGGCGTCCCAGAGCGTCGACACTACGGCCTGGTCACCAGAATGCGTCGAATGCCCAGCTCCGTCTGATCTTTTTTTCTCTTCCTGTATGCGAAACTCCGAATCTCGGCAGGTGCCCACTCATCCGCAAGTTCCCCAGCGGCTCCGTGTTCTAGCGCCCACGTGACACCGGGGCAGTATACACCTTTTTCGGGCACACATCACAGCAAAGCCCGATCTCACCGTCTCAAACTTTGGCCCGGCCCCAAACCCAAAACTTGAGGCCCAAACCCGCCGTGAAAACTACATTACCCGAGCTGGCCTGGCACACGGGCCGGGCTGGTTCCGGGCAAGCTCGAGCCCGTGCAGTGCCACTCAGCACGGAAGTGAGTCCATGGCCACCTCGAGTGGGCACGCGCGGCAGTGCTTCTAGGAACACCGCCACGCACACTCGATCCAGGCGGTCGTGGTGAGTCGCTTGACCCAGCTCCAAACTTTTTCTATATATATATATATATATATATATATATATATATATATATATATATATATATATATATATATATATATATAATATAATGTGTGTGTGTGTATATATATATTGCCATGTTCTATTTCCCAAGTTTTTGTTATCATCCCAAAACACCACACGATTCTCAGCGCAAACCGCGCCTGCAGTTTTCGAGAAGGTTCCGGACTGTAGTAGGTCATTTCGATAAGATCACGCCCACTGTGCGAACGGTACAGATTGTTCTGGAACCTACGCCACCGCCAGCGATAACGCTAGAACATTAGACGGCAACAGTATAAATGCCGACGCGCTTCGCCGCTTGTCAGTTGTTGATGGAAAGCCGACGCTCCGTTCGCCGCTATCAGTCCGAGACTGCTATCTGTGCGAGGCTGCTGCTGTAATTGGACTTTCCGTGTACCAGGCACAGGTTCGCCCAAATAAACAGTTAAATCCCAACACGAAGTCTCCTGTCTTCGGCCACGTCACAACCCCGTGACAATATATATATATATATATATATATATATATATACGATTTAGAGTACCACGTACTCTACTATGGGAGAGCTTAAAGCCGTCCCGAAGCCTGCCTGCTAGCGTTTTTAAAAGTGAGAGGAGAACAGCGTTTTCGATCTGTTCAGCTTTTTCGGTAGCACCTCTAACAGCCCTATGAAACAATCAGGGGAACACGTTTATTTGGTTTCAAAATTACGCAAAATTTGATTTTTTCTGTTGTGTACAGTACCTCGCCATAGTTTCATTTCTTCTACTGCACATGGCTTTTTTGTCACTGCTTTAGAAAATTCAACGTTGTCTTATTAAAAAGTGTTTATTTCTACATGTGTTTTGTATCACGCCTACAACGCATTCGCTTCGACACGCATGTTTGGTGTTGCCGGCGTATTGCCCGTGGCAATAGCTTTTGTTTCGCGTTTGAAAGGGATTTTGGGTTTGATGAAAAAGGAAAACAAGACGTTTGCATTGTAACGTACAGTTACAAAGAATTCTGATTTCATGATATTCTAACAAGAATGAACCATATTGTGTCCTGGCGAGCGAGAACGACAGCAAAAGAAAAAGGCTATAAACTTTTATTGTAAAACATGGAAAGATTAGTATTGGAAGACAAAATGCGCCCCTGATCCGAGGGAATATTATAGGTGACGATATTAAAAGTTCGTAAAGTTGGATTTTTGCGCTGTCTGAAATTTCTCTGACCTTAAGAATATTTTTGGCGTCGACCATGAGTACAAATTTACCGTGCTGGCATATCCCATAAACTGTCACGCTGTGAAGCAGAATTCAGGGGCGTCCTCTGAAGCATGATAAGTAGGCAGACGCTCCATTGTTCAGCTGTGCTAGCTTTAGCCACCTCAGTTTTAACGCGTGAGCATCTTAAGAGATTCCTATATGAAAAGAAGATAAAAGATGCCCCGTAACTGCCTCTCAGTGCAGGACACCTCAACAGTAGCTCACGAGGAATGGGGTAAGGAGGGATTAAACTGAATAATTTGTGGGGTTTAAACGTCACAAAACCACCATATGATTATGAGAGACGCCGTAGTTGAGGGCACCGGAAATTTCGACCACCTGGGGTTCTTTAACGTGCACCCAAATCCGAGCCCACGGACCTACAAAATTTCCGCCTCCATCGGAAATGCAGCCGCCGCAGCCGGGATTCGATCCCGTGACCAGCGGGACAGCAGCCGAGTACCTTAGCTACTAGACCACCACGGCGGGGCAAGGAGGGATTAAATGGATTGGATTAAAAGGTATACAGATAAAGAGATGGGAAGGAGAGAGCGTAGTACAGTGACACTGACAACCAGAAGTAAATAGAAGATAGCAAAGGTGGGCACGGTCGCAGACGTCCAAGGACGGGGCACCACTCATCGAGAGCGCTTGTCGGCGTCAGCAAATGGCGTAGGGCGAGCCAGTCGGCCAGAGCTGCGCTGTCGTCGGAGATAGCGGGGGCAAAAAACGAACACTAACCGCTTTGCATTTTTCCTGTATCAGTGAACCAACCGGACCATTCGTGACACGATAAATATGATTCGTTCTTTCTAGATGTGAAGTTTTTATGCAAATGCGTGGCAACTCATGCTTTCAATGATAGCCCGCAAAATATACACATACACCTTCGCGAGATTTTCTGTAGCCATGTAGGTTAGTGAAATGTCGTCTGACCTTGGAAGTTGACACTCCCTTTGTTTTACGAGCGTATAGCATTCGTCAGTGTTCTTGTAGTGCATGAATCCCATAACATTGTACGCAGAAATTTGCACCAGATCGCCATTTGCTCTTTCAAATCGTGGCTAATGTCTCGCCGCCTGGTTTTGTAGTAGTTTATTTATTTACTTATTTTTAAAATACTGGATACCCATTCAGGGCGAAGCAGGAGTGGATACAAACATTGGTAATAATAATAAGTGACATGCAGTGATACAACGGGAAAATGAACCTGCATACATATTTACAAATGCTTAACCACCAACCATTGTTACAGCAACAATAAGAAATTAGAGGAGAAAAACAAAAAGTAAATCGACTGATAGGTAGAATAACTCTAACAATGTGCTCTGTGGCTACAAGCAATAAAGTAAGTGCCTACAAAAAATACCACAATTCTCAGTATACAACAAAGAAAGAATACTGATCGGCTATACACAACACAGTACACCACAAGTATGACAATAAAAAAGAGGATAATTTTATGTCCTATTTAGGCATTCGTTCAACAAGTTCAACGCTATGTAGCCATGTCGATGGGACCGCGTTTCACTCATCTATCGTGCGTGGCAAGAATGAAAATTCGACAACATTAGTTTCAGTTCTATACACGGTTAGGAATTCGTCATGATGGTGCCTATTTTGTAGAGTTGAAAGGGGCCATAAGTAATCTTCTGGTTCTAAAGCTAGTTTTATATTCTTCAGCTGAAAAAGAAACTTGAATCTGTCTACCTTTCACCGAAGCTGCAATGTCTGAATACCGTGTGGACTCGTTAAGGCTGTAGGGGAGTCAGTCTGCCGATACCTAGAATATGTAAATTGCATAGCTTTTCACTGAATCCTCTCGAATGCATTCATGTTTTTTTTGTGTGCGTGTGTGTGGATCCCGAAAAATGGCGGCGTATTCAAGCTTCGGGCTAATAATTGATAGATATGGTAATTGTTTCGCCTCAGCTGGTGCTTGCTTTAACGCATGTCTGAGAGGACAGAGTTTTAGGAAGGAGGATGCACAAATATTTGATATGCGTTGTTGATAAATGCCTGTTTGTTCATACAGTTCTGCACACTCCGAGCGCGCCTCGCTGCGGTGGTATAGTGGCTAAGGTACTCGGCTGCTGACGCACAGGTCGCGGGATCGAATCCCGGCAGCGGCGGCTGCATTTCCGATTGAGGCGGGAAAGTCGTAGGCCCATGTGCTCAGATTTGGGTGCACGTTACAGAACCCCAGGTGTAGTAACTGTGGCTCCATAGAAACTGTAGAACATATCTTGTTTCAGTACCAAGCGTATCTAATCAGCGTGCGCTCTATGAACAATGCATCCATCTGGTAACCCAAGGATCTTTATCAGCTAGTTGATTGTGTCTTCGGCATTTTCTCCAGCTTCACGCAACAGAGGCATGCGATGAAACGTTTATTCACGTATTTAGACAATATCGATCAGCTAAACAAACTGTAGTGGCACCTCGAAATCTCGTCATAAGTCATTCTGTCAGCACACGTTCCCGCCCGAGAGACAAATAAAAAATGTCTCTATATTTACTTTTTTCTTTTCATTTTAATTTCAATTATTTTTTTCTCTACTCTTTTTGTCTTTCAGTCCCCAATCCTCTTCTCCACGCAGAGTAGCAAATCAACGACATACACACGCCGGCTAAAGTCTGTGCTTTTCAATAAACAGCTCTCTCTCTCTCTCTCTCTCTCTCTCTCTCTCAAGTCTATCAAGTAGCCTCCTACCATGGAAATTAAGTCCAACACTTCTTCGTATTAATACGCCCAAATAAGCAAAACATTTTTTTACGAGTTACAAAACGTGTAACATACATAATGTATGCACAATGTATCTGAAACTCTCTCAACCCTCGGCAAATGTGATGTGCGTCCGAAAAAGATGTAGTGCAACGGTGTGCTGTGCGCGCTAGAAAACCACACGTTATATCATTTTAAAGTCCTGTTATGGTCGCCATTGTAATAATATAACGTGTGGGTTTTTACGTAGAGAAGGTTGGGAGCGTCAAAGGTCCCAACAAACGACGTGACTTCTTGGTGGTTTACGAGCCACACTTTATCAAAACATGGATAAACGAACAGGCACATGAACAAAACAAACAGAGCAAACACAGCAGAGAAAGCTAACTAGACAAGTGTCTGAGGAGCGAATGGTCCTTGCTGAAGTTAATCTCGGCGGATGGATGCTCAGCCCTCGGAGAGTTGGACCCACTGGGCGACGCGAGCTGATGAGCGACGCGGGATGGCTTCGAACAGTTCGGCCACACCTTGTACGAGGTGACGAACAACTTCTTGCCGCAGGGAGTCGTCGGGGGCGGAATACGACAGCGGCTAGGGGAATCCCATAGCTTCAACTCCTGGATGGCGTCCCAGAGCGTCGACACACGGGCCTGGTCACCACACTGCATCAAATGCCCAGCTTCATCTGATCTTCTTTTACATGCTGAGCATGTTCCACTAGGGTCTAGTCATGCGCCATCACCGTCCGAAGCCTCCCCTTCTCCTCCGCCAGACATCTGTGCATCCCTTCCTCCTCTCAACACTGCGCGCGCTGCGCTCGCTTCTCCCCTGCACGCCCTGCGCGACCTTTAGTTTTACGTGCGCCAGCTGTCTGCTAACGCGCGCATGCGCAGGCCGGGGCCGGCGCTCGCTATAAATAACGGAATGTCGGGGCGCGCCGCCTTTCTTTGGTTGGTTTGTGCATCGCTAGCGTCTGCGGAGTCGAGGTCATGACGATGTACCTCACGCCCAACCTTTCGCGTGCCGCCGTGGAGAAGTACGTCGACGAAGCCGTGGAAGAATACCTGAAATAACGACCGCAACGACGACCCTTCGTGATAGTTGGTGACTTCAACGTCGACGTCATCAAGTGTCACACACAGGTCCCGTTAATTAGGGAGGCGATCGCCGGGCTACTTCCAAGGGCCGAAGTATCGGCCCCCCGAACCGCACAACGAAAGCGTGGACAATTTAGAAGCGGTCCTTTTTGGCGCGCCAGCGGACGCCGGCTGTGGCCCAAAGAACAAGTCAGAGCCGAGAGTTGATAAACAAAATTATATTCTCAGTAATGGCAGATCGAAAACAATACACGAGTATGCACACTCCAGAATAGTTGAGTACAATATGTCACCAATCAACCAACGTACTACACAGTACAATCAGCCACACTCGAAACAACGGACACAGACAACAATACGCACTACAATGCAGTCGCATGCATTGAACCACCAAGACACTTAAAGACTAAAGAGATAGGTAACCTATTCAGTCCAAAGTTCTTGGAACAAAAGTCTGGATGATAATCTTCCGAGAATCACTCACTCAAAGTCCAGCATTGTTGTTCTGCTGCCCTCGAAGTTCTCTTCCAGGAAACCTCGCCGATGTTTCTCTTCCAGGAAACTTCGCGTCATCAATTGGCCTCTCTCGAAGCTTCAAACTTCTTCACAGGAAACACGTCGGCTTCACACACGCAGCTCTTGCCACGCGTATTCGCTCGATAGCGGTAAACACACGCTCTTGCCTGTAGCTCGAGCCTTCACCCCTCAGGTGGAAATCCTTTTCTTCTCCTGCTTTGTCCCTACGGACAAAACCTTCGCCGACTACACGGCGGAATCCCTACGCGCTCTGGCGCTAACTTCCCTCTTCTCCTGATCTCTCATCTCCGCTGCTCGGTTAAATATCTTCCGCGCGACATTCCAGAAAGTTCTCATCATTTCGTCGGCGCGATGCGCAGCGGAGGCTGGGGGAGGGCGCGAGACTGTACGAGGGCCGTCCCCGACAGATGACTCAACCCGGCACAACACGCCCCTTTCCTTCTAGAAATTTCCAGTGCTTGCCCGGCCGCGGCTGTGGGGTGAGGAGGTTCATCGGCGAAGCCACGCTTCCGAGGGGAGAGCGTCGCGCGCCCGGGGAGCCTTTAGATGCTTGTTTTCTCTTTTCTTTTTTTTTCGTTGACCTCGCCGCGTCTCTCCCGCGCGTTATCGCAAGAAGTTGGCGGCGCGCCCATTTTGAGCGCTCGTTCTGTGACATCAAGGACGATTGGGTGGTCGACTTTATGGAGTCGCGGCACTCGCTGAAACGAGCAACGCACGACGGCAAACATCATCCGACCATGGTTCGCGGGACGTGCATCGACCACGTCTTTGCGAATTTCGACCTTCAACCGCTGCAACCAGACCCACAAACCCTTAACTTTGCGGACCATAAAGACATCTTGCTAAAAATGCCCAAAGCGTCTCGTCAATAAACATCGTCTTTCGCAGCATACGTGCGTGCGTGTACACTCGTGTTCACTCATAACACACACGTATGTCGCAAATTACAAACCACATTTATCGCAGTTCAACATATATGCTCCGCATGCTAACCAGTGTTCCCACTCAGGAAACTGCCGTCATTTTTTTTCTCTTCCCCTACGAAACTTCCAATCTTGGCAGGTGCCCACTTATCCGCATGTTCCCCAGCGTCTCCGTGTTCTTTCGCCCACATCACAACGGGGCAGTATACACCTTTTTCGGGCACACATCACAGCAAAGCTCGATCCCACCGTCTCAAACTCTGGCCCCGGCCCGTTACCCGGAACTTGAGGCCCGAACCTGCCGTAAAAACTACTTCACCCGAGCTGGCCTGGCTCACGGGCCCGGCCGGGCCGGTTCTGGGCAATCTCGAGCCCGCGCAGTGCTCTAGCCTCGGCATTTGACGACATTCAAGCAGAGGACCGGAGTGGACAACCGAACAAGTGAGCCGAGCCGTACGGTGCCACTCAGCACGGAAGTGAGTCGACGGCCGCCTCGATTGGGCGTGCGCGGCAGTGCGTTCATAGGAACGCAGCCGCGCGCGCCCAATCCAGGCGACCGTGGTGAGTCGCTTGACCCACCTCCGAATTATTTTTCTGTATATATATATATATATATATATATATATATATATATATATATATATATATATATATATATATACATATGTATATATATATGGTGTTTAACGATTTAGAGTACCACGTACTCTACTATGGGAGAGCTTAAAGCCATCCCGAACCTCACTCGTTGGGGGGGGGGGGGGGTAGAAAAAGTGGGTAACGATTTAAAGTACCACGTACTCTACTATGGGAGCGCTTAAAGCCGTCCCGAACCTGACTCTTTGTGTCAGACCTGAGCTAGTTCCAGTGAGAAGAGAATAGCGTCTTCGATCTGTTTGGCTCTCGGCACCACCTCTAACAGCCCCATGAATTATTCAGGTATACACGTTTGTTTGGTTTCAATATTACGCAAAATTTGGTTTTTCCTGATGTGTGAAGTAATTCAATATAGTTTTACTACTCCTAATGCACACGGCTTTTATGTCACATCCTCAGAAAATTCAACGGTGTCTTCATAGAAAGTGTTTTTTTCTACTTTCGTTTTGTATCACCTCTACGACGCATTCGCTTCGACAGGCATGTTGGGTGTTGCCGGCGTATTGCCCGTGTTCATAGTTTTTCTTTTGCGTTTGAAAAGGATTTGCGCTTTGATGAAAAAGGAAAACAAGACGTTTGCACCGAAACGGACAGTTACCAAGACTCCTTATTTCATGATATTCTAACAAGAATGAGCCATGTTTTGTCCTGGCGAGGGAAAACGACATCAAAAGAAAAAGGCTATAAACTTTTATAGTAAAACGCGGAAAGATTATTTTGAAAGACGAAAATGTGCCCCTGGTTCGAGGGTAGAGTATTGTTGACGATATTAAACATAATGGCTATGGACTTATGCGCGGTTTAAAATTTCTCTCAACCTAAAGATACTTTTCACATCGACCATGAGTACGAGAGAGAGAGATAAGGATACAAGGAAAGGCAGGGAGGTTAACCAGACGCACATCCGGTTTGCTACCCTGCACTGGCGAAGGGATAAAGGGGAGAAAAGAGGTCGCAGAAAGATGAGAAGGTACACACAATCACGAGCACACTCGGGGAGCACACACAGTTTACAGGCGGTCGCTCAGGTTTGTTGACTTAAGGTAAAGTAGCAGTGCTTTAGTTGCTTTCTGCGCAACTGAGGCAGATGCCCAAGGTCCTAGTATCTTCTGCACACAAAATGGTCCGGGGTCAAGTCGATTGAAAACCATCCGTAGCTGGCATCGCTGTGTGTCGTAGCAAGCGCAGCTGCACAGGACGTGTTCGATGGTCTCTTCATCTCCGCAGTAGTCGCATGTAGGAGTGCCTGCCATACCAATGCGAAAGGAGTACACCTTTGTGAATGCAACACCCAACCAAAGGCGGCGTAACAGTGTCGCATCGGAGCGGGAAAGTTGTGATGATAGCTTTAGCTTGAGCGAAGGATCCAGTTCATAAAATTGACACCTTTGGAAGCTGGTAGACGACCAGAACATGCGTGTGAGATCTCGAGCCAGCAGGTAAAGTTGTCTTGCTGCATCATTCCTTGATAGAGGAATCGGGACTACACGGGTTTCTTCATGGACTGAGCGGGCTGCATTATCGGCTAATTGATTTCCGGTAATACCGATATGTCCAGGCAGCCATTGATATATAATATCATGCCCTCGAGCTAGAGCTTCATGATGGCAATGTCTTATTTCTTGCACCAGTTGGTCATGGCTCCTCCTACGCATGGCAGACTGCAAACTCTGAAGCGCTGCCTTCGAATCACAGAATATGACCCATTTTCCTGGACGTTCTTGAACGAGATATTGTAAAGCAGCTCTTATAGCAGCAAGCTCTGATGCCGTAGATGTAGTCATATGCGACAACTTAAACTTGATTGTCATTTCTGCAGCCGGAATTACAGCGGCACCTGTTGAGCTGCTGGATGAGATGGACCCATCAGTGTACATCTGCGGTCGGTCTAAGTACAACTCATGTAATAATAGCAGTGTTGCTTGCTTCAATGCTACTCTGGAGTGACTGCTTTTCTTTTTGATTCCCGGAATTTCTAGACGTACTTGCGGCTGGTCGAGGCACCACAAAGGGCATGCCGTTCTCGCAGCTGGCGTATATCCTGATGGAATGCTGTTTAGGTGCTTGGCTATGACGTCTGAAAATGTAGCACGTGGTCTTCCGAAAGGTAGAAGGGCCAAGTGGTGGTCGGGGACGCGGCTAGCATGTCGAATGTGCGCTCTGAGGCAATCCATAACTATATATATCCGGACCGAATGGTCTTTGGCAAGCATGATTGTGGCATAAGTAGAAGCGCATCGGGGCAGTCCTAGGCAGATACGCAGTGCCTGACCCTGCAAACTCTCCAATGATTGAGTATTCGATTTGCAAGTGTTAGTCAGTACCGGCAAGCTGTAGCGCAATAGACCCAGAAATAGGGCCCTGTACAGCTGTAGCATGGAGGCCACAGAAGTTCCCCATGCTTTACCGCCCGAGAATTTCATGATATGCACAATAGATAGCAGTCTCTTCTTCAAGTACGCAGTATGTGGGCTCCACGAAAGACTTCTGTCGATTATTATGCCCAGGAAACGATGCGTACGTGCATATTTGAAACTCTGCCCATTGATGTAAACAGGGTATGGCGTCATTGGTTTGCGTGTAAACGCCATCAACGCGCACTTCACAGTTGATATATTTAGGCCTTGTTTCTGAAGGTAGGCTGTTGTGAGGGTTGCTGCCCGCTGTATTCGTGCACGCACCTGAGGGCGAGTAACTGCAGCACTCCAGAGGCAAATATAATCGGCGTATATGAATAGGCACACCGACATTGGCAGAACCTTCACGAGACCAATGAGGGTCACATTGAATAATGTGGGGCCTAAAACACCCCCCTGAGGTACTCCGCAGTAGGTGTAATGTTGGGCAGTTGTACCCTCATATGTTTGTACAAAGAAACCCCTGCCAGTTATATAATCTTTTATCCATTGGAACATTCGTCCACCAATGCCCATTGCTGCGAGAGAAGTGAGGATGGCATCGTGAGCTACATTATCATATGACCATGAGTACGAATTTACAGTATTGGCAAGGCCCATAGAGTATCGCGTTGTGAAGCGGAATTCAATAGCGTCCTCTGAAGCTAGGTCAGTTGGCAAACGCTCCCTTGTTCGGCTGTGCTATCCTCAGTCACCTCAGTTTGAACGCATTAGCATCTTAAAAAATTCTTAAATGAAAAGAACATAAAAATTCCCGTAATAACTGTCTCTCAGGGGGAGAACCCCTAAACAGTAGCTCACGATAGATGAGGGTAAGGAGGAAATAAAGATATATGATTAAAAAGCATATATATAGAGAGAGCGAGGCGCAGGGACAGTAACATACGGAAGTAAGGAGGAGGTTGTAAAGGTGAACACGGTCGCACGAGTCCGAGGACGGGGCACCACTCGGCGAGAGCTCTTGTCGGCGTCAGGCGATGGTGTAGGGCGAGCCAGTTGGCCAGAGCGGCGCGGTCGTCGGAGATCGCGGGGGCAAGGAACGTTCCCTAATCACTTTGCATATTTCCTGTATCAGTAAACAAACCGGGCTGTCCGAGACATGATAAACATGATTCTTTCTTGCCAGATGTGAAGTTTTTGTGCAAATGCGTGGTAACTCGTGCTTTCAATGATAGCCCGGAAGGTATACATATCACCTTCGTGAGATTTTCGGTAGCCATGTAGGTTAGTGAAATGTCGTCTAGCCTTGGAAGTTGACACTCCCTATGTTTTACGTGCGTATGGCATTCGTCAGTGTTCCTGTAGTGCATGAATCCCATAACATTGTATGCAGAAGGTCGCACGGGCTCTGGATTCGCTCTTTCAAAACTTGGCCAATCTCTCGCAACTTGTTTTATATTAGGTATTTATTTATTTATTTATTTATAAAATACTGCAAGCCCATTCAGGGCTGAAGCAGGAGTAGATACAAACATTGGTAGTAATAATGAATGTCATGCAGTGATAGAACGATAATATGTACGTGCATACATATATAAAATTTTGTACCGCCAACCATTGTAACAGCAACATTCTAACAGCAACAGAACAAAAAAGTAAATCGATAGATAGAAAAACTCTAATAGTGTGCTCTGTGCCTACAAGCAATAAAGTAAGTGCCAACAGAAAATACCACATTTGTCAGTATAAACAAAGAAAGAATATTGATCGCCTATGCACAACAAAGTACACCACAAATTATGACAATAAAAAAGAGGATAATTTTATGTCATATTTAAGCATTTGTTCTATAGCTTCAGCGCTATGTAACCATGTCGATGGGACCGTGCTCCACTCATTTATTCTGCGTGGAAAAAATATAAATTCGAGAATATCAGTTTCAGTTCTATACAGGGTTAGGCATTCGTCATGATGGAGTCTATTTTGTAGAGTTTAAAGGGACCACACGTTATCTTCTGGTTCTAAAGCTAGTTTTCTATTCTTCACCTATAAAAGAAACTTGAATCTGTGTACCCTTCATATGAACGAAGTTGCAATGCCTGAATACCGTGTGGAGTCATTAATGTTGAAGGGCAGTGAGTCTGCCGATACTTTGAATAAGTAAATCGCATAGCTTTTCGCTGAATCCTCTCGAGTGCATCGATGTGTGTGTGTGTGTGTGTGTGTGTGTGTGTGTGTGTGCGTGTGCGTGTGCGTGTGTTTGTGTGAGTGGAGTGGAGTGTGAATGTGAGTGAGTGAGTGAGTGAGTCTGTGAGTGGGTGTGAGTGTGTGTGTGTGAGTGTGTCTAAAAATTGCGGCGTATTCAAGCTTCGGTCTAATAAGTGATAAATGTGGTAATTGTTTCACTTGAGCTGCTGCTTGCTTTAACTTATGCCTGAGAACAAAGTTTTACGAACGAGGATGCACAGATGTTTGATATGTGTTGTTGATAGATGCCTGTTTGTTCATAGATACCTGCACACTCCAAGCGCGCTCCGCCACGGTGGTCTAGTGGCTAAGGTAATCGGCTGCTGACGCACAGGTCACGGGGTCAAATCCCGGCTGTGGCGGCTGCATTTCCGATGGAGGCGGAAATGTTGTAGGCCCACGTGCTCAGATTTGGGTGCACGTTACAGAACCCCAGGTGGTCGAAATTCTCGGAGCCTTCCACTACGGCGTCTCTCATAATCATATGGTGGTTTTGAGACGCTAAACCCCACATATCAATCAATAAACGCTCCAAGCGATTCGCTTGTGTACGGGTTAAATAGCGGAATGTTCTGCGCGCCCAGATAAACGTGGTGAGTGACGCTCTCAGCAGTAATGTCGAGAGAAACCATCTTGGCGATGATGACTTTAGACGCAAAGCTCCTCTTTGACTCTCCTGTGTATAGCCTGTTTCACATGCGAGTGACTGAGCGGTGGCGGTCGCGGCGATGAGCGGCAGCAGGACGCACGAATGCGCGTTCGTTTCTTGTGCGCCGCTGCTATACCGCCGCTCTTGCGCGACGCCGACCGCTCTGGCGGGCAGTGTTGCCCGCGGAACGAGCCGGCTAACCGCTGTTTTCAGTCGCAGCTAGAAAGCACACTCTGCTTATAGTATCCTTCCTTTGGCACCCTTGTGCTGCGTAGTTTATCATCAATAGCCGCTCGACGTTGACGCGTCTGTACACTGATTGAACTATGTCTAACGTGACTTTTATAATGAATAAACTTGTTTGAAGTCGCTTTTTTTTTGTTCGGGCTGTTTAACCTATGGTTCTTGTTTCACGCTCATATGAATGGCCTTGAAGAAGCAAAAACAAGAGATTGCTGGTATGGTTTTCTTAGACAGCTTTTCCAGCTAGGTGAAGGTTTAAGAACCACGAACGTGCTTTACATAGCACTTCCTGGGTTTTTCCAATTCATTGCTCTTGCTTTCAGTGATTGATTTTTGGGACGCGAAGTATGTAATGTAATGTAGCGCACATTGGTGTAGCCATGCACAGAACACTCCCCCTATCCTCCCCTCCACCATCCCGCATAAGATCGAAGCATTTAATGCTGGAGATAAAACGTCCGCCACCTGCAAAAAAAAAAACAGTAACAAAAGCACAGTTGTTTAGCAAAACCACGACGTCTGCAGGCCATCAGGTCTTTTACAAACGAACACTGACATCATGTATTTTAGCAGGCACGTTTTATTTAATTACTGTAGCAAATGCTCCTCTTCATGTGTCCTTAAAAGTGCACCTTAAAAACTAGGAAGAGGACACCGACCATGAAGAAAAATGCAGAAAAAGGCCACTTCGGTGACCTTGACGCAGCCTTGCTCATATTGACGGGAGCCTTGTTGACTAGTTGCGAACAAAGCTCTCCTCAGGGGAGCCGAAACATCCCAAAATCACCATATCATTATGAGAGGCGCTGTAATGAAGGGCTCCGGAAATTTCGACCACCTGGGTTTTTTTAACGTGCACCCAAATCTGAGCACCCGTGCTTACAATATTCCCGCCTTCATCGGAAATGCAGCTGTCGCAGCCAGGATTTGATCCCGTGACCTGCGGGTCAGCAGCTGCGTACCTTATCCAGTAGGCCACCGCGACGGGGCGCCAAATCAATACCTAAATGTTTGTGCCTGTTCCCTCGAGTCACAATAAAATTTTATAAAAAAAGCCGCAGTGGTGAGCTTCAACCGTGTTTTTGGTTACCTTGTGGTGTGTGCGAGCAGACCCTTCATCGTAATTTTCTGAATGTTCTTCATTTCTTCTGGCATTCGGATTTTGATGTTTATACCCTAAATTGCTAGCCTCTTGGGTTTTTCAATGATTCTGTAAACCACTTCAGACAGTATCACCAACGGCAGGTAGCATGATATGCTACCTGCTGTTGGTAAAATTCAAGAAACCTTGCTTGCACTCAAGAAATATTACGCACTCATTTCTGCCATATCTTACGCGGGAAGACGCATTTTCTCTACCGCGTACATCTCACCCCCAGCAATTCAGCATTCGACCAAGCTGTCCAAATGCAGCAACATAATGCTGTTAGACAGCCGAAGAAGTTAATGCCTCTTACATTTCCTTCCTAGATGCTTTCACCTTTTGATGTTAAACTGTGTGCAAGGCATCAGTGAAGTGATCAGACGTATTGCACAGACCGCCAATACAGCGGAACCCATTTAATTAGGTCAGATGCTTCCCAGCTGGACAAAAGGCTCGCTTTCGAAGAAAATAATAGGCTTTGGAACCTCCGGACGCATGATTATGCTTTCCTCCACTGTATCGACCCGCATCTCCTAGCTCCTATACCGAATCTCTCGACACCTGGAAACTCTCTACCATCATCTCTGGCTGAACAGTGCTTATGAAACAACTTACGGTACCGCTTCGGTCAAGTAGAAAGTGCATACTGTAGTAACTGTGGCTCCATAGAAACTGTAGAACATATCTTGTTTCAGTACCAAGCGTATCCAATGAGCGTGCGCTCTATGAACACTGCATGCATCTGCTAACCCAAGGATCTTTAGAAGCTAGTTGATTGTGTCTTGGGCCTGTTCTCCAGCTTCACGCAACAGAGTCATGCGATGAAACGTTTATTCACGTAATTAGACAATATCGATCAGCTAAACAAACTGTAGTGGCACCTCGAAAACTCGTTATGAGTCATTCTGTCAGCACACGTTCCCGCCTGAGGGACAAATAAAAAATGTCTCTATATTTACTTTTTTATCTTTTCATTTTAATTTCAATTATTTTTTCTCTACTCTTTTTGTTTTTCAGTCCCCAATCCTCTTCTCCACGCAGAGTAGCAAATCAACGACATACACACGCCGACTAAATTCTGTGCTTTTCAATAAAGAGCTCTCTCTCTCTCTTTCTCAAGTCTATCAAGTAGCCTCCTGCCATGAAAATTAAGTCCCACACTTCTTAGTATTAATACGTCCAAATAAGCAGAACATCTTTTACGAGTTACAATACGTGTAACATACATAATGTATGCACAATGTATCTGAAACTCTCTCAACCCTCGGCAAATGTGATGAGCGCCCGAAAAAGTTGTAGTGCAACGGTGTGCTGTGCGCGCTAGAAAACCACACGTTATATCATTTGAAAGTCCTGTTATGGTCACCATTGTAATAATATAACGTGTGGGTTTTTACGTAGAGAATATTGGGAGCGTCAAAGGTCCCAACAAACGACGAGGCTTCTTGCTGGTTTACGAACCACACTTTATCAAAACATGGATCAACCAACACGCACATGTACAAAACAAACAGAGCAAACACAGCAGAGAAAGCTAACCAGAAAAGTGTCTGAGGAGCGAATGGTCCTTGCTGAAGTTAATCTCGGCGGATGGATGATCACCGCTCTGAGAGTTGGACCCACCGGTCGACGCGAGCTGATGAGCGACGCGGGATGGCTTCAAACATTTCGGCCACACCTTGTACGAGGTGACGAAGAACTTCTTGCCGTAGGGAAGCGTCGGAGGCGGAGTACGACAGCGGGAACGGGAAGCCCATAGCTTCAACTCGTGGATGGCGTCCCAGAGCGTCGACACATGGGCCCGGTCACCAGACTGCATCGAATGTGCAGCTCCATCTAATCTTCTTTTACATGCTGAGCATGCTCTACTAGGGGCTAGTCATGCGCCGTCACCATTCGCAGCCTCCCCTCCTCCTCCGCCAGACATCTGTGCATCCCTTCCTCCTCTCAACACAGCGCGCGCTATTACTCGCTTCTCCTCTCCGCGTGCCGCGCGACCTTCTGTTTTACGTGCGCCAGCTGTACGCTAACGCGCGCATGCGCAGGCTGGGGCCGGCGTTCGCTATAAATGACCAAGTGTTGGGGCGCGCCGCCCTTCTTTGGTTGGTTTTTGCGTCGCTAGCGTCTGCGTAGTCGACGTCATGACGATGTACCTCGCGCCCAACCTATCGCGTGCCGCCATGGAGAAGTACGTCGACGAAGCTGTGGAATAATACCTGAAATAACGACCGCAACGACGACCCTTCGTGATAGTTGGCGACTTCAACATCAGCGTCATCAAGGACGATTGGTGGTCGACTACATGGAGTCGGGGCACTCGCTGAAACGAGCAATGCACGACGGCAAACATCATCCGACCACGTTTCGCGGGACGTGCATCGACCACGTCTTTGCGAATTTCGACCTTCGACCGCTGCAACTAGACCCACAAACCCTTCACTTTATGGACCATAAAGACATCTTGCTCAAAATGCCCAAAGCGTCTCAACAATAAACATCGTCTTTCGCAGCATACGAGCATGCGTGTTCACTCATAACACACACGCATGTCACAAATTACAAACCACATTTATCGCAGTTACATATATGCTCCTCATGATAACGAGTGTTCCCACTCAGGAAACTGCCCTCATTTTTTTTTCTCTTCCCTGTTGCGACGCGCGCCTCCGACGACGATACGAAGGGCGCCTCGAAATCTCACCGCTGCAACCACTGTTTCGAAAGACGGCGACGCCAACACGGTCCCGAAGGCGCCACTGCTTCCAACTCCGCCGGGAAGGTCACCAGCCGTTTGGTAGCGTATGTTTCTCAGCTCGCGACTGCTTCTGCGCAGAGCTGATAAGACGAGCGGACGAGACGACGGTGAGTTAAACAAGGTATATGTACAGCATATATACAGAGGCGTTACAAATTCGGCACTGGGGCCGACAGAGACTCGAACAGCCGGGCTCTCCTCTCTAACACATAGGTCTGTTCTCAAACGGGTCCGCTCTGACACACATGTCAGCTTTCAACTAGGACCGCCGATCGCGACGCGCCGCAGGGCTTCTTTTATTTGCACCGGGTCCAACCAAAATGTCCAATCAGAAGCGCTGCTGGTCGTCAGGGCAGACTCCTCCAATGGGTTCGCCGCGCAATGCGTCAGACCCCCAGACATGAAGACGCCAGTTGTTTACTCGACGGGTCGCTTGCCGAGGCTGACTCGCTGCACGTGCACGCCAGAGAGGCGCCGTTGAGTTGTTGATTGTGTCAGGCGGACTGGCCTTGACACAGATTGCCTTTTTCGAGGCACGGCCGTTCGCTGTGGACTCGCAGGCATAACAGCACCCCCGCCGCCAGACAATGCGCCGAAAAGACGAGCTGCTTCCACGGGGCTCGGATGACAGGCGCGCTCGTTCGCCAGGTCCCTCCAGGTTCGCCTCCAGGGCCATGGGGAGAATGCAGCTCCAGACTCTGTTCCGGGAACACATCCCATTCTTGAGGACGGATCCCAGCTCCACTGGCTTGTCGCCACAACTTGTTGACCAGCTTCGCTCGTCTCTTCTGACAATCTTCAATTTCAGCATTTGTCGATGGTTCTGCAACTTGCCAAGAACGGATCGACAACAGACAACACACGACACAAGCAAGTGCCCTCGGTCACCCGACAGAACACCAGACAAAGCATAGTACAACATATACCTATCTACGTGTCTATCGGAATTTCGTTCCCTCTACATCAAGAGGCACATGTGGGACACAAGACTCTTAAAATAAGAACTTGAATTTTTCACACTAACAACAACGCAACGAATTAGAATACCACATAAAGTTGGCCCCTTGAGATCACTCTGAATGAGAGCGCTCAGCCCAGGTCGTGATGAGGTCAAAATTTTGCCCCGAATCGCCAGCAAGAAACCGAAAGGTTGAGAAGGTACTAGCTAGAACGCACTGCTCAATGCACCTGCATTAGCGTTTAGCTTTCCCTTTTTTCTTTTTTAATAGCAAACGTCAAAGTTGCGCTGTGGAGCAACATGCTCCACCTCAGTAACCGGCCACTTTTAGGCGACGATACCTATGCGGTACCATGAGCGGCTCACACTTGCGACGTTGCACAGGGGAACAACGATACGGCTTGCTACGGATTGACTGCTCACCGCTTAGCTCGATATCGTGTTCGATCACCCTCGTGTTTCCGGGGCGGTCCGAAAACACGTCTCCAAACTCGGAAACAATCTTTCTCAGGCCCTCCTTCCGGACTTCACTTAACCTAGGCTCTAGGTTTATCTGCTCCCAGATTACTTTCGATCCCCCTTCGAATATATCACTAGAACTCCAAATTTCTGCTCCTTCTTCCTCTGAAGCATTCAACAGCTGATTGACTACCGCTTGACGTTGCACGTATGGTTTTATCAAGTTGTAAATTTTGTTCTGCCGCCTTCCTAATTTCACTTCATAATTCGTATCGGGAAGCTTCGATATTACATTGGCAGGCCCTTCCCAATCAACCTCAAGCTTGTTCCTTTTGGATGGCTGCAGCAGCATTACCTGACTTCCTACTTCAAAAGCACGCTTCTTCACCGATTTCTCGTAGTGCTCCTTCGACAGCACTTGTGCCGCGTTTTTGTGGCTTTCCACTAGCGCTTCAATCGAGAGATCCTCACGCTGCTCTCGAATGAGCATCTCTCGATCAACTCTCGGCAGCTCGCTCCAACTTTCCGCTACAGGCGATAGCGTTGCAACCTTCTCGCTCTGACTCAATGGCGCCATGTCGTCTCCCCCTACGCATACCTTGCCGGCCGCTTCCGCGACGGGCCGCTCGCGTGACCGCTCACATGACTCATGCGGAAAATTTCCTTTCTGGGGTTCCGTTGACCCGCCGACAAGGTCACTTGAGAGTTCACTGCATTGAACCAGATCAAGCTGCCGCGATAGCTTCCGCGCTTGCGATCGCGTAAGGGCCATGCACGCTAAGTTGGGGAAGAACGATTTGCCCTGCTCTTTGAGAAGCTGCTCTGAGTTGTTGGAGAAAAGATAAGGAAAACGATCATTTAGCGCGGCAGACACAGCCGCTTCGGTGCGAAGCTTACCGAACGGGCCTTCAATGACAACCGTGGCGATTGGTAAGCGAACACTCTGCTCTTCGGCGACTTGCCTGATCCACGCGCATTCTCCTGTAAAGTCATCCGGAGACACCAATGAAGGATGGACAACGTCCATGGTTGCCGCTGAGTCTCTAAGTGCTCGGCACGTTTTCTCATTCACCCTAATTTCTTGGAGATACGGCTCCAACAACCGCATGTTTTTTTCTGATTCTCGGATTGTTGCGAAGGCAAACTTTTCCTGACAGTTTCTCGCGATGTGTCCTTCCTTTTTGCAGTTGTAGCAGATTAGCGGCTACCGTTTGTTTTCCGATTCAAATGCCTGTGTGGTAGAAACCTCACTCGATTTCTCCGCTTCTGTTTGCCCTTCCCCTACACTGTCCTTCGTAAGACACGGGTCCTTCTTGAAATTACGGTGCGGAGCGGGTCTCCGTTGATCAGGTTTCTTTGAAAAGCCCTCTTTTCTCTCATCCTTTTCAACGCGCACTGCCCTGCTGTGCAACTTTCGGCGAGTATAATACTCCTCAGCTAACTCTGCTGCCTTGTTTAGCTGTACTTCACCAAGTCTGTCCTGCAGCCTAAGCCTGACATTATCTTCGATGCAGCGGTAGAATTGCTCCAATGCAACGCATTCCACCACTCTATCGCGGTCGTCATAAACACCTTCGCCCTTGAGCCATTCAATTAAATCGGCCTTAAGACGAAACGCGAAGTCAACGTGTGACTCATTCCCCTTTTCAGCATACCGGAACATTTGCCTGAAAGCCTCGGGTGACAACTTATAACGTCTCAAGAGCACTTCCTTAACCTCGTCATAGCTCTCAAACGCTTCCCTCGACAAGCAAGTTATCGCGTCGGACACTTCGCCGGGAAGAAGAGCTAACAGGTTCTTCGCCCAAAGAGACCGCTCCAAAGCGTTTCGCTCACAGACGTGTTCAAACTTGACGAGATACTTCGCCATGTCCTCGCCTACTACGAACGGTGGCAGTTGGTCCCGAATTCTGAAACCGCTGACATGAATCGTCGGAGAAGCTACGCTAGGCGCCTGCGAAGACTGTAGGATTGCCAATTCTAGTCGTTTCATCTCGAGGCGCTCCTGTCTCTCGGCCTCCTCGCGATGTTCGCGCCTTTCAGCTTCTTCACGTTCGCGAGCTTCGCGCCTTTCAGCCTCTTCGCGAGCTTCGCGCCTGTCAGCTTCTTCGCGAGCTTCGCGCCTTTCAGCTTCTTAGCGAGCTTCGCGCCTTTCAGCCTCCTCATGTTCGCGAGCTTCTCGCCTTTCAGCCTCCTCGCGGCGTGCTTTGATATTCACCCAGGCCTCATCGACTTCCTCAGCCGACACTCCCTCATCCTTCATGACCTCAAGGATCGCTTGCTTTCGTTTCGCACGGCCCGAAGTAATGCCGAGTTCCTCACAAATTTCGACGAGTTCCTTCACTTTAAGGTTCTCCATCGTTCACACTAGCCTCTTGCTGTTTGCCCCTGTTAAGAATATACTTGCCGCACCTACTATAAGCCTACTAGCGAGACGCGCAAGCAATTTTTCACACTCCCGTGTTTACCCCCTCTGCATTAACTTTGGTTTCAAAGCGCTTTGACTTGGCTTGAAACGATCAAAGCTCACTTCAATGCTTCACACAGACCTTCTCTAAACTACTACAACCTGAGCTAGAGTAGTCTGGTGAACTGAGGGGAAAACATCAGGCACTCACCGCATCGATGTCGCTGACGCCGGCCGATCCCGCAGCTGCCAACCACTGTTGCGAAACGCACCTCCGACGACGTTACGAAGGGCGCTACGAATCTCACCGCTGCAACCACTGTTTCGAAAGACGGCGACGCCAACACGGTCCCGAAGGCGCCACTGCTTCCAACTCCGCCGGGAAGGTCACCAGCCGTTTGGTAGCGTATGTTTCTCAGCTCGCGACTGCTTCTGCGCAGAGCTGATAAGACGAGCGGACGAGACGACGGTGAGTTAAACAAGGTATATGTACAGCATATATACAGAGGCGTTACAAATTCGGCACTGGGGCCGACAGAGACTCGAACAGCCGGGCTCTCCTCTCTAACACATAGGTCTGTTCTCAAACGGGTCCGCTCTGACACACATGTCAGCTTTCAACTAGGACCGCCGATCGCGACGCGCCGCAGGGCTTCTTTTATTTGCACCGGGTCCAACCAAAATGTCCAATCAGAAGCGCTGCTGGTCGTCAGGGCAGACTCCTCCAATGGGTTCGCCGCGCAATGCGTCAGACCCCCAGACATGAAGACGCCATTTGTTTACTCGACGGGTCGCTTGCCGAGGCTGACTCACTGCATGTGCACGCCAGAGAGGCGCCGTTGAGTTGTTGATCGCGTCAGGCGGACTGGCCTTGACACAGATTGCCTTTTTCAGAGGCACGGCCGTTCGCTGTGGACTCGCAGGCATAACAGTACACTGATTGAACTAAGTCTAACGTGACTTTTATAATGAATGAACTTGTTTGTAGTCGCTTTTTCTTTTGTTCGCGCTTTTTAACCCATGGATCTTGTTGCACGCTCATATGAATGGCCATGAAGAAGCAAAAACAAGAGATTGCTGGTATGGTTTTCTCAGACAGCTTTTGCAGCTAGGTGAAGGTTTAAGAACCACGAACGTGCTTTACATAGCACTTCCTGGGTTTTTCCAATTCATTGCTCTTGCTTTCAGTGATTGATTTTCGGGACGCGAAGTATGTAAGGTAATGTAGCACACATTGGTGTAGGCATGCACGGAACACTTCCCCTATCCCCCCGTCCCCCTAAAGATCGAAGCTTTTAACGCTGGAGATAAAACGTCCGCCACCTGCAAAAAAACAACAACAGCACAACTGTTTAGCCATAACCACGACGTCTGCAGGCCATCAGGTCTCTTAAAAACGAACACTGACGTCATGTATTTTAGCAGGCACGTTTTATTTAATTACTGTAGCAAATGCTCCTCTTCATGTGTCCTTAAAAGTGTATCATGGAAATTAGGAAGAGGACACTGACCTTGAAGAGAAATGCAGAAAAAGTCCACTTCGGTGACCTTGACGCAGCCTTGCTCATATTGACGGGAGCCTTGTTGACTAGTTGCGAACAAAGCTCTCCTCAGGGGAGCCGAAAGGCCCCAAAACCACCATATTATTATGAGAGGCACTGTAATGGAGGGCTCCGGAAATTTCGACCACCTGGGTTTTTTTAACGTGCACGCAAATCTGAGCACCCGTGCTTCCAATATTCCCGCCTTCATCGGAAATGCAGCTGTCGCAGCCAGGATTTGATCCCGTGACCTGCGGGTCAGCAGCTGCGTACGTTATCCAGTAGGCCACCGCGACGGGGCGCCAAATCGATACCTAAATTTTTCTGCCTGTTCCCTCGAGTCACAATAAGATTTTATGAAAAAAAAAGCCGCTTTGGTGAGCTTCGACCGTGTTTTTGGTTACCTTGTGGTGTGTGCGAGCAGACCCTTCATCGTAATTTTATGAATGTTCTTTATTTCTTCTGGCATTCGCATTTGTATGTTTATACCCTAAATTGCTAGCCTCTTGGGTTTTTCAATGATTCTGTAAACCACTTCAGACAGTTTCACCAACAGCGGGTAGCACGGTATGCTACCTGCTGGTGGTAAAATTCAAGAAACCTTGCCTGCACTCAAGAAATATTACGCACTCATTTCCGCCATATCTTACGCGGGAAGAAGCATTTTCTCTACCGCGTACATCTCACCCACAGCAATTTAGCATTCGGCCAAGCTGTCCAAATGCAGCAACATACTGCTATTAGACAGCCGAAGAAGTTAATGCCTCTTACATTTCCTCCCTAGATGCGTTCACCTTTTGATGTTAAACGGTGTGTACAAGGTATCAATGAAGTGTTCAGACGTATTGCGCAGACCGCAACTACAGCCGAACCCATTTAATTAGGTCAGATGCTTGCCAGCTGAACAAAAGGCTCGCTTTCGAAGAAAAGAATACGCTTTGGAACCACCGGACGCATCATTATGCTTTCCTCCACTGTATCGACCTGCATCTCCTAGCTCCTATACCGAATCCCTCGACACCTGGAAACTCTCTACCATCATCTCTGGCTGAACAGTGCTTATGAAACAACTTACGGTACCATTTCGGTCAAGTAGAAAGTACACTGTTGTAGCACCGAAAGGCGGGCGAGTTTCCTTTTGTGCGCTGCCCACTATGGATAGAAAGTACATACTGTAGTAACTGTGGCTCCATAGAAACTGTAGAACATATCTTGTTTCAGTACCAAGCGTATCCAATGTGCGTGCGCTCTATGAACACTGCATGCATCTGCTAACCCAAGGATCTTTATCAGCTAGTTGATTGTGTCTTCGGCATTTTCTCCAGCTTCACGCAACAGAGGCATGCGATGAAACGTTTATTCACGTAATTAGACAATATCGATCTGCTAAACAAACTGTAGTGGCACCTCGAAAACTCGTCATAAGTCATTCTGTCAGCACACGTTCCCGCCCGAGAAACAAATAAAAATGTCTATATTTACTTGTTTTCTTTTCATTTTTATTTCAATTATTTTTTCTCTACTCTTTTGTCTTTCAGTCCCCAATCCTCTTCTCCACGCAGAGTAGCAAATCAACGACATACACACGCCGGATAAAGTCTGTGCTTTTCAATAAAGAGCTCTCTCTCTCTCTCTCAAGTGTATCAAGTAGCCTCCTGCCATGGAAATTAAGTCCCACACTTCTTCGTATTAATACGCCCAAATAAGCGAAAACATTTTTTACGAGTTACAATACGTGTAACATACACAATGTATGCACAATGTATCTGAAACTCTCTCAACCCTCGGCAAATTTGATGTGCGCCCGAAAAAGATGTAGTGCCCCGGTGTGCTGTGTGCGCTAGAAAACCACACATTATATCATTTCAAAGTCCTGTCATTGACGCCATTGTTATGATATAACGTGAGGGTTTTTTCGTAAAGAAGTTTGGGACCGTCAATGGTCCCAACGAACGATGAGGCTTCTTGCTGCTTTGTGAACAACACTTTATCAAAACATGAATAAACGAACACACACACGTACGAAACAAACAGAGCAAGCACAGCGAACAGAGAAAGGTACCTAGACAAGTTTCTGAGGAGCGAATGGTCCTTGCTGAAGTTAATCTCGGCGGGTGGATGCTCACCCCTCGGAGAGTTGGACCCACCGGGCGACGCGAGCTGACGAGCGACGCGGGATGGCTTCAAACATTTCGGCCACACTTTGTACGAGGTGACGAACAACTTGTTGCCGCATGGAATCGTCGGAGGCGGAGTACGACAGCGGCAACGGGAAGCCCGTAGCTTCAACTCGTTGATGGCGTCCCAGAGCGTCGACACACGGGTAGATCACCAGACTGCATCGAATGCCCAGCTCCATCTAATCTTCCTATTCATGCTGGGCATGTTCTACTAGGGGCTAGTCATGCGCCGTCACCATTCGCAGCCTCCCCTCCTCCTCCGCCAGCGATCTGTGCATCCTTTTCTCCTCTCAACACAGCGCGCGCTATAGACGAGACCCGCTCAAGTTTGCCCGGCGACGCCAGCGCTTGCCTTTGCGAGTGGTTCTTAAGATAGAGAAAGGAAGAGAAAAGTGAGCCCCGTTATTGTCTGCTTCAGGAGCGACACCGCCACAGAGCTCACAAGGGATGGGGGTGAGGAGGGATAAAAGGGTAGAAGTAAAGGTATAGAAAAGACGAAGAAGAAGCAAAAACAAACTGAGGGGATAGGAGCGACAGGAAAGATGGAAGCACGGTCACTGGAGTCCGAGGACGGGGTACACTTGCGAGAGATGTTTTCGGCGTCTGTAGATGGCGTAGAGCAGGTCCAGTAGGTCAGAGTTGCACTGTCGTCGAAGACCGTCGGCGACAGGAGGTGACGTAGGGCCAGCCCAGTCGGCCAGAGCTACGATGACGCCGAAAGTCGCGAGCGCGCGGAGCGCGCGGGCGCACAACCGGTCGGGACGGAATCCAGCGAGCGAGGGGCGCTTGCCTTTCCCCTGCCAGAAAAAGCGCACAACAGTGGAGTCTTCCGACCCTTCCGCTCCCTTTGGCTTCCACGCATTTGCGAAGCACGCGCTGCACGTGAAACGTCCCTTGTTCCGCGATGTCACCCCAGCAGAAAAGGGGGTGACATTGCTGCGTCGTCAATTGTCACAATAACTATGCAAACAAGACGAGGTCGACTTCACCAGTGAAATTCTACCGATTCCCAAATCGATGGTACGAAACAAGCAGACGACAGAAATTGATTAAAGCAGTGCACCAAAAGTATGTAAACAATTTTTTTCCTAAAAATTAGCACGCGCACAATGCATTCAAAATTACGGGTGTTAATTCCTGCGTCACCGTTCCTCTGATCTATCGATTTACTGGGAGATGCACGTCCCCATCTTAAAATTATAAATTTTCAACGCCCGTCTTTAGATCACTGTTAAAAAATAGCGAAGAAATATTTTATGCTGCTACTATTATTCGATATTGTTGGGGACGTAGTAGTTGAAGCTGTGTGCACATGTGGTATTGGTAATGTGTTGTTATATATTTTTAAATCTACGCAGCGCCGACAGAAGTGTGTGGTTGCCTAAAGCTTGGACAACTATGAAAAAAGAAAAAAATGCATTAGCCATTGTTGAACGTCCGTTGGCAGATACAGTGAACAAGTTGTTATTGAGTGTGCAGGGGCAGCCCGAACAACACGGTGCATTTTTGATACGTGACCAAGATAAAATGCCTTTATAGCAATGCGCTCTTCCCCTGCAGATTAGACACACACAAAAAAGTTCCTCTGAAAGCTGGGCGCTCATCATGATGGTACGCACGCTGTTCGTGAACTCAAAGTACCCGCGACGAGAACGGTGATAATGCAAGGAAAGACACGCGAGATAGATGTCAATTATTGTTGTGGGTCAGAAAGAAGCCCCAAATAGACCATTTATTTTTGAAGTGCTGTGTATATACCGCACGATAACTTGGTTGGGTGCTAGTAAATTAAGGTATCCCAACTAATAGCAGTCACAACGCAAGAACCACTTAACCTAAAGCACGAGAAGCGGCCTTATGCATCCAGTAACAATCATTGTGCCTAGTACACAGAGTAAACCAAATAAAACAGGTATATAATTATGAACGTACAGAAAGTTTTATTCCCCTCTAACGTCGTAAACAGCGTCGTCTTTCACTTGCGAAACGCACTTCGCTCTGACCAGGACGGCGTCGTCTGCTACAACTTGCTTCGCTGCCCTTTTACCAAATTGCTGCTGCGAAAAAAAAATCCTCAATTGCGGCATCCTATTAAATGCGGACAGAGCGTATACATCATAACCGCGCGTGACGCGAGACTCTCAAAAACACGTGCAGAACGCGTGCAGCGTGCGAGCAAGGCAATGCGTTTTCAAGCAGGTTGAATGGGACAGCGGAGAGGCCAACACTCGAGTAACCAGTTTTCTCCCCACATTGACCGACAGGATGGATGGATGGATGGATGCTATGAGCGTCCCCTTTATAACGGGGTGGTGACAAGTATGCCACCAGGCTCGACAAAAAAAAAAAACTTTTTTTTTATGTTGGCCTAATGCCTCTACTTCGATAAATTCTATCTTAATGGAAAAAAAGGTAAATTTTCAGCTTAAGTTCTCTGCCATTTACGGCACACTGTCCATATTTTATTTTTCCAATATTTATTTTTGTCCTTTCTCTCTAATTTTCTGCCACCAATACTCTAACCGTCTCTTACTTATTTCAATCGCGGGTGTGTTCAGCTTTCCATTGTTGTCCCTAAAACCCAAGGCTTCCTGTAGGCTCGTGCCCAAACGTACACCTGGGAGGATATCTCCACATTCAATCAGAACATGCTCCGCCGTTTCCTTATCTTTCCCGCAGCATGTGCATTGTTCTTCTTCTTTACTGAATCTTGCTTTATAACTACGCGTTCTAAGGCAACCCGATCTCGCTTCAAACAGTAAAGCGCTTCCCCTTGAATTATCGTAAAATGCCTCCCTCCTTATTTCATTTTTGCCCTTTCGGTAGTTACTCAGAGCCGGTTTTTTCTCCATAGCTGCCATCCAGTAAATCCTCTCCGCCTCCCTGACTTTTCCCTTAACGCTCTTTGTTGACATATGGCTCACAATACCAGCCGTATATTTACTAGTGAGTCTTCTAGTTCTTTTTCTCCACTGTGTGTCCACGCTCTTCCTATACAAATAACGGAACACCTTCTCTGCCCATCTACTCTCCTTCATATTTCTTAGCCTTTCTTCGAACCTTATTTTGCTCTGCGCTTCCCTCGCCTCAAAACCTGCCCACCCCATATCGCCCTTTACAGCCTCGTTTGTCGTCTTCCCGTGAGCACCCAACGCGAGGCGTCCCACAGTCCTTTGATTTACATCCATTCCCGATTGCACCTCTGCCCTCATGCACACCACTGAGTTCCCAAAAGTAAGCCCTGGAACCATTACACCCTTCCACAGACCTCGAAGCACCTCATACCTATTGTATCCCCACAACGCTCTGTGCTTCATTATTGCCGCATTCCTCTTTCCTTTTGCTGCCGAGGCTTTTTCCTGTACCTCCATGTATCTATCACTCTCATTTACCCATACTCCAAGGTACTTGTATTCACTTACCCTCGGTATTTCTTGGCCTTGTATGGACACCGTCTGATCACAGGGATCATTGAATACCATCAATCCACACTTCGTTACAATGAATCCTAGTCCAAGAGCTTCACCTTCCCTTCCGCATATATTCGCCAGCTGCTGTATATCATCTCGACTGTCCGCAAATAAGACGATATCGTCCGCATAAAATAAACCTGGAAGCTTCTGCTCAATCATCATGCCGCCCTGTTTGTGTGACAGATTAAAACCAATGTTGCTACCTTCTAGCGCTTTTTCCATACTCACCATGTACAGCATGAATAACAGTGGGGACAAAGGACATCCCTGTCTCAGACCCCTGCTAACTTCAACGTTCTCTTTGCTACGCATTCCTTCCCACTCTATGCAAACTGTATTTTCTCGGTATATCTCCCTCAAAAGCTGTATACAGTCGTCGCCCATGCCCATTCCTTTCAATATATCCCACAAAATTTCCTGATTAACGTTGTCGTATGCCCCAGTGATGTCTAGAAAAGCCACGTACAAGGGCCTATTCTCTATTTTAGATATTTCTATACACTGAGTGAGAACAAACAGGTTATCGTCTAACCGCCTGTCGACTCGAAATCCGTTCTGAAGTTCTCCCAAAATATCGTTATGTTCGGCCCATGTTTCTATTTTCATTTTTACTGCTTGCATCGCCAACCTGTATAGTACCGATGTAATGGTTAGTGGTCTATACGAGCGAATCTTGTCCTTTTCTCCCTTGCCTTTATAGATTAGGTTCATTCTACTTTGTCGCCAACTGTCCGGTATTTGTCCGTCCTTTAAGCTTTTTTCTACTGCTTTTAACAATGCTTCTTTAGTGTTATGTCCTAGTTCGTTAATGAGGCTAACGGGAATCCCATCTAAACCCGCGGCAGTGCGCTTTGGAATTTTTCCTTCGGCCTTTTTCCAGTTGAAATTATCAAGTACTAGCTCTTCCTCTGTTGCTTTCTCCGCCACACTTTTATTCACCGGGGAGATCCCCTGGACGCTCTTTTGAAACGAATCGGCTGTTACCTTTTGGATGTAACCTAGCGCTTCGTACCCTTCCAATTGATTTCCTCCTTCATCTAGAATATGTTGTTGCGTTGTGACAGACTTCCTACCTAGCGCCTTTATGTGGCTCCAAAAAATCCTAGGCGTGGCCTTCTTTTTTTCGTGTATCTCTGTCATCCAGCGTTCACTTTCACCTTTAATTTTTGCCTCTACCAATTTCTGTACAAGGGATTTTTTCTCCAAATATATTTCCCATATTTTTTTGACTTCGTCCTGCGGCCGCTTCTCCTTTTTTGCCTTTCTATGCTCCCGTGATGCTTCGCGTCGCTTTTCGATCGCCTCCCGGATTTCCTTGTTCCACCAACTTTTTGGCTTCATTTTTCCTTTCCAGCAAACAGTTTTCTTCTCTTTCCCTATCTCCTTCGTCATTAGATGTAACAGCTCACTATACTCCCAGTCCTTGCCTGGTATTTCGCCTACTTCTTCCTCGACTCTTGCGGCTATATTTATTATTTGTTTGTCATTTAAATACGAGCTGCCAGACTTTGATTCCATGTTCATATTTTTAGTTTCGTATCCTATTTGTAATGTTATTCGTTTATGATCACTACCCAAGCTGTTAATGCCTTCCTCGTCTATCCTCATTTCTGTCAGTTTGTGGTTATTTCCTTCAGTCATGAGACAATAATCAATACTTGATTGCTTGTTTCCGACTTCCCATGTGATCTGGCCGTCACATTTAGGCCCCGTGTTAACTATCTCCAGACTATGTTGCTCGCAAAGATCTAGTAATAACTTCCCATTGGTGTCTGAATATCCGTCAAGGTCATGTATGTGGGCATTCATGTCCCCTAGAAGGATGATTTCGGCCCCATTACCAAATTCCTTAATATCCGCACTCATGCAATCCACTATCTCCTGATTCTTTTCTCTGCAGTTATTCCCCGTCCACAAGTAGGCTACCCCTAGCCACGTTTCCGCAGCGCCTCCCTCGGCGTGGGTCTCCTCTATACTCGCTTCTCCCCTCCGCGCGCCGCGCGACCTTCAGTTTTACGTGAGCAAGCTGTACGCTAACGCGCGCATGCGCAGGCTGGGGCCGGCGCTCGCTATAAATGACCGAGTGTTGGGGCGCGCCACCCTTCGTTGGTTGGTTTGTGCGTCACTAACGTCTGCGGAGTCGACGTCATGACGATGTACCTCGCGCCCAACCTATCGCGTGCCGCGTGGAGAAGTACGTCGACGAAGCTGTGGAATAATACCTGAAATGACGACCGCAATGACGACCCTTCGTGATAGTTGGCGACTTCAACGTCGGCGTCATCAAGGACGATTGGTGGTCGACTACATGGAGTCGGGGCACTCGCTGAAACGAGCAACGCACGACGGCAAACATCATCCGACCACGGTTCGCGGGACGTGCATCGACCACGTGTTTGCAAATTTCGACCTTTGACCGCTGCAACCAGACCCACAAACCCTTCACTTTACGGACCATAAACACATCTTGCTCAAAATGCCCAAAGCGTCTCATCAATAAACATCGTCTTTCGCAGCATACGTGCGCGCGTGTTCACTCGTGTTCACTCATAACACACACGTATGTCGCAAATTACAAACCACATTTATTGCAGTTCAACATACATGCTCCGCACGCTAACCAGTGTTCCCACTCGGGAAACTGCCGTCATTTTTTTTCTCTTCCCCTACGAAACTTCGAATCTCGGCAGGTGCCCACTTATCCGCATGTTCCCCAGCGTCTCCGTGTTCTATCGCCCACATCACCACGGGGCAGTATACACCTTTTTCGGGCACACATCACAGCAAAGCTCGATCCCACCGTCTCAAACTTTGGCCCCGGCCCGTAACCCGGAACTTGAGGCCCGAACCCGCCGTAAAAACTACTTCACCCGAGCTGGCCTGGCTCACGGGCCCGGCCGGGCCGGTTCTGGGCAATCTCGAGCCCGCGCAGTGCTCTAGCCTCGGCATTTGACGACATTCAAGCAGAGGACCGGAGTTGACAACCGAACAAGTGAGCCGAGCCGTACGGTGCCACTCAGCGCGGAATTGAGTCGACGGCCGCCTCGATCGGGCGTGCGCGGAAGTGCGTTTATAGGAACGCAGCCGCGCGCGCCCAATCCAGGCGGGGCCGTGGTGAGTCGCTTGACCTACCTCCGAATTTTTTTTCTGTATATATATATATATATATATATATATATATATATATATATATATATATATATATTTATATATATATATGGTGTTCAACGATTTAGAGTACCACGTACTCTACTATGGGAGAGCTTACAGCCGTCCCGAACCTCACTCATTGGGAGGGGGGGGGTAGAAAGAGTGGGTAACGATTTAGAGTACCACGTACTCTACTATGGGAGCGCTTAAAGCCGTCCCGAACCTGGCTCTTTGTCTTTAGAAAAAGTTTATTCTCTCCTGGGATGCAACAAAGCTAAGGGACAAGCGTCTGTATAACAGGCACAATAACAAACAAAAGACAAAGCACAACATACATTACACATTTAAACAAGTGTCCAAGTCCGTAGGATGTCCATCGTTCATAGTACTAATAACTATACATACACTACATAAATGCACTAATCACAATATGGACAATGTACATGATGATATATGTGCAGAATTTACAAGACTTGGTGAAGATGTTAGAAAATATGTACAACAGGTATCAATATTCATAAAAGTTACATAACTTACAGCGTTAGAATGAAGTGCATATATAGAAGAGCTCACACCAGTATGGGACATACACAAACACATAGAATAGTAAACACATACTGATTACATGCACCAATCAGACATTAACAGGTGACCTGGCTATAGGAACCAGGCCAAGTGGAAGACTAATCGAACGCGTCTGTCAACTACGGACAGAAAGCGGCACGACCATTGTCGCAGAAATTCTTCCTCCCCAAGGAAGAACAATTCCTCCGACAGAAACGATAAGAGTTCACAGTAGAGGCGTTCCAGAATCGGAAAAAGAGCACGACGACGATGACCTGCCGCAACAGCTTCGCACCTATTACGCCATAAACAAAAGGCTCCCGATGCTATTAGAAGGCGTGCAAAGCGACTACGCGAGCAGCGACCAGATGTTACAAAGCGATTAACACCTAGGCCACGAAAACTAGCGTTAACTGACTTCCAAAACACCTTTGCGATGACACATTGCTTCAGCATATGCTGGTTAGACTCCTGTAACGGGCAGTTAGGACAAGTGGAAGATGGGACCATGCGCCACCTCTCCAATCTGTCCCGTGTTGGGAGTACTCCCCATCCAAGATGCCACATAAAGTCACGGAGGTGACCAGGCAAAAACGATGCCGTTATCGCGCTCCACGAGACATGTCTCGATCGTGCTAGACGGGCTGGAGGACTCTTTGTGTCAGACCTGAGCTAGTTTCAGTGAGAAGAGAATAGCGTCTTCGATCTGTTTAGCTCTCGGCACCACCTCTAACAGCCCCATGAATTATTCAGGTATACACGTTTGTTTGGTTTCAATATTACGCAAAATTTGGTTTTTCCTGATGTGTGAAGTAATTCAGTATAGTTTAACTACTCCTACAGCACATGGCTTTTATGTCACATCCTTAGAAAATTCAACGGTGTCTTCATAGAAAGTGTTTTTTTCTACTTTCGTTTTGTATCACCTCTACGACGCATTCGCTTCGACACGCATGTTGGGTGTTGCCGGCGTATTGCCCGTGTTGATAGCTTTTCTTTTGCGTTTGAAAGGGATTGGCGCTTTGATGAAAAAGGAAAACAAGACGTTTGTACCGAAATGGACAGTTACCAAGACTCCTTATTTCATGATAATCTAACAAGAATGAGCCATGCTTTGTCCTGGTGAGGGAAAACGACTTCAAAAGGAAAAGGCTATAAACTTTTGTAGTAAAACGCGGAAAGATTATTTTGAAAGACGAAAATGCGCCCCTGGTTCGAGGGTAAAGTATTGTTGACGATATTAAACAACATGGCTCTGGACTTATGCGCTGTTTGAAATTTCTCTCAACCTAAAGATACTTTTCGCATCGACCATGAGTACGAATTTACAGTATTGGCAAGGCCCATAGAGTATCGCGTTGTGAAGCGGAATTCGATTGATTTGTGGGGTTTAACGTCCCAAAACCACCTAATGATTATGAGAGACGCCGTAGTGGAGGGCTTCGGAAATTTTGACCTCCTGGGGTTCTTTAACGTGCACCCAAATCTGAGTACACGGGCCTACAACATTTCCGCCTCCATCGGAAATGCAGCCGCCACAGCCTGTGAAGCGGAATTCAATAGCGTCCTCTGAAGCATGGTCAGTTGGCAGACGCTCCCTTGTTCGGCTGTGCTATCCTCAGTCACCTCAGTTTGAACGCATTAGTATCTTAAAAAATTCTTAAATGAAAAGAACATAAAAATTCCCGTAATAACTGTCTCTCAGGGGGAGAACCCCTGAATAGTAGCTCACGATAGATGAGGGTAAGGAGGAAATAAAGATGTATGATTAAAAAGCATATATATATAGAGAGAGAGAGCGAGGCGCAGAGACAGTCACATACGGAAGTAAGGAGAAGGTTGCAAAGGTGAACACGGTCGCACGAGTCCGAGGACGGGGCACCACTCGGCGAGAGCTCTTGTCGGCGTCAGGCGATGGTGTAGGGCGAGCCAGTTGGCCAGAGCGGCGATGTCGTCGGGGATCGCGGGGACAAGGAACGTTCCCTAATCACTTTGCATATTTCCTGTATCAGTGAACAAACCGGGCCATCCGAGACATGATAAACATGATTCTTTCTTGCCAGATGTGAAGTTTTTGTGCAAATGGGTGGCAACTCGTGCTTTCAATGATAGCCCGCAAGGTATACATAATTGATATGTGGGGTTCAACGTCCCAAAACCACTATATGATTATGAGATACGCCGTAGTGGAGGGCTCCGGAAATTTAGACCACCTGGGGTTCTTTAACGTGCAACCAAATCTGAGCACACGGGCCTACAACATTTCCGCCTCCATCGGAAATTCAGCCGCCGCAGCCGGGATTCGAACCCGCGCCCTGCGGGTCAGCAGCCGAGTACCTTAGCCACTAGACCACCGCGGCGGGGCGCAAGGTATACATATCACCTTCGCGAGATTTTCTGTAGCGATGTAGGTTAGTGAAATATCGTCTAGCCTTGGAAGTTGACACTCCGCATGTTTTACGTGCGTATGGCATTCGTCAGTGTTCCTGTAGTGCATGAATCTCATAACATTGTATGCGGAAGGTCGCACGGGCTCTGGATTCGCTCTTTCATAACTTGGCCAATCTCTCGCCGCTTGTTTTACATTATTTATTCATTTATTTATTTATAAAATACTGCAAGCCGCTTCAGGGCTGAAGCAGGAGTAGACACAAACATTGGTAGTAAAAATGAATGTCATGCAGTGATAGAACGAGAAAATGTACGTGCATACATATATATACAAATGCTGTACCGCCAACCATTGTAACAGCAACATTCCAACAGCAACAGAACAGAAAAGTAAATCGTTAGATAGAACAACTCTAATAGAGTGCTCTGTGCCTAGAAGCAATAAAGTAAGTGCGAACAGAAAATACCACAATTCTCAGTATACAACAAAGAAAGAATTATTTTTTTATTGTCATAATTTGTGGTGTACTTTGTTGTGCATAGGCGATCAATAAATGGCGGTACAGCATTTGTATATATCTATGCACGTACATTTTCTCGTTCTATCACTGCATGACATTCATTTTTACTACCAATGTTTGTGTCTACTCCTGCTTCAGCCCTGAATGGGCTTGCAGTGATCGCCTATGCACAACAAAGTACACCACAAATTATGACAATAAAAAAATAATTTTATGTCATATTTAAGCATTTGTTCTATAGCTTTAGCGCTTTTTAACCATGTCGACGGGACCGTGTTCCACTCATTTATCGTGCGTGGAAAGAATAAAAATTCGAGAATATCAATTTCAGTTCTATACGGGATTAGGCAATCATCATGAAGGAGTCTATTTTGTAGAGTTTAAAGGGACCACACGTTATCTTCTGGTTCTAAAGCTAGTTTTATATTCTTCACCTATAAAAGAAACTTGAATCTGTGTACCTTTCACCGAAGTTGCAATGTCTGAATACCGTGTGGACTCATTAATGTTGTAGAGCAGTCAGTCTGCCGATACTTTGAATAAGTAAATCGCATAGCTTTTCGCTGAATCCTCTCGAGTGCATCGGTGTGTGTGTGTGTGTGAGTGTGTGTGAGTGTGTGTGAGTGTGTCTGAGTGTGTGTGAGTGTGTGTGAGTGTGTGTGAGTGTGTGTGTGTGAGTGTGAGTGAGTGAGTGAGTGTGTGTTAGTGTGTGTGTGAGTATGTGTGTGTGTGAGTGAGTGAGTGAGTGTGAGAGTGAGTGAGTGAGTGAGTGAGTGTGTGAGTGAGTGAGTGTGTGAGTGTGTGTGTGAGTGTGTGTGAGTGTGTGTGACTGTGTGTGAGTGTGTCTGAGTGTGTCTGAGTGTGTGTGAGTGTGTGTGTGAGTGTGTGTGAGTGAGTGTGTGAGTGAGTGTGTGAGTGAGTGTGTGAGTGAGTGTGTGAGTGAGTGTGTGAGTGAGTGTGTGTGAGGGTGTGTGAGTGTATGAGTGAGTGTGTGTGAGTGTGTGTGTGAGTGTGTGTGTGAGTGTGTGTGTGAGTGAGTGTGTGAGTGTGTGAGTGTGAGTGAGTGAGTGTGTGAGTGAGTGTGTGAGTGAGTGTGTGAGTGAGTGTGTGTGAGTGAGTGTGTGTGAGTGTGTGTCTAAAAAATTGCGGCGTATTCAAGCTTCGGTCTAAGAAGTGATAAATGTGGTAATTGTTTCGCCTCAGCTGCTGCTTGCTTCAAGTTATGCCTCAGAAAACAGAGTTTTAGGAAGGAGGATGCACAGATGTTGGATATGTGTTGTTGATAGATGCCTGTTTGTTCATAGATGCCTGCACACTCCAAGCGCTCTCCGCCACGGTGGTCTAGTGGCTAAGATAATCGGCTGCTGACGCACAGGTCACGGGATCAAATCCCGGCTGCGGCGGCTGCATTTCCGATGGAGGCGGAAATGTTGTAGACCCATGTGCTCATATTTGGGTGCACGTTACAGAACTCTAGGTGGTCGAAATTCTCGGAGCCTTTCCCTACGGCGTCTCTTATAATCATATGGTGGTTTTGAGACGCTAAACCCCACATATCAATCAATCAACGCTCCAAGCGATTCGCTTCTGTACGGGTTTAATAGCGGAATGTTCTCCGCGCCCAGATAAACGTGTTGAGTGATGCTCTAAGCAGTGATGTCGAGAGAAACCATCTTGGCGATGATGATTTCAGATGAAAACTCCTCTTTGGCTATCCTGTGTATAGCCTGTTTCACATGCGAGCGACCGAGCGGCGGCGGTCGCGGCGATGAGCGGCGGCAGGACGCACGGACGCGCGTCGTTTCTTGTGCGCCGCTGCTATACCGCCGCTCTTGCACGACGCCGACCGCTCTGGCGGGCAGTGTTGCCCGCGGAACGAGCCAGCTAACCGCTGTTTTCAGTCGCAGCTAAAAAGCACACTCTGCTTCTAGTATCCTTCCTTTGGCACACTTGTGCTGCGTAGTTTATCATCAATAGCCGCTCGACGTTTACGCGTCTGTACACTGATTGAACTATGTCTAACGTGACTTTTATAATGAATAAACTTGTTTGAAGTCGCTTTTTCTTTTGTTCGGGCTTTTTAAGCTATGGTTCTTGTTGCACGCTCATATGAATGGCCAGTAAGAAGCAAAAACAAGAGATTGCTGGTATGGTTTTCTTAGACAGCTTTTCCAGCTAGGTGAAGGTTTAAGAACCACGAACGTGCTTTACATAGCACTTCCTGGGTTTTTCCAATTCATTGCTCTTGCTTTCAGTGATTGATTTTTCGGACGCGAAGTATGTAAGATAATGTAGCGCACATAGGAGTAGCCATGCACAGAACACTCCCCCTTCCCCCCCCCCCCCCCCATTCCGCATAAGATCGAAGCTTTTAACGCTGGAGATAAAACGTCCGCCACCTGCAAAAAAAAACAACAACAACAGCACAGTTGTTTAGCAAAACCACGACGTCTGCAGGCCATACGGTCTCTTACAAACGAACACTGACATCATGTATTTTAGCAGGCACGTTTTATTTAATTACTGTAGCGAATGCTCCTCTTCATGTGTCCTTAAAAGTGCACCTTGGAAATTAGGAAGAGGACACCGACCATGAAGAAAAATGCAGAAAAAGGCCACTTCGTGACCTTGACGCAGCCTTGCTAATATTGACGGGAGCCTTGTTGACTAGTTGCGAACAAAGCTCTCCTCGGAGAGCCGAAACATCCCAAAACCACCATATCATTATGATAGGCGCTGTAATGAAAGGCTCCGGAAATTTCGACCACCTGGGTTTTTTTAACGTGCACCCAAATCTGAGCACCCGTGCTTACAATATTCCCGCCTTCATCGGAAATGCAGCTGTCGCAGCCAGGATTTGATCCCATGACCTGCGGGTCAGCAGCTGCGTACCTTATCCAGTAGGCCACCGCGACGGGGCGCCAAATCAATACCTAAATTTTTTTGCCTGTTCCCTCGAGTCACAATAAAATTTTATAAAAAAAAAGCCGCAGTGGTGAGCTTCGACCGTGTTTTTGGTTACCATGTGGTGTGTGCGAGCAGACCCTTCATCGTAATTTTCTGAATGTTCTTCATTTCTTCTGGCATTCGCATTTGTATGTTTATACCCTAAATTGCTAGCCTCTTGGGTTTTTCAATGATTCTGTAAGCCACTTCAGACAGTTTCACCAACGGCAGGTAGTGTGATATGCTACCTGCTGTTGGAAAAATTCAAGAAACCTTGCCTGCACTCAAGAAATAATACGCACTCATTTACGCCATATCTTACGCGAGAAGAAGCATTTTCTCTACCGCGTTTATCTCACCCACAGCAATTCAACATTCGGCCAAGCTGTCCAAATGCAGCAACATACTGCTATTACACAGCCGAAAAAGTTAATGCCTCTTACATTTCCTCCCTAGATGCGTTCACCTTTTGATGTTAAACCGTGTGTACAAGGCATCAATGAAGTGATCAGACGTATTGCACAGACCGCAATTACAGCCAAAACCATTTAATTAGGTTAGATGCTTCCCAGCTGGACAAAAGGCTCGCTTTCGAAGAAAATAATAGGCTTTGGAACCTTCGGACGCGTCATTATACTTTCCTCCACTGTATCGACCCGCATCTCCTAGCTCCTATACCGAATCCCTCGACACCTGGAAACTCTCTACCATCATCTCTGGCTGAACACTGCTCATGGAAACAACTTACGGTACCGCTTCAGTCAAGTAGAAAGTACATACTGTAGTAACTGTGGCTCCATAGAAACTGTAGAACTTATCTTGTTTCAGTACCAAGCTTATCCAATGAGCGTGCGCTCTATGAACACTGCATGCATCTGCTAACCCAAGGATCTTTATCAGCTAGTTGATTGTGTCTTCGGCATTTTCTCCAGTTTCACGCAACAGAGGCATGCGATGGAACGTTTATTCACGTAATTAGACAATATCCATCAGCTAAACAAACTGTTGTGGCACCTCGAAAACTCGTCATAAGTCATTCTGTCAGCACAAGTTCCCGCCCGAGAGACAAAAAATGTCTCTATATTTACTTTTTTTCTTTTCATTTTAATTTCAATTATTTTTCTCTACTCTTTTTGTCTCTCAGTCCCCAATCCTCTTCTCCACGCAGAGAAGCAAGACAGCGATATACACACGCCGGTTAAATTCTATGCTTTTCAATACAAAGCTCTTTCTCCCTCTCTCTTTCTCTCTCTCTCAAGCCTATCAAGTAGTCTCCTACCATGGAAATTAAGTCCAACACTTTTTCGTAGTAATACGTCCAAAGAAGCGTAACATTTTTTACGAGTTACAATACGTGTAACATACATAATGTATGCACAATGTATCTGAAACTCTCTCAACCCTCGGCAAATGTGATGTGCGCCCGAAAAAGATGTAGTGCAACGGTGTGCTGTGCGCGCTAGAAAACCACACGTTATATCATTTGAAAGTCCTGTTATGGTCGCCATTGTAATAATATAACGTGTGGGCTTTTACGGAGAGAAGTTTGGGAGCGTCAAAGGTCCCAACAAACGACGAGGCTTCTTGCTGGTTTACGAACCACACTTTATCAAAACATGGATAAACGAACACGCACATGTACAAAACAAACAGAACAAACACAGGAAACAGAGAAGGCTAACTAGACAAGTTTCTGTAGAGAGAATGGTCCTTTCTAAAGTTAATCTCTGCGGATGGATGCTCAACCCTCGGAGAGTTGGACCCACCGGGCGACGCGAGCTGACGAGCGACGCGGGATGGCTTCAAACATTTCGGCCACACCTTGTACGAGGTGACGAACTACTTGTTGCTTGCCGCAGGGAAGCATCGGAGGCGGAGTACGACAGCGGCAACGGGAAGCCCGTAGCTTCAACTCGTGGATGGCGTCCCAGAGCGTCGACACATGGGCCCGGTCACCAGACTGCATCGAATGCCCAGCTCCATCTAATCTTTTACATGCTCAGCATGTTCTACTAGGGGCTAGTCATGCGCCGTCACCATTATCAGTCTGCCCTTCTCCTCCGCCAGCCATCTGTGCACCCCTTCCTCCTCTCAACACAGCGCGCGCTGCGCTCGCTCCTCCCCTCCGTGCGCCGCGCGACCTTCTGTTTTACGTGCGCAAGCTGTATGCTAACGCGCGCATGCGCAGGCTGGGGCCGGCGCTCGCTATAAATGACCGAGTGTTGGGGCGCGCCGCCCTTCGTTGGTTGGTTTGTGCGTCGCTAGCGTCTGCGGAGTCGACGTCATGACGATGTACCTCGCGCCCAACCTATCGCGTGCCGCCGTGGAGAAGTAGGTCGACGAAGCCGTGGAAGAATACCTGAAATAACGACCGCAACGACGACCTTTCGAGATAGTTGGCGACTTCAACGTCGACGTCATCAAGGACGATTGGGTGGTGGACTACATGGAGTCGCGGCTGTCGCTGATACGAGCAACGCACGAAGGCAAACATCCTCCGACCACAGTTTGCGGGACGTGCATCGACCACGTCTTTGCAAATTTCGACCTTCGACCGCTGCAACTAGACCCACAAACCCTTCACGTTACGGACCATAAAGCCATCTTGCTCAAAATACTCAAAGCGTCTCATCAATAAACATCGTCTTTCGCAGCATACGTGCGTGCGTGTTCACTCGTGTTCACTCATAACACACGCGCATGTCGCAAATTACAAACCACATTTATCGCAGTTCAACATATATGCTCCGCATGATAACCAGTGTTCCTACTCGGGAAACTGCCGTCATTTTTTTTTCTCTTCCCCTACGAAACTTCGAATCTCGGCAGGTGCCCACTTATCCGCATGTTCCCCAGCGTCTCCGTGTTCTTTCGCCCACATCAAAACGGGGCAGTATACACCTTTTTCGGGCACACATCACAGCAAAGCTCGATCCCACCGTCTCAAACTCTGGCCGTGGCCCGTAACCCGAAACTTGAGGCCCGAACCCACCGTAAAAACTACTTCACCCGAGCTGGCCTGGCCCACGGGCCCGGCCGGGTCAGTTCTGGGCAATCTCGAGCCCGTGCAGTGCTCTAGCCTTGGCATTTGACGACATTCAAGCAGAGGACCGGAGTGGACAACCGAACAAGTGAGCCGAGCCGTACGGTACCACTCAGCGCGGATGCGAGTCGACGGGCGCCGCGATCGGGCGTTCGTGGCAGTGCGTTTATAGGAACGCAGCCGCGCGCGCCCAATCCAGGCGGGGCCGTGGTGAGTCGCTTGACCCACCTCCGAATTCTCTTTCTGTATATATATGGTGTTTAACGATTTATAGTACCACGTACTCTACTAAGGGAGAGCTTAAAGCCGTCCCGAACCTCACTCGTCGGGGGGAGGGTAGAAAGAGTGGGTAACGATTTAGAGTACCACGTACTCTACTATGGGAGCGCTTAAAGCCGTCCCGAACCTGACTCTTTGTTTCAGACCTGAGCTAGTTCCAGTGAGAAGAGAATAGCGTCTTCGATCTGTTTGGCTCTCGGCACCACCTCTAACAGCCCCATGAATTATTCAGGTATACACGATCGTTTGGTTTCAATATTACACAAATTACTGTTTTTCCTGTTGTAAGAAGTACTTCAATATAGCTTTACTACTACTACAGCACATGGCTTTTATGTCACTGCTTCACAAAATTCAACGGTGTTTTCATAGAAAGTGTTTTTTTCTACTTTTGTTTTGTATCACGTCTACGGCGCATTCGCTTCGACACGCATGTTGGGTGTTGCCGGCGTATTGCCCGTGTTCATAGCTTTTGTTTTGCGTTTGAAAGAGATTTGCGCTTTGATGAAAAAAGAAAACAAGACGTTTGCACCGAAACGAACAGTTACCAAGACTCCTTATTTCATGATAATCTAACAAAAATGAACCATGTTTTGTCCTGGCGAGGAAAACCGACATCAAAAGAAAAAGCTATGAACTTGTATAGTAAAACGCGGAAAGATTATTTTGAAAGACGAAAATGCGCCCCTGGTTCGAGGGAAGAGTATTGTTGACGATCTTAAACAATATGGCTATGGACTTATGCGCTGTTTGAAGTTTCTCTGAACCAGAAAATACTTTCGGCATCGACCATGAGTACGAATTTACAGTATTGGCAAGGCCCATAGAGTGTCGCGTTGTGAAGCGGAATTCAATATCGTCCTCTGAAGCATGGTCAGTTGGCAGACGGTCCCTTCTTCGGTGTGCTAGCCTCAGTCACCTCAGTTTTAACGCGTTAGAATCTTAAGATATTTTAAATGAAAGGAGGTTAAAAGTGAGCCCCGTAATAACTGCCTCTCAGGGGGAGGACACCTCAATGGTAGCTCGCGAGGGGAGGGGGTAAGGAGAGATTAAAATGATAGGATTAAAAGGTATAGAGATAGAGAGGCGAAGGAGAGAGCGTGGCTCAGGAACAGCGACATCCAGAAGTAAGGAGAAGATAGGAAAGATGAACACAATCGCAGAAGTCAGAGGACGGGGCACCACTCAGCGAGAGCTCTTGTCGGTGTCAGGAGATGGCGTAGGGCGAGTCAGTTGGCCAGAGCTGCACTGTCGTCGGAGATCGCGGTGCAAAAAAAAAACGAACACTAACCACTTTGCATGTTTCCTGTGTCATTAAACAAACTGGACCATCTGTGACAAGATAAATAGGATTCGTTCTTGCCAGATGTGAAGTTTTGTGCAAATGCGTGGCAACTCGTGCTTTCAATGATAGCCCGCAAAGTATACATTTCACCTTCGCGAGATTTTCTGTAGCCATGTAAGTTAGTGAAATGTCGTCTGACCTTGGAAGTTGACACTCCTTTTGTTTTACGTGCGTATAGCATTCGTCAGTGTTCCTGTAGTGCATGAATCCCATAACATTGCACGCGGAAAGTTGCACGGACTCATGATTTGCTCTTTCAAAACTTGGCCAATGTCTCGCCCTCTTTTTGTAGTATTTCAATTATTTATTTATTAATTTATAAAATACTCAAGCCTAATAAGGGATAAAGTCGGAGTGGATACAAACATTGGTAATAATAATAAATGTCATGCAGTGATACAACGAGAAAATGTACATGCATGCATATATACAAATGCTTAACCACCAACCATTGTTACAATAAATATAACAAAAAAATTATAGGAGAAAAACAGAAAGTAAAATGACTGGTAGCTAGAACAACAACAGCGTGTTCTGTGCCTACAAGCAATAAAGTCAGTGCCCAAAAAATACCACAGTTCTCAGTATACAACAAAGAAAGAATATTGATCGCCTATACACAACAAAGTAGACCACAAATTGTGACAATCGAAAAGAGGATAATTTTATGTCCTATTTAAGCATTTGTTCTATAAGTTCAGCGCTATGTAACCATGTCGATGGGACTGTGTTCCACTCATTTATCGTGCGTGGAAAGAATAAAAATTCGAGAACATCAGTTTCAGTTCTATACGGGGTTAGGCAATTATCATGATGGAGTTTATTTTGTCGAGCTGAAAGGGGCCATACGTAATCTTCTGGTCCTAAAGCTAGCTTTATATTCTTCAGCTGAAAACGAAACTTGAATCTGTGTACGTTTCACCGAAGTTGCAATGTCTGAATTCCGTGTGGACTCATTAAGGTTGTAGGGGAGTCTGTCTGCCTATACATTGAATAAGTAAATCGCATAGCTTTTCGCTGAATCCTCTCGAGTGCATTGATTTTTTTTGTGTGTATGTTGGATCCCAAACAATTGCGGCGTATTCAAGCTTCGGTCTAATAAGTGATAAATGTAGTAATTGTTTCGCCTCAGCTGGTTCTTGCTTTAACTTATGTCTTAGAAGACAGAGCTTAAGGAAGGAGGATGTTCAGATGTTTGATATGTGTTGTTGATAGATTCCTGTTTGTTCATAGAGTCCTGCACCCTTCAAGCGTGCCCCGCCGCGGTGGTCTTGTGACTAAGGTACACGGCCGCTGATGCACAGTCGCTGGATTGAATTTCGGCTACGGCGGCTGAATTTCGATGGAGGCGGAAATGTTGTAGGCCGATGTGCTCAGATTTGGGTGCACGTTAAAAAACCCCAGGTTGGTCGAAATTTTCGGAGCCCTCCACTACGGCGTCTCTCATAATCATATGGTGGTTTTGAGACGCTAAACCCCACATGTCAATCAATCAACGCTCCAAGCGATTCGATAGTGTACGGGTTTCAGAGCGGAATGTTCTCCGCGCCCAGATAAACGTGGTGAGTGACGCTCTAAGCAGTGATGTCGAGAGAAACCATCTTGGCGATGATGATTTCAGATGCGAAACTCCTCTTTGGCTATCCTGTGTATAGCCTGTTTCACATGCGAGTGACTGAGCGGCGGCGGTCGCGGCGATGAGCGGCAGCAGGACGCACGGACGCGCGTCGTTTCTTGTGCGCCGACGCTATACCGCCGCTCTTGCGCGACGCCGACCGCTCTGGCGGGCAGTGTTGCCCGCAGAACGCGCCGGCCAACCGCTGTTTTCAGTCGTAGCTAAAAACCACACTGCTTCTAGTATCCTTCCTTTGGCACCCTTATTGTCACAAAACGAGCGCTCAAAAAAGGGCGCGCCGCCAAATTCTAGGGACGAAGCGCCGAAGAGACGCCTCGAGGTCAACAATAAAGAAGAAAACAAGCATCCAAAGATTCCCCGGGCGCGCGCTCTCGCCCCTCGGAAGCGTAGGTTCGCCGACGAACCTCCTCACATGGGCGGCCGAGCAAGCCCTGGAAGGTTCTCGATGGAAAGGGGCATGTGATGCATGGTTTCGTCATCTGTCGCGGGCAGCCCTCGAACTGTCTCGCGCTTTCCCCAGCCTTCGCTGCGTATCGCGCCGACGAAACGATGAAAACTTTCTGGAATCTAGCGTGGAAGGTATTTGACCGAGCAGCAGAGATGGGAGAGCAGGAGAAGGAATTTCGCGCCAGAGTGTGTAGGGTGTTCCCCCGTGTCTGTCGGCGAAGGTTTTGTATTTAGTGACAAAGCAGGAGAAGAAGGAATATTGCGCCAGAGTGCGTAGGGTGTTCCGCCTTGTCAGCGAAGCCTTTGGTCCTCAGTGACAAAGTAGAAGAAGAGGATTTCCACCTGAGGGGTGAAGACTCGTGCTACAGGCAAGAGTGTGTGTCTACCGCCAGCGAGCGAATACGCGTGGCAACAGCTGCGTGTGGGAAGCCGACGTGTTTGCAGCGAAGAAATTTGGGGCTTGGAGAGCGGCCCCTTGAAGACGCGAGGTTTCCTGGAAGAGAAACTTTGGGGGCAGCAGAACGACAACAGTGCCGGACTTTGAGTGAATGATTCTCGCAAGAGTATCATTCAGGCTTTTGTTTCAAGGACTATGGACTGAATAAGTTTTCGAACTCTTTAGTCTTCAAGTTCCTTGGTTGTTCGAAGCATGCGACTGCATTGTAGTGCGTATTGTTGTTTCTGTTCGTTGTTTTGAGTGTGGCTGATTGTACTGGGTAGTACGTTGTTTGATTGGTGCCATATCGTATTCAACTAGTGTCGAGTGTGCATATTTGTGTATCGTTTTGATCTGCCATTATTGAGAATATAGTTTTGTTTTGTTTATCAACTCTCGGTTCTGACTTGTTCTTTGGGCCACAGCCGGCGTCCGCTGGCGCACTAAATAAGACCACTTCCATTTAGAAGTGGTCTTATTAGTCCACGCTTACGTGGTGCAGTTCGGGGAGAGCGCCCTTGGAATTAGCCCGGCGATCGCCTTCCTAACTAACGGGACCTGTGACACTTATGCTGCGTGGTTTATCATCAATAGCCGCTCGATGTTGACGCGTCTGTACACTGATTGAACAAAGTGGAACGTGACTTTTATAATGAATAACATGTTCGCTGTCGCTTTTTCTTCTCTTCTGGCTTCTTCACGTATGGTTCTTGTTGCACGCTCATATAAATGGTGATGAAGAAGCAAAAACAAGAGATTACTTGTATGGTTTTATTAGACAGCTTTTCCAGCTAGGTGAAAGCTCAAGAACCGCGAAAGTGTTTTACGCAGCTCTTCCTGTGTTTCTCCGATTCATTGCTCTTGCTTTCAACGATTCGTTTTTGGGACGTGAAGTATGTACACCTCGCAAAATTGATTGATTGATTGATTGATATGTGCGGTTGAATGTTCCGAAACCACCATATAATTATGACAGATGCTGTAGTGGAGGGCTCCGGAAATTTCGGCCACCTGGTTTTTTTTTAACGTACACCGATATCAGAGCACCTGGGCTTACAACATTCCCGTTTCCATCGGAAATGCAGCCGCCGCAGCCGGGATTCGATACCGTCACCTGTGGGTCAGCAGATGCTTACCTTATCCACTAAGCCACCGTGGAGGTGTGCGAAATCGATGCCTGAATTTTCGTGCCTGTTCGCTCGAGTCACAAATAATTTTGATAAAAAAGCCTCAGTGGTGAGCATCGGCCGTGTTTTTGGTAGCCTTGTGATGTGTGCAAGCACACTCTTCATCGAAATTTTCCGAATGGTCTACATCTCTTCTGGCACTCGGATTTGTATGTTTATACTCTTAATTGCAAGCCTCTTTGGTTTTTCAATAATTCTGTAAACACGTCAGACCGTTTCACCAACGGCAGGTTGCATGGTATGCTACCTGCTGTTGGTAAAACTCAAGAAATATTCCCTGCACTCAAGGAATATTGCGCTCTCATTTCCACCATGTCATACGCGGGAAGAAGCATTTTCTGTACCACGTACATCGCACCCACAGCAATTCAGCATTCGGCCAAGCTGTCCAAATGCAGCAACATACTGCTATTAGACAGCAGAAGAAGTTATTGCCTTCAAGATTTCCTCCTTGGATGCTTTCACCTTTCGATGTTAAACCGTGTGTACGAGGCATCAATGAAGTGAACAGACTTATTGCACAGACCGCAACTACATGTGAACCTAATACACTTAATCAGATGCTTCCCAGCTGGACAAAAGGCTCACTTCCAAAGAAAAGAAGAGGCTTTGGAACTTCAAGACACATCATTATGCTTTCCTCCACTCTATCGACCCGCATCTCCTATCTCTTACAAGAATTCCTGGAGACCTGGAAACTCTCTACCATCCTCTCCGGCTGAACAGTGCTTATTGAAACAACATACGGTATCGCTTCGGTCGCGTGGCAAGTCCATACTGGAGTAACTTTGGCTCCATGGAAACTGTAGAACATATCTTGCTTCAGTGCCGAACATATCGGATGAGCGTGCGCTCAATGAACACTGCATGCGTCTGCTAACCCAAAGAATTTTATCAGCTAGTTGATTGTATCTTGGGCCCTTTTCCCAGCTTCACAAAACAGAGCCTTGCGATTCACGTGTTTAGACAATGTCGGTCAGCTAGACAAACTGTAGTGGCACCTAGAAAACTCGTTAAAAGTCATTCTGTCAGCACACGTTCCCGCCCGAGAAACAAATAAAAAATGTCCGTATATCTACTTTTTTCATTTTAACTTTGTATTATTTTTCTCTCTCTCTCTCTGTCTTTCAGTCCCCAATCCTCTTCTCCACGCAGAGTAAGTAGCAAGTCAGCGATATACACACGCCGGCTAAATTCTCTGCTTTCCAATAAAGAGTTCTCTCTCTCTCTTTCTGTCTCTCTAGTCTATCACGTAGCCTTGTACCATAGAAAATAAGTCGAGTACTTGTCCGTATCAATACCTCCAAATAAAAAAAACATTTTTTACGAGCTACAATACGTGCAACATACATAATGTATGCACAATGTGTCTGAAACTATCTCAACCCTCGGCAAATTTGATGTGCACCCGAAAAAGATATAGTGCCCCGGTGTGCTGTGCGCGCTGGAAAACCACGCGTTATATCCTTTCAAAGTCCTGTCATCGACGCCATTGTAATGATATAACGTGTGGGTTTTTACGTAAAGAAGGTTGGGAACTTCAATGGTCCCAACAAACGACGAGGCTTCTTGCTGGTTTACGAACAACACTTTATCAAGACATGGATAAACAAACACGCACACATACAAAACAAACAGAACAAACACAGCAAACAGAGAAGGCTAACTAGACAAGTTTCTGAGGTGAGAATGGTCCTGGCTGAAGTCAATCTCGGCGGTTGCATACTCACCCATCGGGCGACGCGAGCTGATGAGCGACGTGGAATGGCTTCAAATAGTTCGGCCACACTTTGTACGAGCTGACGAACAACTTGTTGCCGCGTGGAATCGTCGGAGGCGGAGTACGACAGCGGCCACGGGAAGCCCGTAGCTTCAACTCGTGGGTGGCGTCCCAGAGCGTCGACACTACGGCCCAGTCACCAGACTGCATCGAATGCCCAGCTCCGTCTGATCTTTTTTTCTCTTCCCGTATACGAAACTCCGAATCTCGGCAGGTGCCCACTCATCCGCAAGTTCCCTGGCGTCTCCGTGTTCTAGCGCCCACGTCACACCGGGGCAGTATACACCTTTTTCGGGCACACATCACAGCAAAGCCCGATCCCACCGTCTCAAACTTTGGCCCGGCCCCAAACCCAATACTTGAGGCCCGAACCCGCCGTGAAAACTACATTACCCGAGCTGGCCTGGCACACGGGCCGGGCTGGTTCCGGGCAAGCTCGAGCCCGTGCAGTGCCACTCAGCACGGAAGTGAGTCCATGGCCACCTCGAGTGGGCACGCGCGGCAGTGCTTCTAGGAACACCGCCACACACACTCGATCCAGGCGGTCGTGGTGAGTCGCTTGACCCAGCTCCAAATTTTTTTCTGCATATATATATATATATATATATATATATATATATATATATATATATATATATATATATATATATATTGCCACGTTCCATTTCCCAAGTTTGTGTTATCGTCCCAAAACACCACACGATTCTCAGCGCAAACCGCAACTGCAGTTTTCGAGAAGGTTCCGGACTGTAGTAGATCATTTCGATAAGATCACGCCCACTGTGCGAACGGTACAGATTGTTCTGGAATCTACGCCACCGCCAGCGATAACGCTAGAACATTCGACGGCAAGAGTATAAATGCCGACGCGCTTTGCCGCTTGTCAGTTGTTGATCGAAGGCCGACACTCCGTTCGCCGCTATCAGTCCGAGACTGCTATCTGTGCGAGACTGCTGCTGTAATTGGACTTTCCGTTTACCAGGCACAGGTTCGCCCAAATAAAAAGTTAAATCCCAACACGAAGTCTCCTGTCTTCGGCCACGTCACGACCCCGTGACTATATATATATATATATATATATATATATATATATATATATATATATATATATATATATATATATATATAAGGGAAAGAAGTGTATACCTAAGGGCTCGTTTTTCCGTGTTTTTAACACAATAATAATGAGATATAACAGACAGTAATGCCAAGGAATGTACAGGGGAAGTTATTAACATTAATGGAATGTAAATAAGAAGAAAGAAAAGTGGATGAAAAAATTACCAACTGTAAGCAGGAATCGAACCTACGACCTTCGAATTACGCGTTCGATGCTCTAACCACTGAGCTATTACAGCGGCACTCCCTCCATCCACTTTTTTGGGTTTATCTGTGAATTTTAGAAGTAGGAGCGACAGTCAGCGCCGTCTATAAGCCAAACAACGAGTGTGAAAACACTCTTATGCGCATGTTTGGCGTCACGTAGCACGTGAACTTATTATGAGCGGGCAGCTGATTAATTGTCCCTCTTATACAACCTAAACACACCAAGTCTGCCAGTACGAGACCCTCGTTCAATGAAATAAGGGAAAGAAGTGTATACCTAAGGGCTCGTTTTTCCGTGTTTTTAACACAATAATAATGAGATATAACAGACAGTAATGCCAAGGAATGTACAGGGGAAGTTATTAACATTAATGGAATGTAAATAAGAAGAAAGAAAAGTGGATGAAAAAATTACCAACTGTAAGCAGGAATCGAACCTACGACCTTCGAATTATATATATATATATATATATATATATATATATATATATATATATATATATATATATATATATATATATATATAGTAGTAGTAATAGACTTTTATTCAGCCAAATTTACAGGCCGAGCATTTCGACCGCCTGTGCGATCAGTCGACGCTGTTCTTCTTCCCCTTCGGCGCCGATCCAGTCGAGCCAGGAGGTGATGGAAAGGGACGGGGGAGGGTAATAGCTGGATTGCTGAGCAGTTGGGCAGTAAAACAGGCAGTGTGACAGGTCAGCGTATGGGGAGGGACAATTAGGACAGCAGGGGTTAGACCTATATTTATAAAGGAAAAGGCGAGAGGGGGCTATCAAGCAGTTCATTTGGATGTGCCGTAGAGTTCGAGCCTCGAGCGCCGTGAGTGATGGATGAGGGGGAGGGTAAAGACGCTTGTCGAGCCGGAGCTGGAGATATACCTCCTTGATAGTGTGACGCAAGGAGATCTGCCCATCGTTATTCGCGGAGCTCTCACTGTCTTCCGAAGGTGTGGGCCAGGGAATGAACGGTGCCCGGTGCAATATATCGCGGGCAAGCTGATGAGCTAGCTCATTGCCGTTAATACCCGAATGCCCAGGAACCCAGCGGAGGAAGACAGTGGAGGGTTGAAGAGCAGAGGCCGCTCGCTCGACCTCCTGTTGAAGAGCAGGGGGCAACGTGTTGTTCTCTATGTGACGGATGGCGGCGTGAGAGTCGCAGTAAATCGTGTACTCGGGGAGAGAAGGGAGGGAGGAAAATGACTGCATGGCGTGGACCATGGAAAGGACCTCGAGCGAAAGTACATTTGGCGGGTGTAAGTATGGCCCGCTGGTGTGCGTGTCAGGTGCCGAAAGGTGTGGATGGTAGATAACGTAGCCACACGAGCCCCGAGGAGCCATGTATGAGGCATCTGTGTAGGCAACTCCCTGTGTAGAGAGAGGAGGAGAATGATGCTGTGCTGCCGCATGACGCCGGCCGGCGTGAAGAACGGGAGACATATTGGATGGGAGGGGAAGGATGCGAAGGTTAGAAGCAGCGGTGCTAGCGGCAGAAGGCAAGGTGGGAACGGAAACGGGAATGTGAGGGATACCAGCTTGGGCTAATAGCCATTGGCCTTGACGAGTGAGAGAAAGACGGGCAATCTGAGAGTCGTGGTGCAGAGAAATAAGAGAACGTAATGGATGGAAGAGGCCTGTGGCAAAGAGCTTAGTGGTAGAGGTAGTGAGAGGGAGGTTTAGAGCTGCCTTGTAGAGGCCTAATAGAGCTCTTTCGAGTGTGTTGAGTTGCGTTTCGGTGAAATGAACGTAGGGTACAAAGTACAAGAACTTGTTAAGGGCCAGCGCATGTGCAACCCGGCACGCATGAGCATCGTGGAGCCCCGACTGCCGAGTGACAACGCGTCGCAGGAGGTGGGTCACCGAATGGCAAGTCCTCACAGCGTGATGTAGGGCCTGCGCGTTCTTTGTCGCGTGCAAAGGGAAGCCAAGAACTTTGCATTGCTGAACAGTGGGGATGAGAGAGCTAGAAAGATGTAGGGAGATGAGGGTATTGTGGGAGCGCTGGTACGCAGACCGGTTTAGCAAAAGTAGTTCACATTTCTCCGGTGCAGGGGACAGGCCAGCAGTAGCGAGAAAGGAAGCGATAAGGTCCAGGCCACGTTGCAAAGTATCCTGCATGTGGCCGGGACATCCAGACGTACACCAGAGAGTGATGTCGTCTGCATAAAAAATATGGTGGAGGTCAGGTATTTGGGACAGTTGGGAGGCAAGGGGGGCCATAGCCATATTAAATAGAGTAGGAGATAGTACGGCACCTTGAGGAGTGCCGCGGGTGAGGGAGTGTGAGTTAGACAAATGAGTATCGACTCTGAAGCGAGCAACTCGATTGGATAGAAATGATCGGATGTAAGAATACATGCGGGAGCCACATGACAGGGAGGAGAGCTGAGCGAGTATGTGGTCATGACTCACGCCATCGAATGCCTTCCGTACATCGACGGTTACAAGCGCATGGATCCGACTACGAGAAGGTGAAAGAAAAGTATGCTGAAGAACAAGGAACATGTCCTGCGCACAAACGTGGCGTCGGAAGCCAATAAGAGAAGGAGGGAAAAACTCTTTCGCCTCAATAAAATCAGACAGTCGAGTCAAGTCCATTCGTTCAAGAGTCTTGCCAACGCATGGCGTCAAAGAGATAGGGCGAAGGTTAGAGAGAGATGGAGGTTTGCCGGGCTTCGGAATCATGCAAATTAGAGATGATGTCCAAGAGCTTGGAAGACAGCCGCTGTTCCATGCTTCGTTGAATGTGTGTAAGAGACATTCCTTCGCGTTGTCGGGGAGATTACGCAATGTAGTATATGTTATCTCATCCTCACCGGGTGCCGAGCGGGTAGATTGAGTGGCTAAGGCAGCTTCCAGCTCCCTGAGCGTGAATGGGCGGTCCAGGTCTGGGTTAGCTTCGCCACAGTAATCTGGGTAGGAAGGTGTGAGGGGGGGTGGGAGATACAGAGATTTTAAATTTTCAAACACATCAGATGGAGTCCCTTGAGTGAGAGCTTTAGCTAGGGTGGGAGCAGCGGCAGGCTTGGTACCTAAGAGAGACCTAAACAGAGACCATGTAGAGCGCGAGTGCAGTGCGGAGTCAAGGCCGTCACACAGCGTGTTCCAACGAGAGTGCTCGAGAGAAGTGCCGTAAGAGATAATTTCAGCCCGCAGAGCATCAATTCGGAAGGAAAGTTGGAAGTTGTGTGGCTGCGAGCGGAGAGCGCGTTTCAAACGTTTATGACGTCACCATAATCGGAGGAAGTGAGGATCAGGGTCAGGAATGGGGAGTTGAAAACGAGCGCGGCGACTACAGAATGTCATTGCTGCGGAAATCCGCGACGTCCAGTCGTCGTAAGTTTTAAATAAGTGAGACAAAAGGTTATTACGGAATGCTTCCCAGTCAGTGTGAGCGACTCGTTGTTTCCGCCTATTGTGGGAAAGAGGGGTGGTGATGTGTATGAGAAAGTGATCGCTGAAAAAATTTTCAGCAGAGACCTGCCAGTGAAAAGGAAGGGAACTCCGAGAGAACGTGAGATCGGGTGTAGTGGAACGCTGTGAAATAGTGCCCGCTCGAGTAGGGGTGTCAGGAGTATTAAGAAGAGTGAGATGGCGTTCCTGGGCGAGGCAGTGTAGAAGGCGACCTGGTTTGAGTGTTTGGGGGTAACCCCAGAGCCTATGAGGAGCATTAAAGTCACCCCCAAGGAGGATATGGGTGGTCGATGGAAGGGAGTGCAGGAATTTGCCAAGAGCACTAAACAAAGAGGACGTGACAGGGGGGTTATAAAATGACATCAGAGCGAGAGAAATACGGGTAGATGGTTGGTAATAGACCACACCAACTAAATGTTTCAGGAGGGGGGAGGGTACGTCTAGTGGTTCAACGAGAACGTCATTGCGTACATAAATGGACGCAAGTGGCTTTCCCGTCGTAGCGTGATATGCACGGTAGCCTGGGACGGCAAGGGCCGCCCGAGTCTCCTGTATAAGGAGAAAATGGGGTAATGTTTGGCGGGTGAGAAGATATTGGTGGAGAGTGGTCCTATTATGACGAAAGTTGCGGCAGTTCCACTGCAAAATATCGAGGTCCTTTTCACGCGCCATCTAGGTCTTTGGAGTAGAGGAAGCGCCTACGCGTGCGCGTTCCTTCTTTTTTGCCGGGGGAAGTGACTCCTGCAGGGAGTTAAGCATATAGGTGAAAGATTCCAGTTCCTTAGATTGGGTTTCAAGGGTCGTAAGAATCCGGACAATTGAATTTTCTAGCTGGACCAAACGAGTGTGATGTGCAGTGGTGGTGGTTTCGACCATGTCGGCCAATTTGGTTACATGGGAGCTGGAGGTCGGGGCGGTGAGTGTGGCGAGTTGCTTATTTAGCTCCGTGAGTTGAGAGGTAAGAGAGGATGTGGTAGTTGCGAGTGTCTGTGTCAGTGCAAGTATTTTCTGTTGTAGCTCATCTGAGACGCGTTGTTGCTCGCGCTGGTTGCGCTCCAACATAGCCAGTCGCAGATCGAAGGAGCGGCTCTCGTTACTTGTAGATGGTGAAGGTGTGTTTGATGAAGAAGTGCACATGGGAGGTGTTCCCTTAACCTTAGCGGCGTATGAGCCCGGGGGGGATGTTGCGGGAGGTGATAGGAGCTCATGCGCTGAAGAGGAGGGCGGCGAAGGCTGAGTGGCTCGGCGCATGGCTGTGCGACGGAGAAAAGCTGCTTTGGCGCAGTCGCGTTGCTTAGCTAGAAGGTAGGGGCAGGTGGAGTCGAGAGATGAGTGGGTGTTGACTTGGCAATGAATGCACCAGGGTTGGGCGCAAACGTGAGCATCGGGATCTGCCGGTAGAGGAGACGCACAGCGGCGGCACTTGGCCGGAACGCTGTGTCGGGGGCATTGATGAGCACGGTGCCCTATAGCAAGGCACCGAGTGCAAGTAGGGGGCTTGGGTTTATGTGGACGGCATCGGAAAGAGACGCGTTTGAAGTACACAAAGCGAGGGATGATGGTTCCAGCAAATGTTATGAGGATGGATTCAGTGGAGCCCATCATACGTGCAGCGAGTATATCTGAAGTAAAGGATTCGAGGTCATGCAAGAGCTGAGATGTTGTGAAGTGACCACCGACGTTGTGTATGACGCCGAGACATGATATTGGAGGACTGAGGGCATAGGGCTTAATGGTGATCGGCTTACCATTAAGTTCCAGACTTGTGAGGGAGAGTAGGAGGTGGGCAGTGAGAGGTGAGTGCGTTTTCAGAAACACAAGGCTCTGAGCAGGTTTGGCTTGAAGGGTGACCTCCGCACTGGTCTTGGGAGAGAGATTTGCGGCGGCTGTGATGGTAGAAAGCAGGTCATAGAGAGGCAGTTTTGGCGTGAGTGTTCCGGGTGGAAGTTGGATTCCGACGGTGATGAGCTCGGAGCGGGGGCGGGCGGTCGAGGCAGGTTTTCGATTGGCACTAACGGTGTTCCAGCTGCCTTCAGGGGATGGCGTATTGTCTTCGTTGACTTGCGATGCCGTGAAGTCCATTTCCGTCGATAAGTCGTCAGCTGAAGTGATGGAAGGCAAAACTTCGGCGATGGAAGGAACGACGCTCGTCGAAACGCGCTTGTCGACAGACTCGGAATTTCCAATGGGTAGGCCAGACGCAGATAAGGTGGGGAGAGCAGCAGGCGTGGTTGCTTGCAATGCCAACGCTGCATTACGGCTCTCGGGCTCCGGCGTTTGCGTGGCTATCAAGCTGAGAGTAGCAGAGACGCCACCAGCGTTGCACGTTGCTGGACCGTGCGCGCTGTTGAGGAACGCTGCCTGTTGCTGTATTGTTGTCGGCGCGGGGCTGGTGACATTGCCAGATGGTGACAGCGGAGGCACGGCTGTATCAGGCGTACGACCGGAGGAGGCTGGGCTTACCGAAAGGGCGTAAGTTGTCGTTGGTGTCGAGTGCTGGGCGGGACTCTGCATCGTGGAGGTGCAGGCGCGGCGCGTTAGGGTTAGCGCGGCACCGCGCCGCTTCGTACTTTTGAAGGGGCCTGGGGGGCCAGCCTGGGGTCGGACCGGGGCCCGGATGTTGTCGGCGTGTCCCGGAAGTCTTCCAGAAGGAATAGTGAGCTTGTCCAGACACGGGCGGGGCCCGGTAACGGGCCAAGAACACGTGAAAGTGGAGCACTGTATGCGGCCAGCCAAACAAAACGGCGCCACCTGGCGGTCTGTATATATATATATATATATATATATATATATATATATATATATATATATATATATATATAAACGATTTAGAGTACCACGTACTCTACTATGGGAGAGCTTAAAGCCGTCCCGAAGCCTGCCTGCTAGCGTTTTTAAAAGTGAGAGGAGAACAGCGTTTTCGATCTGTTCAGCTTTCGGTAGCACCTCTAACAGCACTATGAAACAGTCAGGGGAACACGTTTATTTGTTTGCAGCTTAAGGCGCGAAAACGACACGGACGAAGAGAGACAGTACACACACACGGAGCGCCAACACATAAAAGAGAGCCCGATGTACTAGAAATATACGATGTAAGAATAGCAGACTGGGCTTGTTGGTTTAACATATTTGCAGCTTAAGGCGCGAAAACGACACGGACGAAGAGAGACAGTACACACACACGGAGCGCCTCCGTGTGTGTGTACTGTCTCTCTTCGTCCGTGTCGTTTTCGCGCCTTAAGCTGCAAATATGTTAAACCAACAAGCCCAGTCTGCTATTCTTACTACGTTTATTTGGTTTCAAAATTACGCAAAATTTGATTTTTTCTGTTGTGTACAGTACCTCGCCATAGTTTCATTTCTTCTACTGCACATTGCTTTTATGTCACTGCTTTAGAAAATTCAACGTTGTCTTCATAAAAAGTGTTTATTTCTACATGTGTTTTGTATCACGCCTACAACGCATGCGCTTAGACACGCATGTTTGGTGTTGCCGGCGTATTGCCCGTGGCAATAGCTTTTGTTTCGCGTTTGAAAGGGATTTTGGGTTTGATGAAAAAGGAAAACAAGACGTTTGCATTGTAACGTACAGTTACGAAGAATTCTGATTTCATGATATTCTAACAAGAATAGTAAGACATACGAAACACTGAAGGAGCTCACCAAAGCAATGAAGGCGCAACATGAGATCAAATTATAGTGGATACTTGGCCACTGCAACATTCCTGGAAATACAGCTGCCGATGAAGCAGCACGACAAGCACATCGTAAAGACGTTACTGTTTCTTTACCAATTTCGAAAAATGAATTGCGCAGTATTATAAAGAACACAACTTTCAGAATGAGGAAAACTGCTTGGTTTGACCAAAGTACAAAGAGCTGCGATTTATATCACATCGATCCATTTATTGAATTCAAAATTACGCTGGCATTAGATAGAAGGATGGAAACTCTAATTCACCGATTGAGGCTATAGGCACCGAATACACAAAACATTTTTTGCACAGTATCGGCAGAGCTGAAACTCCAGAATGCGATTGTGGATTTATAGATGAAGACGTCTGTCACCTTCTCATAGACTATCCACATCATGACACGCCGAGACGCCGTCTTAAAAGTGAACTGTTCGCATTGGACCACAGACATTTAGCATGAAAAAACTTCTGGGCCCGTGGCCAACTGGAGTTTTGCAGTCCCACGCTTTAAAAGCATTAACACGTTTTTTACAAGACAGCGGGATTGCTGACAAGTATTAACAAAGAACAAACTTTCATTTTTAACACATGTACTTATTATGTACAGTATCATGTGACACCCATCACGTGTGTGTTGTGAAATGAATGACGTGTCGACTATTATGTACATACGAGCGAATGCATCTTTATAAGGACCAGACGTGTGCTTTGCTGTTTTGTGCTGGTGGACCGAATGTCAACGAGGGGCATTTCCAGAGACTTCTTACATTGACTTACGAACATTTACTTACCATTGTGATATGTGCGTATAATTGTGTCTTTGCATATCTGTGCCTGAGTTTTCTATTTTCCATGCACTGCTTTGTATGTTTTGCTTCAAGATACGTGTTCAAGGTTCAATCAACGGCTAAGGAGTAGCCGGCGCATAATGGTGCGCCAACATCTCCTTATATATCATATCAATAAAAAAAAAAGAATGAACCACCATATTGTGTGCTGGCGAGCGCGAACGACATCAAAAGGAAAAAGGCTATAAACTTTTATAGTGAAACGCGGAAAGATTAATATTGGAAGACAAAATGCGCTCCTGATCCGAAGGAACAATATAGGTGACGACATTAAAAGTTCGTAAAGTCCATGGCAATGGATTTTTGCGCTATCTGAATTTTCTCTGACCTTAAGAATATTTTTGGCGTCGACCATGAGTACGAATTTACCGTGCTGGCATTGCCCATAAACTGTCACGCTGTGAAGCGGAATTCAGGAGCGTCCTCTGAAGCATGATAAGTAGGCAGACGCTCCATTGTTCAGCTGTGCTAGCTTTAGTCATCTCAGTTTTAACGCGTGAGCATCGTAAGAGATTTCTATATGAAAAGAAGATAGAAGATGCCCCGTAACTGTCTCTCAGTGGAGGACACCTCAACAGTAGCTCACGAGGGATGGGGTAAGGAGGGTTTAAATTGATTGATTTGTGGGGTTTAAACGTCCCAAAACCACCATATGATTATGAGAGACGCTGTAGTGGATGGCACCGGAAATTTCGACCACCTGGGTTTTTTTAACGTGCACCCAATTCTGAGCCCACTGACCTACAACATTTCCACCTCCATCAGAAATGCAGCCACCGCAGCCGGGATTCGATGCCGTGACCAGCGGGTCAACAGCCTAGTACCTTAGCTACTAGACCACCACTGCGGGGCAAGGAGGGATTAAATAGATTTGATTAAAAGGTATAGAGATAAAGAGATGGGAAAGAGAGAGCGTGGCACAGGGACATTAACATCCAGAAGTAAAGAGAAGATAGCAAAGGTGGGCACGGTCGCAGACGTCCGAGGACGGGGCACCACTCAGCGAGAGCGCTTGTCAGCGTCAGCAAATGGCGTAGGGCGAGCCAGTCGGCCAGAGCTGCGCTGTCATCGGAGATCGCGGGGGCGAGAAACGAACACCAACCACTTTGCATTTTTCCTGTATCAGTGAACAAACCAGAACGTTCGTGACACGATAAATATGATTCGTTCTTTGCAGATGTGAAGTTTTTATGCAAATGCGTGGCAACTCGTGCTTTCAATGATAGCCCGCAAAGTATACACATACACCTTCGCATACACATACACATACATCTTCGCGAGATTTTCTGTAGCCATGTAGGCTAGTGAAATGTCGTCTGATATTGGAAGTTGACACTCCCTTTGTTTTACGGGCGTATAGCATTCGTCATGTTCTTGTAGTGCATGAATCCCATAACATTGAACGCAGAAATTTGCACGGGCTCACGATTTGCTCTTTCAAATCTTGGCTAATGCCCCGCCGCTTGTTTTTGTAGTATTTTATTTATTTATTTTTTATTTATAAAGTACTGGATGCCAATTCAGGGCGAAGCAGGAGTGGATACAAACATTGGTAATAATAATAAATGTTATGCAGTGATAGAACGGGAAAATGAACCTGCATACACATTTACAAATGCTTAACCACCAACCATTGTTACAGCAACAATAATAAATTATAGGAGAAAAACAAAAAGTAAATCGACTGATAGGTAGAACAACTCTAACAGTGCGCTCTGTGCCTACACTCTAAGCCGAAATTCGGCAAAGTTGAACTAACTGCAGTCGTTAAACCAATGGACGAACGGTTCGTGCAACAGGGACTAAATGTGTGACAATGCATGTCTTGCGCAAACGCCCGGCAATGAAGGGACCAACGGGGAGGGCAACTGCGCCGCGATCGCCTCCTGTCGATGCTGCACTGCAATGCTCGGCGTGGTCGGTGATCATGAAAACAAGTTAAATAGGCTATACGCCACTGTGAAAGTGAAGCAGTATGAAACGAATAGAAGATGTTATTAGAGGAAAGTAGTACAACACGCTGTCAGTGCACACAGCAAGTGCCCTCGCGTTTCCACCATGCCGGCACGGGCGAGCCGAAGCCAAGTGAAAGTCTCCGCAAACACGGGCAATGCCGAGAACTCGCTTTAATGTGCTGAATAAGTTCGAACTACGGTGAACACTGACAATGCTAATAAAGGTAAGCTGTTCATCAGCGGTCGTGTACCCACACAGTGACCACAAGTTCAAAGCGATATATAGGAAAAGTAGGCTTCGTACGTCATCGGTATCAAGCGGGCTGCCGGTGTGAGTGCATTGCCGGCACAAGCGAAGGAAACGTCGCGTACAAGTTCACAAAAATAGTAGCTCAGGCAAACTTATGTCTTTTTATCCATGCGACAATCGTTATCAAAAATCCAACGTGTAAGCGATCGCGGATACGACTAATCGTGCGGCCGGCGGTACACAGGTTGTGCCTTACCAGCACGATGAAAGAACCGTGCCTGCGAACGGTCTCGTCGCTGTAAGTATACAGATATCTACATCACTCCGTAAGACACAGCGAACATGGGGCACTTACCTATTGTTAATTTGTGACTATAAAATAACGACGACGAAAATTCCACGCGAGCCGCATGTTGCGATCGCCGGTGGTCGTTTAGCCGTACTCGTCGTAAGCCTAGCGACGCCGTCGGCAAGCCGACACGGTATGGCATCGGCGGGGCGCCTGCGGCTGCTTCGCCGGCTTTCCCGCATAAGCGCCGCTGCTATGTTTGTGTGTGCGGACTCATGCGCCAGCACTGCGAACGCTGGTTCGGCCGACATGATCGAATACCAGCTGATAATTCGTATTCTCGGGCTGGAGGCATGTTGAAGATTAGATGGATCCATATTAAAAGATCGATGCGCATCGGTGCTACGAATAAGCCCATGTAAATTTTCGCGTTACGGTGTCAATATTTATTGTTTTCTTAAGCCGAGTAAAAGTCGCCCACTGGCACTAGATGGGAGGTCAAAATACTGTGCTATATATACCCGAGAGTCTGTTTTCTGTAGTACAGCGCGGGCAGCCAGTGTTTGCGGTGTTTTACTTTGAAATAATAGTGCGTATGTATGTGTGTGTGTGTGTGTGTGTGTGTTGCATGAATAACATATTATCTTCAGTGCTGATTAAATTGGAATAAACATAAAATATACTGCACAAATGCAGTGTCGCCATTTTTTTGCCATTGGTCCAGACGGTTCAACTGTTAGTCCCGCTGGAGCATTCTACTGGGGCCAACATTTAAACCAAGTGGAGTAAGTGCTTGGGGTAACAGTTGAGCCCTTGCAGTTACTCCCGCAGTTAGTCCAAAATTGGTTCAAAATCTGTGGCAGCGCATTTAGACCCCTAAAGGACCAATGGCATACCCCACTTTAGTCTTATTCGGCTTAGAGTGTACAAGCAATAAAGTAAGTGCAAACAAAAAATACCACCTTTCTCAGTATACAACAAAGAAAGAATATTCATCGGCTATACACAACAAAATACACTACAAATTGTGACATTAAAAAAGAGGATAATTTTATGTCCTATTTAAGCATCTGTTGTATAAGTTCAGCGCTAGGTAGCCTTGTCGATGGAACCGCGTTCCACTCATTTATCGTGCGTGGAAAAAATGAAAATTCGTCAACATAAGTTTCAGTTCTATACGGGGTTAGACATTCGTCATGATGGTGCCTATTTTGTCGAGTTTAAAGGGGCCACACGTAATCTTCTGGTTTTAAAGCTAGTTTTCTATTCTTCAGCTATAAAACAAACTTGAATCTGTGTACCCTTCACCGAAGTTGCAATGTCTGAATACCTTGTGGACTCATTAATGTTGTAGGAAAGTCAGTCTGCCGATACATTGAATAAGTAATTCGCATAGCTTTTCGCTGAATCCTCTCGAGTGCATCGATGTGTGTGCGTGTGCACGTGCATGTGTGTGTGTGCGTGTGTGTGTGTGTGTGTGTGCGTGCGTGCGTGCGTGCGTGTGTGCGTGCGTGCGTGCGTGCGTGCGTGTGCGTGTGTGTCCAAAAAATTGTGGCGTATTCAAGCTTCGGTCTAATAAGTGACAAATGTAATTGTTTCGCCTCAGCTGCTGCTTGCTTTAACTTATGCCTGTGAAAACAGAGTTTTAGGAAGTAGGATGCACAAATGGTTGATATGTGTTGTTGATAGATGCCTGTTTGTTCATAGATGCCTGCACACTCCAAGCGCACTCCGCCACGGTGGTCTAGTAGCTAAGGTAATCGGCTGCTGACGCACAGGTCACGGGGTCAAATCCCGGCTGCGGCGGCTGCACTTCCGATGGAGGCGGAAATATTGTAGGCCCACGTGCTCAGATTTGGGTGCACGTTACAGAACTCTAGGTGGTCGAAATTCTCGGAGCCCTCCACTACGGCGTCTCTCATAATCATATGGTGGTTTTGAGACGCTAAACCCCACATATCAATCAATCAACGCTCCAAGCGATTCGATTGTGTACGGGTTTCAGAGCGGAATGTTCTCCGCGCCCAGATAAACGTGTTGAGTGACGCTCTAAGCAGTTATATGGAGAGAAACCATCTTGACGATGAAGATTTTAAATCCGAAGCTCCTCTTTGGCTATCCTGTGTATAGCCTGTTTCACATGCGAGCGACTGAGCGGCGGTGGCCGCGGCGATGAGCGGCAGCAGGACGCACGGATGCGCGTTCGTTTCATATGCGCCGCTGCTACACCGCCGCTCTTGCGCGACGCCGACCGCTCTGGCGGGCAGTGTTGCCCGCGGAACGAGCCGGCTAACCGCTGTTTTCAGTCGCAGCTAAAAAGCACACTCTGCTTCTAGTATCCTTCCTTTGGCACCCTTGTGCTGCGTAGTTTATCATCAATAGCCGCTCGACGTTGACGCGTCTGTACACTGATTGAACTATGTCTAACGTGACTTTTATAAGGAATAAAGTTGTTCGTAGTCGCTTTTTCTTTTGTTCGGGCTTTTTAAGCTATGGTTCTTGTTGCACGCTCATATGAATGGCCATGAAGAAGCAAAAACAAGAGATTGCTGGTATGGTTTTCTTAGACAGCTTTTCCAGCTAGGTGAAGGTTTAAGAACCACGAACGTGTTTACGTAGCACTTCCTGGGTTTTTCCGATTCATTGCTCTTGCTTTCAGTGATCGATTTTCGGGACGCGAAGTATGTAATGTAATGTAGCGCACATTGGTGTAGCCATGCACAGAACACTCCCCCTTCCCCCCCCCCCTCCCCCCATCCCGCATAAGATCGAAGCTTTTAATGCTGGAGATAAAACGTCCGCCACCTGCAAAAAAAAAAACAACAACAACAACAGCACAGTTGTTTAGCCAAAACCACGAAGTCTGGAGGCCATCAGGTCTCTTAAAAACGAACACTGACATGTATTTTAGCAGGCACGTTTTATTTAATTACTGTAGCGAATGCTCCTCTTCATCTGTCCTTAAAAGTTCACGATGAAAATTAGGAAGAGGACACCAACCATGTAGCAAAATGCAGAAAAAGGCCACTTCGGTGACCTTGACGCAGCCTTGCTCATATTGACGGGAGTTGCGAACAAAGCTCTCCTCAGGGGAGCCGAAACGTCCCAAAACCACCATATCATTATGAGAGGCGCTGTAATGGAGGGCTCCGGAAATTTCGACCACCTGGGTTTTTTTAACATGCACCCAAATCTGAGCACACGGGCCTACAATATTCCCGCCTTCATCGGAAATGCAGCTATCGCAGCCAGGATTTGATCCCGTGCCCTGCGGGTCAGCAGCTGCGTACCATATCCAGTAGGCCACCGCGACGGGGCGCCAAATCGATACCTAAATTTTTGTGCCTATTCCCTCGAGTCACAATAAAATTTTATAAAAAAAGCCGCAGTGGTGAGCTTCGACCGTGCTTTTGGTTGCCTTGTGGTGTGTGCGAGCAGACCCTTTATCGAAATTTTCTGAATGTTCTTCATTTCTTCTGGCATTCGCATTTGTATATTTATACCCTAAATTGCTAGCCTCTTGGGTTTTTCAATGATTCTGTAAACCACTTCAGACAGTTTCACCAACAGCGGGTCGCACGGTATGCTACCTCCTGTTGGTGAAATTCAAGAAACCTTGCCTGCACTCAAGAAATAATACGCACTCATTTACGCCATATCTTACGCGAGAAGAAGCATTTTCTCTACCGCGTACATCTCGCCCACAGCAATTCAGCATTCGGCCAAGCTGTCCAAATGCAGCAACATACTGCTATTAGACAGCCGAAGAAGTTAATGCCTCTTACATTTCCTCCCTAGATGCTTTCACCTTTTGATGTTAAACCGTGTGTGGGGCATCAATGAAGTGATCAGACGTATTGCACAGACCGCAAATACAGCCGAACCCATTTAATTAGGTCAGATGCTTCCCAGCTGGACAAAAGGCTCGCTTTCGAAGAAAATAATAGGCTTTGGAACCTCCGGACGCATCATTATGCTTTCCTCTACTGTATCGACCCACATCTCCTAGCTCCTATACCGAATCATTCGACACCTGGAAACTCTCTACCATCATCTCTGGCTGGACAGTGCTTATGAAACAACTTACGGTACCGCTTTGGTCAAGTAGAAAGTACATACTGTAGTAACTGTGGCTCCATAGAAACTGCAGAACATATCTTGTTTCAGTACCAAGCGTATCCAATGAGCGTGCGCTCTATGAACACTGCATGCATCTGCTAACCCAAGGATCTTGATCAGCTAGTTGATTGTGTCTTCGGCATTTTCTCCAGCTTCACGCAACAGAGGCATGCGATGAAACGTTTATTCACGTAATTAGACAATATCGATAAGCTAAACAAACTGTAGTGGCACCTCGAAATCTCGTCATAAGTCATTCTGTCAGCACAAGTTCCCGCCCGAGAGACAAATAAAAAATGTCTCTATATTTACTTTTTTTCTTTTCATTTTGATTTCAATAACTTTTTTTCTACTCTTTTTTTCTTTCAGTCCCCAATCCTCTTCTCCACGCAGAGAAGCAAGACAGCGATATACACACGCCGGTTAAATTCTCTGCTTTTCAATAAAAAAGCTCTTTCTCTTTCTCTCTCTCAAGTCTATCAAGTAGCCTCCTACTATGGAAATTAAGTCCAACACTTCTTCGTATTAATACGTTGCCACGGACGGCCATTTTTGGCGACACCGCCTCACGGCAATTAAAGGGCGCCGTACTCCCCGACTGACTGTGAGAAACGGCGGCGCATGAAAGGGAGCCGAGAAGTGCAGAATGGGGTGCTCTTCTTAGAACGTCGCCGCCGACAGTTAATCCTTTTGTAACTGTGGCAACGTCTGCAAGGTCGTAGAAGGCCGCGGTATACCCTGAACAAAGATTAGACTACGAGACACACCGGCTGAGAGCCAAACGTTTGACCGTTCCCACGGGGAAAAGCGTGGGAAACGCTCTGGTGGCCAAGCCGTATGACAACAACCCGACAGGTTGTCACTCTCGCTAGTTGCGGGCCCTCTCCCAATTAAAAAGGGGTGGGGTCAAAATATTTTTGGGGCGGAGTTTCCCATCAATTAAACGCGCATGATTGGACCCAGGTAGAGGTCTCTTGTCCCCAAGGAAGAGAGCGAGGAGACACGAGGGGGATTTAAGCGCAGGATTTTGCCCTGCTAGGCAGACTAGTCGCTGACCAACATGGTGTAGAAATAGATCAACAAGCATCTCTTCTAGAAGTTTTTAGTGTGGCTCTGTATCGGCTGGCCACCTAAACTTAGCCGTTCGTCTAGTTGTGACGCGACATTAACGTCTGCAACGTAGACATCGGGACTTCGCCTCGAGTTAGCTTAACCTGCTCGAAGTCACCTGCAAGCACTAGCCTCCCAGAGCCACCAGCGTTGCAACACCGCCGACATCGCAGTCGTGCCAGAACTCTCTTCGACTTCTCGCATCCGATCGTCGGGGACACAACGCTGCCGGTCATCACACGTATGCCTTCACCTGTTTATATCTTCGAACTTTCTTCTCCGTCGTTCTATTCTTGTTAGTTTGTGTAGTTTGTAATAGTTCTCTCTCGTAAGCTGATTTATTGTTTCTGTTATATATTTCTTTAGTTGTATCAAGTGTCGGTGTATTATGTTAGTTGTATTGAAGTGTTGTATTAGATCCCGTGTGCTGCAATATCACTAGAGTAAAGTTGTTTTGTTTTCTCACGTCTCTGATCTTTTCACTGTCTCTGCTTGCGTACGGAACGAACCGACCTGCTGTCATTCCCGTCGCCGACTTCGCGCTGGCGACGCTAGAGTGGCATCTTGTAACAAAACTGGCGTCCGCGAGACAGGACGTTCCGTACAAGAGTAAGACAGTGAGGGGTGAACGAGAACCGTGCGGACAGCGTGGTGATAGAGCCTGTTGTGACTCCGGGTCCTGCCGGTCTCGTTTTCGGTAGCTGGCCCCGTCGCAGGATCCATCGTCCAACAATTCAGCAAGAAGAAGCGCCCGAACGAACAACAGAGATTTATTTACATGTGGAGAAGTGGTCAACTGACCCAAAGAGAGAAGAGTGCGTGTGATACAGAACGTCTTCGGCATTTTATAGCGCCACGTTGTTGACACTGGGCGCCTTGTCCGCATCGTCAGCCAATACGGTGTCGCCGGCACCTCGGCCACGAGGGAGGGGAAAACACCTCTCACAACACAAGGAGTGGCACAACCCAACACGAGGTCCATATATGGTCCCGGCGCCCCAAAATGTTACCAAATATGGTCACGAACGCACAGCAGACCCCGTAGCTCTCCCGGCGAGGAGGAACCCGAATGGGGAGGTGGGGGTGGACGACACCGTCAGGTCAAGAACCGGTTCTCCCCCAAACTCTCCCTGCTTGGCTCCCCAGGGCCGGTCGTAACAGTCTCTCGCGCGGGGGGGGGGGGGGGGGTGAAGATCTCGATGGGCTGAGGTTTGCAGCCACTGTCCGGAGAGATCAGCTCCGGCAGTCGGTTTGGTGACGACCGTCTTTGATGAAGTAGAGGGCAACACCTGCTTCATTGAGGGCTCAACAGACGTCACATACGCACATGAAAACACAACTACTCAGCCGGTGAGCGCCGGACAATTCCGCCAAACTCCACCAGGCAATTTTCCCCTTTAACTGATATTAAAGGAAATACACAATTTATTCAAAATGTTACTGACACTTTAAGGTGACACAAAACAACAACACTGGAAGCACACCGAACCCGAAACCCTGGATAGCCGTGTCTTCAACGTTTTCAAACAAGTACACCTAAAAGAGTAAAAAAACAATCACTAGCTCTTGTCTAGGTCAGGAAAAAAAATGCCAGAGTTCTCGAGACATCCTCTCGCGTCAGGGGCATCGACTTAAGCCATCAGCGTTGCCATGGAGTACACCCTTTTTGTAGCGTATTTCAAACGTATATTGTTGCAAAACGAGGCTCCAACGCAGCAGGCGGCCGTTCTTAGAGGACATGGTCTGTAGCCAGGTGACAGGACAGTGGTCCACTTCCACAATGAACTTGCTTCCAGCAATATAACAAGCCAGTTTCTGGACTGCCCAAACCAAGCACGCACATTCCTTTTCGCTAGCGCTGTAAACCTGCTCGCGAAGGGTGAGTTTCCGGCCAACATAGAGGACGGGATGCTCTTGATCCCCCTCATCCCTTTGACTAAGAACTGCCCCCATGCCTCTATCACTAGCGTCGCATTGGACTATGAAAGGCCTCGAGTAGTCCGGTGAACTAAGCACAGGTTGGCTCTTAACACTCGCTCCATCACGGAGTGAAGCTTTTCTATCGAGTTAGACTGCGGATGGTAGACGGAACTATGCAATAATTCCACGCCACACCGCTCTAGAAAGGTTGTCGTTAAGGCACTCGTGAAAATGGTGCCCTGGTCTGATTGTATCTCGGCAGGAAAGCCTACCCGGGCAAACACGGACAGAAGTGCGTTCACTACTTCCACGGAACTTAGCTCTTTTAGCGGGACCGCCTCTGGAAATTTAGTAGCTGGGCAGATTAAGGTCAGGATGTGACGGTAGCCTGAAGTTGTCTTGGGCAAAGGACCTACTGTGTCAATTACCAACCGACGAAAGGGCTCCGTGATTACGGGTACCAGCTTCATTGGAAATTTCGCCTTATCTCCTGGCTTACCCACTCGCTGACACACATCGCAAGATTTTACAAACCTCTCTACATCTTTAAAGCATCCAGGCCAGTAGTATGCCTGTAAAAGACGATTTTTTGTCTTCTTTACGCCTAAGTGGCCTGACCATGATTCTCCATGCACCAAACTAAGCAAATCCTGACGATACGCCTGAGGTACGACTACCTGGTCAAATTCTACTCCTCGCCTATCTAGATATTTTCGATAGAGTATGCCGCTCCTCTCTTGGAATCTCACATTTCGTTTGGCGATTCCCTCTTTCGAACTGTCCTGGAATTGCTTAAGCGTCGGGTCCCCCTTTTGTTCGGTTATTAATGAAGCGGGACTCACCTGCAGCAGCCGACTGAAATTATCCGAAGTTGGCATGACGCACAATTCTTTTGTATTTCCTAGTACCTGGAATGTGTCACCCTCTGTGCTATCCTCTGTACTACCAGGAATCGGCTTGGGAGCAACGGCATTTTCTATTTGCTCGGTCAACGAGGCGTAATTGACCCCTTCCAATTCGGGAGGAGGTTCATCGTCGCCTTTAGGAATGGTTGCTTCCGCGACTACGGCTTCTGCAGCCTGTTCTCGCACAAGTCAATTTGTTACCGTGGTGTCCAACTCGCAACCAGGCCCGTTGTCGATTTGAGGCTTGTTTGCCTCAGTGAATGTTGCTCTCGCAGCCAGCGCACGTGCCTTCGATCTAGTCAGTGCCTGCACTATGCCTTCTCCCAACGTTAGACCTTTCTCCTTCAGCATTTGATCTGACTTATTTGAAAATAAGTAAGGATACTGAGGGGGTAGATATGGCGATACCGCGGCTTCCGTTTCCAGCGTACCAAATGCGCCTTTAAGGACAACTTTAGTTACGGGGAGGCACTGACTGTTTGCTTCTACGGCTTGTCTAATCCAGGCACAGTCTCCTGAATACTGTCCGGACTGAACAAAAGACGGATGAACTACGTCCATAGTGGCTGCGGAGTCTCTAAGAACCCGACACTGCTTGCCGTTCACGGTAAGGTCGTACATATAGGGCTCTAACAACTTCATGTTCTCGTCGACTTCATTAATAGATAAAAAAGCCACCTTTTCTTTCGGGCAGTGTTTCGCGAAGTGCCCTGTTTCGTGACAATTGAAACAAGCGGCCGGTTTTCTCGCCTCAAATTTCCTTTTGCTTGCCTCTGCCGACGCCCCATGGTTAGATAAATTGTTTTCCTCACCCTTTTGTGCGAGACTTGTCGGTTGTTTTCTAAACGGCGCCTTATTCGGTAGTAGGAATTTTTCCCTTTTTGGCTCGCTGTATGCCCCGAGGGCGCGGCGCGTAACGAATTCTTCAGCGAGCTCTGCGGCTTTCGTTACTGTGTTCACGTCCGGTCTATCCTGCACCCAGAACCTCACCTTTTCTGGTAACCTTTGATAGAATTGTACCAGACCGATACACTCGAGCACCTTGTCATGATTCCCATACGCCTTTGCCTCTTTGAGCCACTCCCCCATGTTGGCCATTAACTTGTAAGCAAACTCCGGGTATGAATCATTGTTCTCTTTTACGGCGTTGCGAAATTTTTGTCTGAAACCTTCCGCTGACAACCTGTATTTCTTGAGAAGGCTCGACTTTACCTCACTGTACTCGTCAGCCTCCTCTTTCGTGAGGCGCGCGATTACTTCTGAGGCCTCCCCCGGAAGTAGGGGCAACAAGCGTTGAGGCCACGTATCCTGGCTGAAACCTTGCCTTTCACAAGTTCTCTCAAAGTTGACGAGAAACAGCCCAATGTCCTCCCCTAGCTTGTACGATCTCATTAGGTCCGTCATTTTGAACCTGACCCGCTCTGCGGTACCTGATGCCTCGCTGCCTCCTGCTCTACTATTATGGCTAATCTCTAGCTCGAGGCGCTTCATTTCAAGCTCGTGCTTTCGCATCTTATCTGCTTCGGCTTCTGCCGCTTTCCTTTCGGCCTCGGCCGCCTTTCTTTCGGCCTCGGCCGCGGCCGCCTTTCTTTCGGCCTCTGCCGCTTGCCTCTCCTGAATCTCCTCGACACATTCTGACAGCTCGTCATCCTCCGCCCCCAATGCGAGAATCGCCTCTATCAGCTCTGGCTTTCTTTGAGAGTCCGACACCTCCAGATTCAACTCCCTTGCAAGAAGCAACAACATGGACTTTCGCAGGGATTTCAGATTCATGGCTGCCTCCAGTACCGCTGTCTCTGTTCCACAAAGATTCCTGTCCTGCAACTAATTAACCTTGACGGCAACGACAGCTCTAGATACCTGCCTTGCCTCAAGTTTTCCGTTAACTTAGTCTACAAATAAAGCTTCAAAAGCTCTTACACGGAATCCTGCCCTGTCACTGTTAACCTTGACGCCACTGACAGAAAGAGCTTAACCAAGCTATCACACAATTTCTGCCTGACGCAAGTTACCTGTTAACCCAATGACCAAGACAGCCCCTCTCTACCAGCTTTTACTTAACACATAGAGTAAATGCCTGGTAAAATTTAACAGAGAAAGCCGGCACTCACCCAGTTCGCAGTCATGTCTCCGGCGTCGTGCCTCTCAGAAGTGCCGTTCGATTCCCTCTGGAAGTCGATGAGCTCGTGTCCTCCTTCTCCTGTCGTCCCGTTGTTGAACTTCGGGCTCACTCCGTCCAGTGGTCGCTTTCGGGGTTATCGGCATCCCGCCGCTGCCATCCAGTTGTTGGGACTCCGGGTCCTGCCGGTCTCGTTTTCGGTAGCTGGCCCCGTCGCAGGATCCATCGTCCAACAATTCAGCGAGAAGAAGCGCCCGAACGAACAACAGAGATTTATTTACATGTGGAGAAGTGGTCAACTGACCCAAAGAGAGAAGAGTGCGTGTGATACAGAACGTCTTCGGCATTTTATAGCGCCACGTTGTTGACACTGGGCGCCTTGTCCGCATCGTCAGCCAATACGGTGTCGCCGGCACCTCGGCCACGAGGGAGGGGAAAACACCTCTCACAACACAAGGAGTGGCACAACCCAACACGAGGTCCATATATGGTCCCGGCGCCCCAAAATGTAACCAAATATGGTCACGAACGCACAGCAGACCCCGTAGCTCTCCCGGCGAGGAGGAACCCGAATGGGGAGGTGGGGGTGGACGACACCGTCAGGTCAAGAACCGGTTCTCCCCCAAACTCTCCCTGCTTGGCTCCCCAGGGCCGGTCGTAACAAGCCGCACAGTTGAAGCGGTTGCATCCTGCAATGATTGCGCTGTTTTTATAGTGGCATTATAGTGACAGTTGCAGTATGAAGTGTATGGATTTTGATAAGTGGATCGCGTACGGTACACAGTTAGGCCTCGAGGGCGCCGAACTGAGACAATGTGTTAAGGAGCAGCAGGAACAGGCGCAGGCGTTAGCCAGAGAAGAGCGGGCACGGGCCCGGGAGAAAAGGGAAAATGAAAGGGAGAGAGAACGCGAAGAAAGAAAGAGAGAACGCGAAGCGGCAAGGGAAGCCGGAGAACGGGAAGTACAGTTACTGCAATTAAAGATTCGCCTCAGTGAAGAGCGGGCACGGGCCCGGGAGAAAAGGGAAAAAGAAAGGAAGAGAGAACGCGAAGAAAGGGCGAAAGAACGAGAAGCGGCAAGGGAAGCCGGAGAACGGGAAGTGCAGTTACTGCATTTAAATATTCGCCTCCATGAGAGTAGCAGTGTGAGCCGATCCAGCAGTGAGCACGGCGATGCCGGCGAGGAACTGTCATTTGAGCGAGACACATGGTGCCAAGGGCTACTCACGGTTCTGCCTTGTGAGGCAAATGAAGCTGTTGCGCGACTCAGTCAGCAGAACGCGAACAACTACGAGGTAGTCAAGACATAGATGTTCCGGATATTCGGAACTTCTGACTGGACAAAGGAAGAGAAGCTCAGACAAGAGTCTGAAAGAAGGTGCGAAACAGAAAGACAACAGTCTGAAAGCGAGGCGCGTCGGAAAGCGATTGACGTTAAAGTGTGGCAGGAAGCGCTAGAACCAGAGATTGCACCAGAAAAGGGCCCGCGTATTCTAGAATGCATCAAGGTAGAGTATGCTGAGAACAAGGCCTTGGTCGGTCTGGAGGTAGAGACGATGTCGAAAGACGCTCCTTGCGTAGATGAGGAGAGTGCCAGCAGCCCTAAGGGGCCCAGTAAGATGCTGGAAACCTCCTTCGTGCCTCAAGAGTACGTTTCGACATCGACAAATGTAGGCATGAGTAGTGCAGTGGCTAATCGAAGCAAGAACGCGATGCTTCAGGAGTGCAGCGATGCTATCGGAGAGGGCCCGGCTAATGATTCTATCAGCGGTAACAAAGATAATTTGGCCCGGCAGTCCGTCATGACACCGAGTTCAAAATGTTTGAGCGTGGGGAAAAATGTAGCAAAAGCTCTGACGAGCTTCCCAACCCCTGAGTTCCCGACGCGACATGATGATGGCATCGAGAGAAAGGGGGCAACCAAACATCACCGAAAACGAAAGAAGCGGAAGCGCACCGCACTGTGTAAGCCTAAGGCAGATCCCACTCCATCTCGAGAAAGACGGAAAGCTAGGCCGTTAATCCGTTTCAAGAAACGTCAATGGCGGCGTTCATGGAGGCACAAGCGAGCCAGGTGTAGAGGGGGAAAAGGAGGTGCGTCACCCGAACGAAAAGCACGGGTCATTTCGACGACTTCGGGAAAGCGGCCTTGCCCGAAGGTTCAAAGTCGAAAAGGCACAACGGCTAAGTACTGCGTGGGGGCGACCACAAAGACACTATTACCCAGGCTTCCCCCCTGTCTCTGGCGTCCCTTGCACATTCCTGAGGGGAGCCGACCGAAATGCAGAATGAGGCGTGACAGCAGGACACAGTCTGGAGTTCGTGCTTTTTGTAACATCTGGCGGGCTCGAAAGCCGCCGGGAAAGCGACCGACCCCATCGTGTGCGATTCAAGCGAATCTAATTGAGAAAAAGGGAGCCGATTACTTGAGCCAGATATAGTTCTTGAGGTCTAGGAGCATGTTTTTTTTCGTCGGTTGTTTTCTGTTTGTATGTGCGTATTTCATTGTATAAGAAGTGTATTTTGAGTTATTTTCTTTTTGCTTGGTGCATTGGTTGTTTTTACTTGTTGTAATGCGCATTGAAGAATTGCACTACAGTAGAGGAGCGCACCGGTTCCGTGTTGTTTCGTAGTATACATTCGTGCAGTGTATTCTGTATTGATGGCTGCCGTACACGGCTATTTCCTCTTCTTGTTTGTATTGCGCCTTGATATTTTTGCGTGTAACTGAAGATGGTACTCTAACAATTTGTTTGTTTTTTTCTTTTGTTGTTACTTTGATGCACTCTGCCTAGTTATGTTGTGTATGAGAGGAACGGCCCTCATGTCTCCCTTGTTGGTGGTGTTTTGTTCCTTGTTGTCGAAAAAATTCCCCTCCGTGTGAACAAATGTTTTGAATAACATTCTGAAAGTGGGGGGCAATGTCACGGACGGCCATTTTTGGCGACACCGCGTCACGGCAATTAACGGGCGCCGTACTCCCCGACTGACCGTGAGAAACGGCGGCGCATGAAAGGGATTGATTGATATGTGGGGTTTAACGTCCCAAAACCACCATATGATTATGAGAGACGCCGTAGTGGAGGGCTCCGGAAATTTTGACCACCTGGGGTTCTTTAACGTGCACCCAAATCTGAGCACACGGGCCTACAACATTTCCGCCTCCATCGGAAATGCAGCCGCCGCAGCCGGGATTCGAACCCGCGACCTGCGGGTCAGCAGCCGAGTACCTTAGCCACTAGACCACCGCGGCGGGGCGGCGCATGAAAGGGAGCCGAGAAGTGCAAAATGGGGTGCTCTTCTTAGAACGTCGCCGCCGACAGTTAATCTTTTTGTAACTGTGGCGACGTCTGCAAGGTCGTAGAAGGCCGCGGTATACCCCGAACAAAGATTAGACTACGAGACACACCGGCTGAGAGCCAAACGTTTGACCGTTCCCACGTGGAAAAGCGTGGGAAACGCTCTGGTGGCCAAGCCGTATGACAACAACCCGACAGGTTGTCACTCTCGCTAGTTGCGGGCCCTCTCCCAATTAAAAAGGGGTGGGGTCAAAATATTTTTGGGGCGGAGTTTCCCATCAAATAAACGCGCATGATTGGACCCAGGTAGAAGTCTCTTGTCCCCAAGGAAGAGAGCGAGGAGACACGAGGGGGATTTAAGCGCAGGATTTTGCCCTGCTAGGCAGACTAGTCGCTGACCAACATGGTGTAGAAACAGATCAACAAGCATCTCTTCTAGAAGTTTTTAGTGTGGCTCTGTATCGGCTGGCCACCTAAACTTAGCCATTCGTCTAGTTATGACGCGATATTAACGTCTGCAACGTAGACATCGGGACTTCGCCTCGAGTTAGCTCAACCTGCTCGAAGTCACCTGCAAGCACTAGCCTCCCGGAGCCACCAGCGTTGCAACACCGCCGACATCGCAGTCGTGCCAGAACTCTCTTCGACTTCTCGCATCCGATCGTCGGGCACACAATGCTGCCGGTCATCACACGTATGCCTTCACCTGTTTATATCTTCGAACTTTCTCCTCCGTCGTTCTATTCTTGTTAGTTTGTGTAGTTTGTAATAGTTGTCCCTCGTAAGCTGATTTATTGTTTCTGTTATATATTTCTTTAGTTGTATCAAGTGTCGGTGTATTATGTTAGTTGTATTGAAGCGTTGTATTAGATCCCGTGTGCTGCAATATCACTAGAGTAAAGTTGTTTTGTTTTCTCACGTCTCTGATCTCTTCACTGTCTCTGCTTGCGTACGGAACGAACCGACCTGCTGTCATTCCCGTCGCCGACTTCGCGCTGGCGACGCTAGAGTGGCAGCTTGTAACATACGTCCAAAGAAGCGTAACATTTTTTACGAGTTGCAATACGTGTAACATACATAATGTATGCACAACGTATCTGAAACTCTCAACCCTCGGCTAATGTGATGTGCGCCCGAAAAAGATGTAGTGCAACGGTGTGCTGTGCGTGCTCGAAAACCACACGTTATATCCTTTCAAAGTCCTGTCATTGACGCCATTGTTAAGATATAACGTGTGTGTTTTTTCGTAAAGAAGTTTGGGACCGTCAATGGTCCCAACGAACGACGAGGCTTCTTGCTGCTTTGCGAACAACACTTTATCAAAACATGGATAAACGAACACGCACACGTACGAAATGAACAGAGCAAGCACAGCAAACAGAGAAAGGTACCTAGACAAGATTCTGAGGAGCGAATGGTCCTTGCTAAAGTCGATCTAGGCGGATGGATGCTCACCCCTCGGAGAGTTGGATCCACCGGTCGACGCGAGCTGACGAGTGACGCGGGATGGCTTCAAACAGTTCGGCCACACCTTGTACGAGGTGACGAAAAACTTGCCGCAGAAAATCGTCGGGGGCGGAATACGACAGCGGCCACAGGAAGCCCATAGCTTCAACTCGTGGATGGCGCCCCGAGCGTCGACACACGTGCCCGGTCACCACACTGCATCGAATGCCCAGCTCCATCTGATCTTCTTTTGCATGCGGAGCATGTTCTACTAGGGGCTAGTCATGCGCCGTCACCATTCGCAGCCTCCCCTCCTCCTCCGCCAGGCATCTGTGCATCCCTTCCTCCTCTCAATACAGCGCGCGCTACACTCGCTTCTCCCCTCCACGCGCCGCGCGACCTTCAGTTTTACGTGCGCAAGCTGTATGCTAAGGCGCGCATGTGCAGGCCGGGGCCAGCGCTCGCTATAAATAACCGAGTGTTGGGGCGCGCCGCCCTTCGTTGGTTGGTTTGTGCGTCGCTAGCGTCTGTGGAGTCGACGTCATGACGATGTACCTCGCGCCCAACCTATCGCGTGCCGCCGTTAAGAAGTACGTCGACGAAGCTGTAGAATAATACCTGAAATAAGGACCGCAACGACGACCATTCATGATAGTTGGCGACTTCAATGTCGGCGTCAACAAGGACGATTGGTGGTACTACATGGAGTCGGGGCACTCGCTGAAACGAGCAACGCACGACGGCCAACATCATCCGACCACAGTTCGCGGGACGTGCATCGACCACGTGTTTGCAAATTTCGACCTTAGACCGCTGCAACCAGACCCACAAACCCTTAACTTTGCGGACCATAAAGCCATCTTGCTCAAAATACCCAAAGCGTCTCATCAATAAACATCGTCTTTCGCAGCATACGTGCGTGCGTGTTCACTCGTGTTCACTCATAACACACGCGCATGTCACAAATTACAAACCACATTTATCGCAGTGCAACATATATGCTCCGCATGCTAACCAGTGTTCCCACTCAGGAAACTGCCGTCATTTTTTTTTCTCTTCCCCTACGAAACTTCGAAACTCGGCAGGTGCCCACTTATCCGCATGTTCCACAGCGTCTCCGTGTTCTTTTGCCCACATCACAACGGGGCAGTATACACCTTTTTCGGGCACACATCACAGCAAAGCTCGATCCCACCGTCTCAAACTCTGGCCCCGGCCCGTAACCCGGAACTTGAGGCCCGAACCCGCCGTAAAAACTACTTCACCCGAGCTGGCCTGGCTCACGGGCCCGGCCGGGCCGGTTCTGGGCAATCTCGAGCCCGCGCAGTGCTCTAGCCTCGGCATTTCACGACATTCAAGCAGAGGACCGGAGTGGACAACCGAACAAGTGAGCCGAGCCATACGGTGCCACTCAGCACGGAAGTGAGTCGACGGCCGCCTCGATCGGGCGTGCGCGGCAGTGCGATTATAGGAACGCAGCCGCGCGCGCCCAATCCAGGCGGCCGTGGTGAGTCGCTTGACCCACCTCCGAATTATATTTCTGTATATATATATATATATATATATATATATATATATATATATATATATATATATATATATATATATGGTGTTTAACGATTTAGAGTACCACGTACTCTACTATGGGAGAGCTTAAAGCCGTCCCGAACCTCACTCGTTGGGGGGAGGTGGGGTAGAAAAAGTGGGTAACGATTTAGAGTACCACGTACTCTACTATGGGAGCGCTTAAAGCCGTCCCGAACCTGACTCTTTCTATCAGACCTGAGCTAGTTCCAGTGAGAAGAGAATAGCGTCTTCGATCTGTTTGGCTTTCGGCACCACCTCTAACAGCCCCATGAATTATTCAAGTATACACGTTTGTTTGGTTTCAATATTACGCAAAATTTGGTTTTTCCTGATGTGTGAAGTAATTCAAGATAGTTTTACTACTCCTACAGCACATGGCTTTTATGTCACATCCTCAGAAAATTCAACGGTGTCTTCATAGAAAGTGTTTTTTTCTACTTTCGTTTTGTATCACCTCTACGACGCACTCGCTTCGACACGCATGTGGGGTGTTGCCGGCGTATTGCCCGTGTTTATAGCTTTTCTTTTGCGTTTGAAAGGGACAGGACAGGACAAACAACTTTATTTGGTCCTGAGAGGCAAGGCAGCGGGACATCTATGTAGGTCCCCACCCAGCCGTTGGCTAGTCCCATGTCGGAACAGAGAGGCCATGCCTCTCCGCTCGTTCACGGGCCCTCTGGACAGCCTGAAGCTGGACGTCTTGTCTGGGGTCTGTGATTGCCGTCGTCCAGTCTTCTGTTTTAAAATCCTGTAACGCAAGGCACTGCCAGAGCATGTGACTCAAAGAGCAAAATTCACCACAATCTGGGCAAAGTGGATCAATATCCGGATGAAGCATGCTCAGAAAGCCCCTAGAGGGGTAAGACCCCGTCTGGAGCATGCGGAGCGTGCTTGCTTGTGATCTGTGGAGCTTATGATGGGGAAAGGGAAAAGTCTGTCGCTCTCCTCTGTAATGAGATGTTATCTTGTGAAAAGTAACGAGAGGATCACTGTGGACGAGCTCTCCCGAACCCACCCGAGAGACCACCCCGTCGCGGCTTGTGAAACCTCGCGCACAGTCGTGGGCTATCTCGTTTGGGTTCAGGTGACCCGGCAGTACGTCTGGTCCCATGTGAGCGGGAAACCAGACTATGTGATGAATAACGTCTGAGGGGGGTTTGCTGTGGAGAATTCTGGCTGCCTCTGTGGCTATCAATCCCGATGCGAACGCCCTAACGGCCGCTCGGGAATCGGTGTACACCGTGGTGCGTTTCGTGTCCAGTAATGCCAGCGCTACAGCAGCCTGTTCTGCTACATCGACCAAGGAGGTCTTCACTGAAGCTGCCGAGACAAGTTCTCCCCTGTCATTGACTCTGCCACGGAAAACCCGCTGCCGCCGGCGTGGCGCGCCGCGTCCACAAATATCTCTGTTCCGGAGAGGTTCTTTATGAAAGCCCTAGCCCTCGCCAACCTACGACCTTTATTGTGTTGGGGACGGATGTTTCGTGGAAGAGGGTCAACAATAAAGGAATTCCTTGTTTCATAATCAAGCTGCGTAGTTTCTCCCTGATTGAAAGGGATTTGCGCTTTGATGAAAAAGGAAAACAAGACGTTTGCACCGAAACGGACAGTTACCAAGTGTCACAGAACGAGCGCTAAAAATGGGCGCGCCGCCAAATTCTTGCGATAACGCGCGAAAGAGGCGCCGCGAGGTCAAAAGAAAAAAAGAAAACAAACATCCAAGGCTCCCCGGCGCGCGCGCTTCTCCCCTCGGAAGCCTGGCTTCGCCGACGAACCTCCTCACCCCACAACGGCGGCCGAGCAAGCGCTGGAAAGTTCCAGAAGGAAATGGGCGTGTTCTGCCGGGTTGAGTCATCGGTCGGGGACGGCCCTCGTACAGTCTCGCGCCTCTCCCCAGCCTTCGCTGCGTATCGCGCCGACGAAATGACGAGAACTTTCTGTAATCTCGCGCGGAAGGTATTTAATCGAGCAGCCGAGACGAGAGATCAGAAGAAGACGGAAGTTAGCGCCGGAGCGCGTAGGGATTCCGCCGTGGAGTCGGCGAAGGTTTTGTCCATAGAGGCAAAGCAGGAGAAGATGATTTCCACCTGAGGGGTGACGACTCGAGCAACAGGCAAGAGTGTGTGTGTTTACCGCTATCGAGCGAAGACGCGTGGCAACAGCTGCGTGTGTGAAGCCGACGTGTTTCCGGCGAAGAAGTTTGAAGCTTGGAGAGAGGCCAACTGAAAACGCGAGGTTTCCTGGAAGAGAAACTTCAGGGGCAGCGGAACGACAACAACGCTGGACTTTGAGTGAGTGATTCTCGGAAGAGTATCATCCAGACTTTTGTTCCAAGAACTTTGGACTGGATAGGTTTCTTTTATCTCTTTAGTCTTTAAGTGTCTTGGTTGTTCAATGCATGCGACTGCATTGTAGTGTGTACTGTTGTCTGTGTCCGTTGTTCGAGTGAGGCTAATTGTACTGTGTAGTACGTTGTTTGATCGGTGGCATATTGTACTCAGCTATTGTGGAGTGAGCATATTTGTGTATCGTTTTGATCTGCCATTATTGAGAATATAGTTTTGTTTTGTTCATCAACTCTCGGCTCTGACTTGTTCTTTGGGCCACAGCCGGCGTCCGCTGGCGCGCCAAAAAGGACCACTTCTTAATTGTCCACGCTTTCGTGGTGCGGTTCGGGGGCCGATACTTCGGCCCTAGGAATGAGCCCGGCGATCGCCCCCTAATTAACGGGACCTGTGTGACACCAAGACTCCTTATTTCATGATAATCTAACAAGAATGAGCCATGTTTTGTCCTGGCAAGGGAAAACGACATCAAAAGAAAAAGGCTATAAACTTTTATAGTAAAACGCGGAAAGATTATTTTGGAAGACGAAAATGCGCCCCTGGTTCGAGGGAACAGTATTGTTGACGATAGTAAACAATATGGCTATGGGCTTATGCGCTGTTTGAAATTGCTATCAACCTAAAAATACTTTCGGCATCGACCATGAGTACGAATTTACAGTATTGGCAAGGCCCATAGAGTGTCGCGTTGTGAAGCGGAATTCAATAGCGTCCTCTGAAGCATGGTCAGTTGGCAGACGCTCCCTTGTTCGGCTGTGCTAGCCTCAGTCACCTCAGTTTGAACGCATTAGCATCTTAAGAGATTCTGAATTGAAAAGAACATAAAAATTCCCGTAATAACTGTCTCTCAGGGGGAGAACCCCTAAACAGTAGCTCACGATAGATGAGGGTAAGGAGGAATTAAAGATATATGATTAAAAAGCATATATATATAGAGAGAGAGCGAGGCGCAGGGACAGTCACATACGGAAGTAAGGAGAAGGTTGTAAAGGTGAACACGGTCGCACGAATCCGAGGACAGGGGCGCCACTCGGCGAGAGCTCTTGTCGGCGTCAGGCGATGGTGTAGGACAGAGCGGCACTGTCGTCGGAGATCGCAAAGGCAAGGAACGTTCCCTAATCACTTTGCATATTTCCTGTATCAGTGAACGAACCGGGCCGTCCGAGACATGATAAACATGATTCTTTCTTGCCAGATGTGAAGTTTTTGTGCAAATGCGTGGCAACTCGTGCTTTCAATGATAGCCCGCAAGGTATACATATCACCTTCGCGAGATTTTCTGTAGCCATGTAGGTTAGTGAAATGTCGTCTAGCCTTGGAAGTTGACACTTCCTATGTTTTACGTGCGTATGGCATTCGTCAGTGTTCCTGTAGTGCATGACTCCCAAAACATTGTATGCAGAAGGTCGCACTGGCTCTGGATTCGCTCTTTCAAAACTTGGCCAATCTCTCGCAACTTGTTTTATAGTATGTATGTATGTATGTATGTATGTATGTATGTATGTATGTATGTATGTATGTATGTATGTATGTATGTATGTATGTATTCATTTATTTATTTATAAAATACTGCAAGCCCATTCAGGGCTGAAGCAGGAGTAGATACAAACATTGGTAGTAATAATGAATGTCATGCAGTGATAGAACGAGAAAATGTACGTGCATACATATATACAAATGCTGTACCTCTAACCATTGTAACAGTACATTCCAACAGCAACAGAACAAAGAGTAAATCGATAGATAGAACAACTCTAATAGTGTGCTCTGTGCCTACAAGCAATAAAGTAAGTGTCAACAGAAAATACCACAATTCTCAGTATACAACAAAGAAAGAATATTGATCGCCTATGCACAACAAAGTACACCACAAATTAGGACAATTAAAAAGAGGATAATTTTATGTCATATTTAAGCATGTGTTCTATAGCTTCAGCGCTATGTAACCATGTCGATGGGACCGTGTTCCACTCATTTATCGTGCGTGGAAAGAATAAAAATTCAAGAATATCAGTTTCAGTTCTGTACGGGATTAGGCAATCATCATGATGGAGTCTATTTTGTAGAGTTTAAAGGGACCACACGTTGTCTTCTGGTTCTAAAGCTAGTATTCTATTCTTCACCTATAAAAGAAACTTGAATCTGTGTACCCTTCATCGAAGTTGCAATGTCTGAATACCGTGTGGACTCATTAATGTTGTAGGGCAGTCAGTCTGACGATATTTTGAATAAGTAAATCGCATAGCTTTTCGCTGAATCCTCTCGATCGATTGATATGTGGGGTTTAACGTCCCAAAACCACCATATGACTATGAGAGACGCCGTAGTGGAGGGCTCCGGAAATTTAGACCACCTGGGTTTTTTTAACGTGCACCCAAATCTGAGCACACGGGCCTACAACATTTCCGCCTCCATCGGAAATGCAGCCGCCGCAGCCGGGATTCGAACCCGTGCCCTGCGGGTCAGCAGCCGAGTACCTTAGCCACTAGACCACCGCGGCGGGGGCTGAATCCTCTCGAGTGCATCGATGTGTGTGTGTGCGTGTGTGTGTGTGTGTGCGTGTGTGTGTGTGTGTGTGAGTGGAGTGTGAGTGAGTGTGAGTGTGTGTGTGTCTAAAAAATCGCGGCGTATTCAAGCTTCGGTCTAATAAGTGATAAATGTGGTAATTGTTTCGCCTCAGCTGCTGCTTGCTTTAAGTTATGCCTGAGAAAACAGTGTTTTAGGAAGGAGGATGCACAGATGTTTGATATGTGTTGTTGATAGATGCCTGTTTGTTCATAGATGCCTGCACACTCCAAGCGCGCTCCGCCACGGTGGTCTTGTGGCTAAGGTAAGCGGCTGCTGACGCGCAGGTCACGGGGTCAAATCCCGGCGGCGGCGGCTGCATTTCCGATGGAGGCGGAAAAGTTGTAGGCCCATGTGCTCAGATTTTGGTGCACGTTACAGAACTCCAGGTGGTCGAAATTCTCGGAGCCCTCCACTAAGGCGTCTCTAATGATCATATGGTGGTTTTGAGACGCTAAACCCCACATATCAATCAATCAACGCTCCAAGCGATTCGCTTGTGTACGGGTTTAATTGCGGAATGTTCTCCGCGCCCAGATAAACGTGGTGAGTGATGCTCTCAGCAGTAGTGTCGAGAGAAACCATCTCGGCCATGATGATTTTAGATGCGAAGCTCCTTTTTGGCTATCCTGTGTATAGCCTGTTTCACATGCGAGTGACTGAGCGGTGGCGGTCGCGGCGATGAGCGGCAGCAGGACGCACGGACGCGCGTTCGTTTCATATGCGCCGCTGCTATACCGCCGCTCTTGCGCGACGCCGACCGCTCTGGCGGGCAGTGTTGCCCGCGGAACGAGTCGGCTAACAGCTGTTTTCAGTCGCAGCTAAAAAGCACACTCTGCTTTTAGTACCCTTCCTTTGGCACCCTTGTGCTGCGTAGTTTATCATCAATAGCCGCTCGACGTTGACGCGTCTGTACACTGATTAAACTATGTCTAACGTGACTTTTATAATGAATAAACTTGTTTGAAGTCGCTTTTTCTTTTGTTCTGGCTTTTTAACCTATGGTTCTTGTTGCACGCTCATATGAATGGCCATGAAGAAGCAAAAACAAGAGATTGCTGGTATGGTTTTCTTAGACAGCTTTTCCAGCTAGGTGAAGGTTTAAGAACCACGAACGTGTTTACGTAGCACTTCCTGGGTTTTTTCGATTCATTGCTCTTGCTTTCAGTGATTGATTTTCGGGACGCGAAGTATGTAATGTAATGTAGCGCACATTGGTGTAGCCATGCACAGAACACTCCCCCTATCCCCCTCCCCCCATCCCGCATAAGATCGAAGATTTTAATGCTGGAGATAAAACGTCCAACACCTGCAAAACAAAAAAAAACAGCAACAGCACAGTTGTTTAGCAAAACCACGACGTCTGCAGGCCATCAGGTCTCTTACAAACGAACACTGACATCATGTATTTTAGCAGGCACGTTTTAGCTAGTCATGCGCCGTCACCATTATCAGTCTGCCCTCCTCCTCTGCCAGCCATCTGTGCATCCCTTCCTCCTCTCAACACAGCGCGCGCTATAGGGGCGACCTGCTTAAGTTTGCCCGGCGACGCCAGCGCTTGCCTTTGCGAGTGGTTCTTAAGATAGAGAAAGGAAGAGAAAAGTGAGCCCCGTTATTGTCTGCTTCAGGAGCGACACCGCCACAGAGCTCACAAGGGATGGGGGTGAAGAGGGATAAAAGGGTAGAAGTAAAGGTATAGAAAAGACGAAGAAGAAGCAACAACAAACTGAGGGGATAGGAGCGACAGGAAAGATGGAAGCACGGTCACTGGAGTCCGAGGACGGGGTACACTTGCGAGAGATGTTGTCGGCGTCTGTAGATGGCGTAGAGCAGGTCCAGTAGGTCAGAGCTGCACTGTCGTCGAAGACCGTCGGCGACAGGAGGGGACGTAGGGCCAGCCCAGTCGGCCAGAGCTACGATGACGCCGGAGGTCGCGAGCGCGCGGAGCGCGCGGGCGCACAACCGGTCGGCACGGAATCCAGCGAACGTCGTAAACAGCATCGTATTTCACTTGCGAAACGCACTTCGCTCTGACGAGGACGGCGTCGTCTGCTACAACTTGCTTCGCTGCCCTTTTACCAAATTGCTGCCACGAAAAAAAAAATCCTCAATTGCGGCATCCTATTAAATGCGGAAAGAGCGCATACATCATAACCGCGCGCGACGCGAGACTCTCAAAAACACGTGCAGAACGCGTGCAGCGTGCGAGCAAGGCAATGCGTTTTCAAGCAGGTTGAATGGGACAGCGGAGAGGCCAACACTCGAGTAACCAGTTTTCTCCCCACATTGACCGACAGGATGGATGGATGGATGGATGGATGGATATGGCTGTACCCTTTAGATCGGGCGGTGGCTAGCGCCACCAAGCCGTAACACCTAATGAACCAAAAACTATATTTTTTTTCCTTAAAAAGTGAGTTTGAGGATTCGTACTTTGCAGTGAAGAGTTTAATTTTCACTCGTGTCTTGACTTTAGCCACCAATCAGATAACCTCCTTCTGGTTAAGTCTACCCGCTTAAAGTTTATTTTGCCCTCCCGGTCCCTAAACCCCAGTGCTTTGAAAAACTCTGCGCCATCATCCTGAACTATAGGGTGAAGCCCTTTACAGAACATTATCAAGTGTTCGGCAGTTTCTTCTTCCTCTCCACACGCACTGCATACTGTGTCTACCCCTTCCTATTTGGCCCGATATGTCTTGGTTCGCAGTACTCCCGTCCTGGCCTCAAACAGTAGAGAACTACCCCGAGTATTATCATAGATCCTTTCCTTGGCAATTTCCTGCTTAAAAGTTCGATAGATCTCTAGTGCGGACTTCTTAATCATGCCCATTCTCCACATGTCAGTCTCCGTTTCCTTCACTTTCTTCTTAACCGATAGTTCTTTTTGGTTTGGCCACCTGCTGTTTTCTAAGTATTTACCAGTCAACTTCCTGGTTCGCTTCCTCCATTTTGTATCGACATTCTTCATGTACAAGTAGCTGAAAACCTTCCTAGCCCAACGCTCTTCCCCCATTTCTCTCAATCGTTTCTCAAATTTTATCTTGCTGCTAGCTTCCCTGCCCTCAAATGATGTCCACCCCATATCACCTTGTACTCCCTGATTTGGTGTATTCCCGTGAGCTCCTAAAGCAAGCCTACCTATTCCACGTTGCTTAATTTCTAATCTTGCTTGAACTTCTGATCTCAGGCACAAGACCGCATTGCCGAACGTCAGCCCAGGAACCATGACCCCTTTCCATATTCCTCTCACAACATCATACCTATTGTAATTCCACAGTGTCCTATTTTTCATGACTGCTGCATTCCTGTTACCTTTAGTCGTCACGTATATTTCGTGTTCCCTCAGATACTCGGTCCCATTGATTATCCATACGCCCAGATATTTGTATTTATCTGTTATCTCTAGCGTGACCTCCTGTATTCTAAGCTCACTACCTTCGTTGTCATTGAAAATCATGACTGCTGATTTTTCCTTACCGAATCTAAAATCTAACCTATCTCCCTCATTACCGCAGATGTCCATCAATCTCTGCAAATATTCCTTGTTGTTGGCCATTAGCACTATATCATCTGCGTACATTAATGCTGGTAGTGCCTGATCAATAAGTTTTCCTTGTTTGACTAAAGAGAGGTTGAAGCTCAGTCCACTTTCCTCTAATTTTGCCTCTAATCCTTGTAGGTACATCATGAATAATAAGGGTGACAGGGGGCACCCCTGCCTAAGCCCCCGTTTTACCTCTGCAGGCTTGGATACCTGTTTTTCCCACTTTATAACTACCTTGTTACCTTTATATATACCTTTTAAAAGATTAGTGACTACAGGTTCCATGCCTAGTGTGTCCAGTATTCCCCACAATTCCTCTTGAACCACGCTATCGTACGCTCCCTTGATATCCAAAAATGCTAGCCACAGGGGCCTGTGTTCCTTTTCTGCTATTTCGATGCACTGCGTCAGAGAGAACAGATTGTCTTCCAACCTCCTGTGTTTCCGAAACCCATTCTGCAGTTCCCCCAGCACCCCCTCATCGCCACGCTCCGCAGCGCCTCCCTCGGCGTGGGTCTCCCCTATACTCGCTTCTCCCCTCCGCGCGCCGCGCGACCTTCAGTTTTACGTGCGCAAGCTGTATGCTAACGCGCGCATGCGCAGGCTGGGGCCGGCGCTCGCTATAAATGACCGAGTGTTGGGGCGCGCCGCCCATCGCTGGTTGGTTTGTGCGTCACTAGCGTCTGCGGAGTCGACGTCATGACGATGTACCTCGCGCCCAACCTATCGCGTGCCGCGTGGAGAAGTACGTTGACGAAGCTGTGGAATAATACCTGAAATGACGACCGCAACGACGACCCTTCGTGATAGTTGGCGACTTCAATGTCGGCGTCATCAAAGACGATTGGTGGTCGACTACATGGAGTCGGGGCACTCGCTGAAACGAGCAATGCACGACGGCCAACATCATCCGACCACAGTTCGCGGGACGTGCATCGACCACGTGTTTGCAAATTTCGACCTTAGACCGCTGCAACCAGACCCACAAACCCTTAACTTTGCGGACCATAAAGCCATCTTGCTCAAAATACCCAAAGCGCCTCATCAATAAACATCGTCTTTCGCAGCATACGTGCGTGCGTGTTCACTCGTGTTTACTCATAACACACACGTATGTCGCAAATTACAAACCACATTTATCGCAGTTCAACATATATGCTCCGCATGCTAACCAGTGTTCCCACTCAGGAAACTGTCGTCATTTTTTTTCTCTTCCCCTACGAAACTTCGAATCTCGGCAGGTGCCCACTTATCCGCATGTTCCCCAGCGTCTCCGTGTTCTTTCGCCCACATCACAACGGGGCCGTATACATCTTTTTCGGGCACACATCACAGCAAAGCTCGATCCCACCGTCTCAAATTCTGGCCGTGGCCCGTAACCCGAAACTTGAGGCCCAAACCCACCGTAAAAACTACTTCACCCGAGCTGGCCTGGCCCACGGGCCCGGCCGGGCCGGTTCTGGGCAATCTCGAGCCCGTGCAGTGCTCTAGCCTTGGCATTTGACGACATTCAAGCAGAGGACCGGAGTGGACAACCGAACAAGTGAGCCGAGCCGTACGGTACCACTCAGCGCGGATGCGAGTCGACGGGCGCCGCGATCGGGCGTTCGTGGCAGTGCGTTTATAGGAACGCAGCCGCGCGCGCCCAATCCAGGCGGGGCCGTGGTGAGTCGCTTGACCCACCTCCGAATTCCCTTTCTGTGTATATATGGTGTTTAACGATTTAGAGTACCACGTACTCTTCTAAGGGAGAGCTTAAAGCCGTCCCGAACCTCACTCGTTGGTGGGGGGGGGGGGGGGTAGAAAAAGTAGGTAACGATTTAGAGTACTACGTACTCTACTATGGGAGAGCTTAAAGCCGTCCCGAACCTGACTCGTTGTGTCAGACCTCAGCTAGTTCCAGTGAGAAGAGAATAGCGTCTTCGTTCTGTTTGGCTCTCGGCACCACCTCTAACAGCCCCATGAATTATTCAGGTGTACACATTTGTTTGGTTTCAATATTACGCAAAATTTTGTTTTTCCTGTTGTAAGAAGCACTTCAATATAGCTTTACTACTACTACAGCACATGGCTTTTATGTCACTGCTTCACAAAATTCAACGGTGTCTTAATAGAAAGTGTTTTTTTCTACTTTTGTTTCGTATCACGTCTACGACGCCTTCGCTTCGACACGCATGTTGGGTGTTGCCGGCGTATGGCCCGTGTTCATAGCTTTTCTTTTGCGTTTGAAAGGGATTTGCGCTTTGATGAAAAAGGAAAACAAGACGTTTGCACCGAAAGGGACAGTTACCAAGACTCCTTATTTCATGATAATCTAACAAGAATGAACCATGTTTTGTCCTGGCGAGGGAAAACGACATCAAAAGAAAAAGGCTATAAACTTTTATAGTAAAACGCGGAAAGATTATTTTGAAAGACGAAAATGCGCCCCTGGTTCGAGGGAAGAGTATTGTTGACGATATTAAACAATATGGCTATGGGCTTATGCGCTGTTTGAAATTTCTCTCAACCTAAAAATACTTTCGGCATCGACCATGAGTACGAATTTACAGTATTGGCAAGGCCCATAGAGTGTCGCGTTGTGAAGCGGAATTCAATAGCGTCCTCTGAAGCATGGTCAGTTGGCAGACGCTCCCTTGTTCGGCTGTGCTAGCCTCAGTCACCTCAGTTTGAACGCATTAGCATCTTAAGAGATTCTGAATTGAAAAGAACATAAAAATTCCCGTAATAACTGTCTCTCAGGGGGAGAACCCCTAAACAGTAGCTCACGATAGATGAGGGTAAGGAGGAATTAAAGATATATGATTAAAAAGCATATATATATAGAGAGAGAGCGGGGCGCAGGGACAGTCACATACGGAAGTAAGGAGAAGGTTGTAAAGGTGAACACGGTCGCACGAATCCGAGGACAGGGGCGCCACTCGGCGAGAGCTCTTGTCGGCGTCAGGCGATGGCGTAGGGCGAGCCAGTCGGCCAGAGCGGCGCTGTCGTCGGAGATCGCGGGGGCAAGAAACGTACACTAACCACTTTGTATATTTCCTGTATTAGTGAACAAACCGGACCGTCCGGGACACGATAAACATTCTTTCTTTCCAGATGTGAAGTTTTTGTGCAAATGCATGGCAACTCGTGCTTTCAATGATAGCCCGCAAGGTATACATATCACCTTCGCGAGATTTTGTGTAGCCATGTAGGTTAGCGAAATGTCGCCTAACCTTGGAAGTTGACACTCCGTTTGTTTTACGTGCGTATGGCATTCGTCAGTGTTCCTGTAGTGCATGAATTCCTTAACATTGTATGCGGAAAGTCGCACGGGCTCTGGATTTGCTCTTTCAAAACTTGGCCAATCTCTCGCCACTTGTTTTATATTATTTATTATTTATTTATTATTTATTTATAAAATACTGCAAGCCCATTAAGGGCCGAAGCAGGAGTAGATACAAACATTGGTAGTAATAATAAATGTCATGCAGTGATACAACAAGAAAGTGTACATGCATACTGTCACGGGGTCATGATGTGGCCGAAGACAGGATACTTTGTGTTGGGATTCAACAGTTTATTTGGGCGAACCTGTGCCCGGCAAACGGAAAGTCCGATTACAGTAGCAGTCTTGCACAGATAGCAGTGAACGGAGCGTCGGCCGTCGATCAACTAAGTCCGATTACAGTAGCAGTCTTGCACAGATAGCAGTGAACGGAGCGTCGGCCGTCGATCAACTACTCACAAGCGGCGAAGTGCGTCGGCATTTATACTCTTGCCATCGAATGTTCTAGCGTTATCGCTGGCGGTGGCGTAGGTTCCAGAATAATCTGTACAGTTCGCAGAGTGGGCGTTATCTTACCGTAATGATCTACTAAAACCCGGAAGCTTCTCGAAAACTGCACGCGCGTTTTGCGCTGAGAATTGTGTAGTGTTTTGGGGCGATAACAAAACTTGAGAAATGGAACGTGGCATTGCCCCCCTCTGAAAAAGGCATCGTCCCGAAGCTTTAACTAAAGATGAAGGTACAACAATGCAAGAAAGTACAATGAATAAATTACGATACAATAATACAAAAAAACACTGTTTCAGTTTGTTAACGCGCATGAAACGGCTTGAGGCGTGCAACATGAACGACTTCATGTCGCGATCGGCGTCGTTGAGAGTTCGTGATGCCGTCGGGGACAACCTCGTAATCAAGTGGGCCGAGACGTCGAACCACCCTGTACGGTCCGAAGTACCGTCGCAGAAGCTTTTTACTTAGTCCACGTCGGTGTATCGGCGTCCATACCCAAACACGTTCACCGGGCTGGTATTCCACGAAGCGTCGTCGAAGATTGTAACAGCGGCTGTCGGTCGTCTGTTGATTCTTGATACGGAGACGCGCGAGTTGTCGGGCTTCTTCGGCGTGGTGAAGGTACTCACTCACATCGAGGTTTTCTTCGTCGGGGACGTTGGGTAACATGGCATCGAGCGTCGTTACCGGGCTCCTTCCGTAGACCAATTTGTATGGAGATATCTGCGTCGTCTCCTGCACCGCCGTGTTGTATGCGAAGGTCACGTACGGAAGAATGGCGTCCCACGTCTTGTGTTCGACATCGATGTACACTGCGAGCATGTCGGCGATCGTCTTGTTTAGCCGCTCGGTGAGGCCATTGGTCTGTGGGTGGTACGCTGTCGTCCGGCGGTGGTTTGTCTGTGGCTGTATGCCAAGATCGCTTGAGTTAGGTCAGCAGTAAACGCCGCTCCTCTGTCGGTGATAAGGACCTCCGGAGCGCCGTGACGTAGGACGATATTTTCGACGAAGAACTTAGCTACCTCGGATGCACTGCCTTTTGGCAGGGCTTTTGTCTCGGCGTAGCGGGTGAGGTAGTCGGTAGCTACCACGACCATTTTTTTCCGAAAGCCGACGTCGGGAACGGCCCCAGTAGCTCCATACCAATCTGCTGGAAAGGACGGTGAAGTGGTTCAATTGGCTGCAGAAGTCCCGCCGGCCTTATCGGTGGTGTCTTGTGTCGTTGACAGTCCCGGCATGTCCTCACATAACGAGTGACGTCGGTTGTAAGACGCGGCCAGTAGTACCTTTCTTGTATCCTCGCGAGCGTGCGAGAAACACCGAGGTGCCCTGCTGTCAGGTCGTCCTGCAGGGCCTGCAGGAGTTCTGGTCGCAGAGCTGAAGGCACCACAAGGAGGTACTTGGCTCGAAGCGGTGAAAAGTTTTTCTTTTGGAGAAGACCGTTTCGCAGGAAGAACGACGCAAGTGCGCGCTTGAATACCTTTGGGTCATCGGCAGTCCTGCCTTCGAGGTATTCTATTAGGGCCTTAAGTCCCGGGTCGGCCCGCTGTCGTTCAGCGAAGTCGTCGGTAGTTATCGTTCCCAAGAAGTACTCGTCATCCGGGTCGTCGGGTGGTGGTTGGTCGACAGGCGCACGAGAGAGACAGTCGGCGTCGGAGTGTTTCTTGCCGGACTTGTAAACGACGGTAATGTCACGGTAATGTCAATACATAATGCAAATGCTGTACCGCCAACCATTGTAACAGCAACATTGTAACATCAACAGAACAAAAAAATAAATCGATAGATAGAACAACTCCAATAGTGTGCTCTGTGCCTACAAGCAATAAAGTAAGTGCCAACAGAAAATTTCACAGTTCTCAGTATACAACAAAGAAAGAATATTGATCGCCTATGCACAACAAAGTACACCACAAATTGTGACATTGAAAAAGGATAATTTTATGTCATATTTAAGCATTTGTTCTACAAGTTCAGCGCTATGTAACCATGTCTATGGCACTGTGTTCCACTCATTTATCGTGCGTGGAAAGAATAAAAATTCGAGAACATCAGTTTCAGTTCTAAACGGGGTTAGGCAATTATCATGATGGAGTCTATTTTGTAGAGTTTAAAAGAGCCACACGTAATCTTCTGGTTCTAAAGCTAGTTTTCTATTATTCAGCTACAAAAGAAACTTGAATCTGTGTACCCTTCACCGAAGTTGCAATGTCTGAATACCGTGTGGACTCATTGATGTTGTAGGGGAGTCAGTCTGCCGATACTTTGAATAAGTATATCGTATAGCTTTTCGCTGAATCTTCTCGAGTGCATCGATGTGTGTGAGAGTGTGTGTGAGTGTGAGTGTATGTGTGAGTGTGAGTGTGAGTGAGTGTGACTGTGAGTGTGAGTGAGTGTGTGTGTGTCTAAAAATTGTGGCGTATTCAAGCTTCGGTCTAATAAGTGATAAATGTGGTAATTGTTTCGCCTCAGCTGCTTGCTTTAACTTATGCCTGAGAAAACAGAGTTTTAGGAAGGAGGATGCACAGATGTATGATATGTGTTGTTGATAGATCCCTGTTTGTTCATAGATGCCTGCACACTCCAAGCGTGCTCCGCCACGGTGGTCTAGTAGCTAAGGTAATCGGCTGCTGACGCACAGGTCACGGGGTCAAATGCCGGCTGCTGCGGCTGCATTTCCGATGGAGGCGGAAATGTTGTAGGCCCATGTGCTCAGATTTGGGTGCACGTTACAGAAACCTAGGTGGTCGAAATTTTCGGAGCCCTCCACTACGGCGTCTCTTATAATCATATGGTGATTTTGAGACGCTAAACCCCACATATCAATCAATCAACGCTCCAAGCGATTCGCTTGTGTACGGGTTTCAGAGCGGAATGTTCTCCGCGCCCAGATAAACGTGGTGAGTGACGCTCTCAGCAGTGATGTCGAGAGAAACCATCTTGGCAATGATTTTAGATGCGAAGCTCCTCTTTCACTCTCCTGTGTATAGCCTGTTTCACATGCGAGTGACCGAGCAGCGGCGGTCGCGGCGATGAGCGGCTGCAGGACGCACGGATGCGCGTTCGTTTCTTGTGCGCCGATGCTATACCGCCGCTCTTGTGCGACGCCGACCGCTCTTTGCCCGCGGAATGCGCCGGCTAACCGCTGTTTGCAGTCGCAGATAAAAACCACACTCTGCTTCTAGAATCCTTCCTTTGGCACCCTTGTGCTGCGTGCTTTATCATCAATGGCCGCTCGACGTTGACGCGTCCGTACGCTGATTAAACAAAGTGTAACGTGACTTTTATAATGAATAAGCATGGTTGCAGTCGCTTTTTATTTTGTTCTGGCTTTTTTAGCGTATGGTTTTTGTTGCACACCCATGTAACTGGCCATCATGAAGCAAGAACAAGAGATTGCTGGTATGGTTTTATTTGACAGCTTTTTCAGCTAGGTGAAAGCTTAAGAACCGCGAGCGTGTTTTACGCAGCACTTCCTGTGTTTCTCCGATTCCTTGCTCTTGCTTTCAGCGATTGATTTTTGGGACGCGAAGTATGTACACCTCGCCAAATTGATTGATTGATATGGGGGGTTGAACATCCCAAAACCACCCTATAATTATGAGAGACGCTGTAGTGGAGGGCTCCGGAAATTTCAACCTCCTGCGTTTTTTTAACGTGCACCCAAATCTGAGCACCCTGGCCTTGAACATTCCCGCCTCCAGCAACAATGCAGCCGCCGCAGCCGGGATTCGATCCCGTGACCTGTGGGTCAGCAGCTGCGCACCTTGTCCACTAAACCACCATGGTGGGGTGCAAATTTGATGCGTAAACTTTTGTGTCTGTTTGCTCGAGTCACAAAAAAAGTTTACAAAAAAGTCTCAGGGGTTAGCTTCGGCCGTGTTTTCGGTAACCTCGTTGTGTGTGCTAGCACAGTCTTCATCGAAATTTTCCGAATGGTCTACATCACTTCTGGCACTGGGATTTGTATGTTTATACCCTAAAGCGCGAGCCACTTTGGTTTTTTATTGATTCTGTAAACCACTTCAGACAGTTTCACCGACGGCAGGTAGCATGGTGTACGTGATACACTCGTTGTTTCGGTTCTTTGGCCGCTGTATAATAAACTTGTGCGTGACCCATATCGAGGACTACGCAGCAATTCTTGTTGTAACTGGAATCCGCGTCCATAAATGCTGCGGTGGGGAGCAGGGAAGCGGAAGGTTCAAATCATTTCACACAACACATCTTTGCCGTCGGAACATCATGACATTCGATTTGTATCCTCCGGCCGTGTATAGTTGCATGCATCTAGGCATGTGTTGCAACACTGGTGCCTGAAATCAACAGCTGTTCTTCGTTATCTGTGCAGGGTATGTTGTGCTTGAGACCAAACATCTATCTTTGCTCTGCCAGGCACGCATTCCTCCACTGAGTGTCACGAAGAGCAGATGGCCAGTGTGGCAGGACTTTGCCACAGCCTGACAAGGTGAGCCCAGTGCAGCGCTGCAGAGGTCGCGGACAAGTGAGCCTGGGTTTTCGTGATAGAGCTGTTGAAGGGGACAACGGAAGTAAAGCCCCCAGTGAATGCCTTATTTCCCCGAACTGCGACAGCACACTTCACACCCCCTCCATGTGAGTCACATCATGAAAGTCCTTTTCAGTGACCTGCATGCGTCGAATGCTTCTCAAGTCGACTGCCGCAGAGCCCTGCCTTGCTCTCTAGTACGTCTTGATTGAACTCTTGATTGAACGTCTTGATTGAACTCTATCAGCTATGCACCGTCTCACCAAATTTCATCATTTGTTAAACCACGAGCATTTGCGGCGACAGAGAAGTACGGTGTGCTATGCGGCTCCTCTTTTTTTCAACTCGCATGTGAAACAGGTTTGACGCTGACCCTCCGTCCACACCGCTCCCCTCCCCGCAGGCGTTGGAGTGGTGCCAAGAAGCTCATGCCTTTTTAGCAGTGCGCGGTGGCATCTCCCTCCCTCGCCTGCCGCGCGCTAACCGCTGTCAGCTCACTTTCGCTTCACCCTCTCCACCACTCACAACGCTCGAGCCCATTCCTCACGTGGGCATCATCTCACCGAGCCACCTCTTTCCATCTGTCGGCGACAAGAGGCGGCAGGTGCACGCACCCCGAGAATCTCGCGGCGCCGACATTCAACGTGTAGTACAGCGCGCCGCTGCTTGCCCCGCCATCACACCGACGTGCGGGATGCCGTCGTGGCATACTTCCCGCAAGTGTGCGCGTATCTTTCCCGGCTGTTGCCGCTGTTGCGGGGGTTAGCGAAGTCGATTGCGTTAGCGAATGGCGACGTCAACACTGACGAGGCGTGAGCCGGGGGAACCGAACGCAAGCGTCGGCGTTGGAAGACCAGCGACACTGACGAGGTGCCAGTCAAGAACACCGATCACGTTAGAGAATACAGACGGCGCGCGGGTAACACCGATGAGACTCGAGACAAGGAAGCCGAGCGCAGGCGTCTTCAACACGCCCCGCCTCTCGTGTCTTTGCGTATCAAACAAACGTTCGCTCGAGTAAACGCTACACCGAGTTTCGCTTCAAACCGTTGTTTCAGCACCCACGTCGACGCCCGTATCAACCACGTCAACGCCGTGCGCACCACTGCTGCTTCGCGTCCCATCAGGGGTTCCTTTTGGGGAGATGGTCCATAGTTTTTTTTCACTGGACGTAGAAGAATGTCAATGCACCAGGAGTGACCGCGACGATGAGCGATCAGCTGCTAACTCACGAGGGGCGAGTAGCACTTCACGTACCCTCGTGCGTTAACGTTTTGTCACGCTGAAAAGTAACTTTCATTGTATATAATGTGTAATATAGTTCAGCGATGTCAAAGTAAAATATTAGTTTTTTGTCTCTTACATATGAGCCAGATCATGTGCATTATAGAGCGTGGCATACCGCAACACACTCGAGCCTGACCAGCGAAGCGAAATGTTTACAGCGATGAAACGTGCATACGACTACAATCCACGCCTCTCTGCTTACTTGTTCTGTACTTCACCGGTACCTTTCCAATGGGATTGTTCGACAAATTTTCACAATTTCGACGTTCTGAAAATCATACGAGTGTATTATTTTCGATATTGATGTTTCCATCGCACGGATGGAGCCTTCAACACCTAAATGCAGTGAATCACGCATGGCTTGGAGTCTGAGCATGGCTGTGACACAAGCGCTACTTAATGGGATGTAATCGCTTGTGTTCAATAAAGAAGCAATTACATGTTCCTGACAGCGCAAGTAAGAATGACGGTGCAAATCATCGCCTCGTCAAGCATTCGATTTTGTGCAGCCATGATGGCGATACTCGCTAGCGGCCTACTGCAGTGACAAATCCATCACGCAGGCTCGGTACATACTACCCCATGGTAGAATGTTTCCTCTCAGTAAATTGAAGCAGATACATGATAAGTAATAATATTCAGTTGTTTCTTCTTTTTTACAAAACAAGCAAAGAGGGAAAGGAGTCAAGTCAGCTCTATGCGTATAATAGTTCAGTTTCGGAACGCGACAGAGTAATTTTATGAAAGTCACTATACCGCTTTTCGTGTTGAACAAAGTCCTACGCCAAGGAAACAAGAGGTGCCAATACTCATATAGGTGAGTCATCAATGACCTCACAGTGCGAAGTTTTTCCTCGCGTTTTCAATCTGTCACGAATCATGAGGGCTGTTAGCATAATTGAGAATATCGGTCCACTGAGGGCGCCTTTCGACCGAGCGTCCGCTGTTTCGTTCTTTTCGTTCATTTTTGTCCCTTTGTAGCCCGGTACCCCGATTAATCTAATTAGAGTTATGTTGATAGGGAACAAACTTACAACTTTGTGATAATTGAAAATATTAATAATAACATATAAGGTTTGACGTCCGAAAGCCACGTGTTAATTGAGAACCGCTATTTTTAGCGAGTGCCTTAACAAATAAAGTATCTCTAACTGCAGACACTCTTGAGGTTGATGGGCTGAGCTTCCTAATGCCATTCCACCGAAGAAACTGATAAACAATTGCAAAGTGCTAATGAGAATGAACACTTGAAATTCTCGGAAACAATGCCGATGCCGGATTTTTCTCCAGAATGTGACGCGTCTGTAGCTATAATATATTTTTTTTATATTTATCTGCTCAAAACGTTTCTGCAGAAGCTAGTTTATTATATAGTTAGGTGAAATTTTGGGATGATTCGGATAAATATTGTGAAAAACGTTTCTTTAATTACCGATGCGAGAAACTTCTGCAGTTCAACATGTAATGGTACAACAAGTGATTCTACGAAGCCCACCCACGCTGTATTAAAACGAGGTCAATAAGATAGAAAAGCAACTCTGGCTGATGTATACATGAAAATAAGTTTAGTTTCATAGAATCCTCATAATTTTTTAGGAATGATTGCACAGTTAGTATCCTAAATCTGCATAAAAGAGAAGACAACCTCACTTCTAAGTAGATGTTATTATTGGCTATCAGTTTAGGTGATCCAAGGAATGACTTTGGGCCTCCCTTTCCAAGAGTACGAGAGGACGCAATATATAAGCCAGTGCATCAGAATAGAAAACACATCCAAATTTTGTTACGGGGTTAAAGCGCTGGTGTCCAGAAAAGCTGCATGTATGTAGATTTTGCAAAGCATAATTAGTGTATCTCTCCGTATTCCTGATCAACTGCTGCATATCCTTCGTAGGACTCCCGGTTCCCGACCTCCTTTCTTGGTTGTATGCCAAAGGAGGTGGTTATCATAAGATATTCGCAGATATTTTACCGAGTCCAGCTGCGGTATTTTCCACAGATTGCAAGTTACTCTAAAGGTAACTGCGTTATTCAAAGGTAAAACTATATTTGCGCTCTTTGAAACATTAAGACATAAATAGCCTGCTACCAATTTTTAATGGCTCACTTGTACGTTTGTAGCGAATTATAGCGAATGTACATCACTGTCTGAAGCGACAAATACTCTATCATCTGCATATACATATATGTATAATTATTCATAGCAGGTAATAGTGCTTAGCAATATATTAAAAATAAGCAGCGAGGTGACTGGTTTCCCAGGAACTCCTCGTACCTGAAATGTATATTTGAAGAATGACACCTTCAGTAAACATTAAAACTCCCTCCTCAATTAAACTTCCTAAACCACCTGATCATATAATTAGAGGCATCAGAAAACTTCAATCTAACCATTATTAATTCATGTTCTACTCTGTCATAAGCTTTTGACTAAGGAGATTATTGTTGCCTTCTGTATTTTTTTTTTGCTCGCGCGGGTAGCGACTATAGCGTGCAGAGTACGCGGACCCGACAGCGTCGACAGGCGGACACGGGCACGCTTGATCGCAAGTTTTATTACGACAAAGTCGAAGGTGCTGTCGCATGGTAACTTTTAATAGCTGTGTGGCTAGCCTCCGAACCGAACTCGATCCGTACCGGCATCGATCATGAGCAAAAATGTATATGTGACATTGAGATCATAGTGTGGTGCGAGGGCAAGCCTGACTGCGTGTGTAAGTTCGAGCCACAGCCGCTTCGACGGCGCCAAGCTGGAAGTGGCAGCCGTATTTCGACAAGAACTAAACGAAAACAAAAATACATTTCTTTAACTCTGTTTTCATACTCTCATTTTTAGCGTTCTCAAAGTTACCCAATTTTACTTTGACGTAACGAAGGAGCAAGCGAGGCTCACCGAAGTAGTGCACACACAAAAGAATCGGTTACTATACAACCGCAATGTCCTGTTCATACAAAAGAATAACGCTGGACGCTTGGTGAACACGAAACCCTGAAAGCAGCATCCTTCTCTAATACCCCCAGCGACACGGCAGCGCATAAACTAATAACAAACAAAACAAAAATAAACACGCTCCTTTTGATACCCGAAGGGTGCGTCTATGACGGCCAGACATATGTGCGTAATTACTGCGGGTTGTCTGGCACGGTATGCCCAGAAAAACTCAATTCACCGCCAGTCGTCGCCGCTGAGATAACGCTGGCACACCACGCTCTTTTATTTGCGCACTGAGGTGAAGCGATCACCTCAGGGTGCACGTGCACCGCTTCTTTTGATTATATTTTATTTGGTGCACGTGAGTGCATACGTCATGACGGGACTTTTGAAATCTTTAAGGTCGATACGCCACGTGATGTCGTTTACGCGAACTAAAGCACTCGTGTGCAGAAAAGCTGGATATGTCTCGATTAAACTGCCACATTGGTTTCTGTATTTTCACATTTTAGACCCAATTGAATGGCGATTGCCACCTCCAGGAGTGCGATCGTCATTTCGTGCTCTGCAGTGTAAAGGGATAGCTATTGGGCTGCAGCGGTGGATCATCGGTTTGTTATCGAATAATGCACCTCACGAAAGCGAACTATTCATTGTCGCCTTCGTGACGAAGACGTCAACCCTCACACAGGTACGTCTTGACTTGTACTTCAGCTTTTGTCTGACAACTTAATAGCACTCCAGAATCCGAACACCTACAAAATATTGCCATCGTACGTAGTATGCCTTCGCATGTAGTATTTCATGCAATGGAAAATCAGATTACAGTCGCATAAAATGGCACTGATAGCGGTGAACTGAGCGTCGGCCGTCGATCAACTGACAAGCGGTGAAGCGCGTCGGCATTTATTCATGTGCCGTTGAATATTCCTGCGTTATGGCTAGTGACCACGTAAGTTCTAGAATAACCTGTTATATTCACGTTGCTCGCGTAATTTTTTCTAAACAAATTAATCTACTAAAGCCCCGAAGCTTCTCGAACACTGCAGGCGTGCTTTGCACTGAACATTACTTAGTGTAATGGGGCGATAACAAATCTTGTAGAAGGAATGTGGCAATATGAGGTTGTTTCGTATTACATCAATCATGCCGTCGAGTGCAACAGACCTTTGGCAGCGTCATACAAAGGCGCCACCTCATTGCCAGCTTTTGCCATATATTCGCGTTACCAGCACAAGTGAATGCATACACAACGTATGCATTCACGTATGCAACGCTGGTGGTGGCGGACTCAAGTTACAAATTCTGCTCCCTCCCCCCTCCCTCCCTACATCCCCTTATCTCACACACACACACACACACACACACACACACACACACACACACACACACACACACACACACACACACACACACACACACACACACACACACACACACACACACACACACACACACACACACACACACACACACACACACACACACACACACACACACACACACACTACAGTGCTGTGATTTGCTGTGCGTGGAGGGGATGCGTAGGTCGCGTAGTTGACTGGTCATAACATGGTAACATTCAGGCTGAAACAACGCGTTGTTGAATTCCTTTCGCTCTATTGCACACCGCTTCGGTCATCTGCTGTCAAGAACCGCGGCTCGTCACGGTGGCAAAGTATACGTGGAAGGCCGAGTGGTCCTCTGATGAAGCGCGATAAAGAATCTCAAACAACAACGCCACATTGTACTGTGGTCCATACTGCCGATTAATTGATATGCGTTAATCATTAGGTACAACAACAACGAAAGAGTTTTCTTACCAGGCAGACGTAACCATGCGGATCGCTGCATTCTGTTTGCTGCGTGAACGCTGTGGTAATCACGCAACCGAGAGGAATATTCTGCAAAAAAATAAAATAACTCTGCGTGAGAAGATTAGGATCTAAGGTGTGATAATTTTTTGATAACGAGGGCTTTATGTCACTTTCAACAAACTTTAAAAAGCAAGAATGACAGACTCGGTGAACGAAGCTGATCAATAGAAATATTGAGCATAATGTTAGCGACCTTGAGAATAAAAGCAATAGATTACTGCAGTGCGCTTAATACAACACTAAAGCGCCTGTAAATTTCTTTTCAAGGCACCCTTACTACCCATTTTCTCATACTTTACACACATTGTCATTGTGTAAAGGAAAAAAAAAAGCAGTGCTTTTGTCCTTGTTTGGGTGGACCAAGTTACTGGGAGCGCAACGTCGAAAGGCGTCATCACTGCTCGTTGGCCACGTGGTATTCTACACTTCGTAAAAAGAAAAACAGGCGCACTGAGGTATCCGATAATCACTGTCTTTTCTCCATTGTTTGGACGGCGTCCACCACGTATCGCCCATAGTAGAGTGTAAAGTTCACAGCTTGCCTTCCTTTTCCAGCTTATATTGCTCGCGATATATTGCGTGTTGCCACCTGTGGGTAGTTGAGATGCGTAGTCCAAGACATTCGATGTAATATTACAAAGCATGTGTTGGTTCGAGGTGATGTAGGTGGTATGGTCTAAGGAGCATGTAGCACTTTAATAACAAAGGCATTCAAGAAGAGTTTGGTGCCTATGTATATATATATATATATATATATATATATATTTGTTCATTGAAAAAATTCGGCATAAGTGAGTAGCGGATGAGTAGGGCTCCATTTCGCCAGGTCGAGGACTAGATGCAGCCCCAGGTGCTCGCTGATGAGCAGTGTTCCACTGCTCCCTTTCAGAAATTTCGCCGGCTATTCACCGCGAGTAAATTTCGGTTGCCCTGTTCTCGTAAATCCCATGTTGTGTGGGCGCGAGTGGGCCTCCCTCCGCACCACGAACAGCTATCGCTGTATACATTGTTGGGTGATTGGCGTGGTTCAAAGAAAGGGTCGGACATGTGTGTTTATATACGGTACCAGTCATACGAGTCCTGCTGAGATAGACCAAAGTGTGGTGAACTGTACTTTCGTCGCTCAAGCCGTTGGTGCTAAAGAATATCTCACGGTAAGAAAGGGCTGTCGTCGGAGTGGTCGGCCGTTCAGTTGATAAAAGCACGAGCTGCGCCGCGTCCGCTCTCCCATTGTCATCGAGTCCTGCATGACTCGGGCACCAGTTGATCGCAAAGTAGTGCCAGTGACCGTGGTAGTGCATTATAGGTTGGGTCCTAATGGACAAATGATGTGTGGTAGTCTGCCGGTGACAAAGAGTCTTCTTGGGACCTTGGAATTTGTTTTAAGTTGCGATTGTCCCAAGGTATCCTCCGTTTTATTAGCAAGGGTGACTGCTGAAGCTTCAGCGGAATTCGCGGATGCAGCTCGAGTCGTGGCGCAAGTTGGAAGGCCTTGACAGCGGCTGCTCCTATGACTTCAAAGGCATAGTTGTTCATACCACATCAGGTGGGATCTGTGACCGGATTGCTCCCGAATATTGCCGCTATAACTTGCAAGCTTGAGTACTTCTACAACGTTTGTGATACTCTGGAGTTATGCTTTTGGGAATTGACGTTGCTATAATCATTTTGTATAGCTTTTTTGCTATGGACTCCAGTTATCCCGCATACTGAGGAGAAGCTGGGCGATTTACGCGGTATAGCAGTTTTCTCGCACAGTGGTTAAACTAAGCCTTTCCTGTTGAGAAATGACTGCGCCTAACTTGACCCTCGTAATTGTATTGCTTACCGAGGGCTTTGAGATGTTTAGTGGGGTTTCCAAGTGGTAGGCCAAGAGCCGCTTTGTACGATGTTCGGATGAAAGCATAAAGGCTTTTAGATCGGTTTTATGCCTTGGAAAAGAGTGTACATGTATGCCTGCTGAGCACAAAAGTGTAAACAAGCCGGAGCGTCTCAGCTTCGTTGAAACCTTTTCGGTGATAGGTGACTATCATACGGGAGACCAGCTTCGCCAGTGTTTTGAGGGTTTTTATTGTGTGGTCCACTCGCTTGTTGCTTTGTAGCCAGAGTCCGAGGACTCACATTTTCTGGAGCTCTTATCTGGTGTCATTCTGAAATATGTCGAGCAATTTGGGACATCGACAACTGCGGCTAAGCCGGTCCCTAGGGGAAGCGCTGGGCGTAACGCTATGGAGAGCGTTCTTCGAAAAATGATTACTAAGCAATTCCCAATTTTTCGGTAATTGCACTTCAGGAACTTATTGCTGACAAAGCCCTTATGCTGTACAACGCGATTCGTATTAATTGGCTGGATGCATTTTTTTCCGAGACATTTTTGTGCATCTATTGAAAATGTGTGGAATGCTTATTAAAAACCTAGTTGTATCGCAACAATAAGTTATTCGCTAATTACACTCTAGCGGCATGTGCGGTAGGACAACCTATTTTTGTGTTTGCAATTCGGTGACATTACACTGGGTGGATTTTTTCCTGAGGAGCTTTTCCAAATTGATGGGTAAAACGCATGCATGGTAAAACACATACAAGGGTAAAAGAATCACCTGTCAGTAAATCGATGCGAACGTGGACGTTGATCCCGACAAAACCTGTTCAAAAGTTTGCAGATGTGAGGTACATTATGTCGATAAAGCATCAGGAATTCATTTACTGCAATAAATATTTATCAATAATGTAACCATTTAATTTAAACATTTGGGGAAAGCTCTCAATGTAGAAGCACATATGTAGTACAGGACAGATAGTGTTATGTGAGCAGTTACGATATGGTGGTAGATAACAATTTCGTATCTTTCGTTTGTACTGTTTATTGTTCTCAATATTGAGGAGTTCAATTTCATTACCATCAATTATTTATATGCTATTTTTGTGTTGAGTGATTTAATACGAAAAGTGTCCGAAATGGCATACAGGTTTGAAGGTATTAAAGTCCGTCCGAAATTGCGGCGGCTTGACATGACTGCATGAAGAATATAAATGTCAGGTCATAGCATGAAACTCGTCACACATATGTCATTATAGTTATTATCTACATGCCACCTTATTACCGATCTCGCGGCGGTAGTTCAAGGTATATGAAAAATAGTAAGGCGTGTCAAGAGAATGAAGAACATAAATGGCAGGTATTAACAATTATGAGATAATTCGTTTTATGACATGACTTACTTGCCACGCTGATTGTGCGCTTTGGCCGTTTCATTCACTGGGTATATACTACAATCGGTATTATGCAATGTTACTGCGTGGCAAACTTAGATGACACTTATCATAAAAATCATCACATGTTGTGTATGACATTATTTACGCTCTACGCTCATGTCACGTTCGCAGCCGTTTCGTTTCCTGGATATATATAGCGAATTTTATATGGCCTGACATGGCTGTATGATGAAAACAAAGAACAGATCAATACATGCAAATTATGGCATGGATGCCATGTACGGCATGACTTACATGCCATGCTCATGGCGTGCTCGCAGCCGTTTCGTTTTCTGGATATATACCAAATTTTATATGGCGTGACATGACTGTGTGACGAACATAACAGATCCTTACATGCAAAATATGGCATGGATGTCATCTACGGCATGAATAACATGCCGCTCTTTTAGTGCGTTTGCAGCTGTTTCATTCACTAGACATACACTCAAATTTGTATTATGCATTTTTGCTGCATGACGAATATAAATCACAACTGTAAACATAAAAATTGACGTGTGCGATGTCATGCATAAAATGATTAACATGTCGCGCTCATGGTGCACTCGCGGCAGTTTTGTTTACTGAATGTATATAAAATTTGGCATGCTGTGACATGACTGCATGACGAACGTAAAAAAACAGACCCTAAGGCGCGAATTCTGAGATGCATGTCGTGTACGGCATGACTTACAAGCTACGTTCATGGTGCCTTTACAGCCGTTTATTCCACTGGATATATACTAGAATTGGTGTTATGATGATGATATATGATGTTTTTTGGCGCAAGGGCCATTCGATGGCCAAAGAGCGCCAGTTCATGGACAAGAATGTGGACAATGGTTGCGATTAGCGGCTGTATAAGGGCCATAAAATTCCTCGCAGTAAAGCGGGTAAAAACATGCAAGTAATAAAATCATGACCATGCCGTGAAAGGTGTGTGTGGTGTGGATAGGTGACAAAAGTTGGTGATAATGAAAAACGATGGTGGACATGTATGACATTAGCACAAGTACCTCACACGTTAGTACCCTTGCGTGCAAGGGCCGTGAGGCAAGTGCTTTCTTGTGTAGCCACCGCAGCAAAAACCTCTCTAGAGAGGTCGTGCTACGGTATGCCCGGGTATATGATATGAAAATTATGAATTTCCTTTAAAAACGCTAATAATGATTTGTGACTAAAAAGCGGTTCCCTACCGACGAACATTGCAGGGTGTAAAGGTATATGTTGTCGGTAGGATAGTGGGAAGTGTTGTCTTCTTAGAGTGTCTAAATGTTTACATTGAATTAAAACGTGAAGAACTGTTAATGCCTCACCACATTTATCACACAATGGTGGATCACCACCGGACAAAAGATGTGTGTGTGTGTCGCGTATATGTGTCCTATCCTGAGTCTTGTTAGTGTTACCTCTGTTAGACGTGATTTTGATACTGGTGGCCAGTGGCCAAGGTGTGGCTTGATAACGTGTAGTTTGTTTTGTGTGTGTGTATCCCACTTGCTCTGCCAGTAGTCCCTGAGTTTTCGTTTGAGAGACGGCTTAAGATCAAGGACCGGGATTGATGTCGGTGTAATGGCGGTGCTTTCGTGGGCGGATGCAGCAAGCTGATCCGCCATCACGTTGCCTTGAATCTCACGGTGCCCTGGCACCCAGCACACAACAACATGTCTGTTGAGTGTGTAGAGGGTGCAAAAAATGAAGTAAAGTGAAACGAGGACAGGGCTTTTTTGTTTTTTAAGACTGCGCAGAGCCGTTACCACACTGAGAGAGTCTGTATAAATTACTGCTTTTTGTATTTGTGATTGTTTGATGTGTTTAGCTGCCACAAGTATCGCGTAAGCTTCCGCTGTGAAGATACTTGTGCCTGGATGTAGAGGGCCAGCATCCGAAAAGGAAGGGCCAACAGCAGCGTAGGACACAGAGGAGTTAGACTTAGAGGCATCTGTAAAAAACTCAGGACGTGTGTATTTGTGTTGAAGTTCCAAGAAGTATGTTCGAATATGGGCAATAGGCGCATGTTTAGTAACTTCTAAAAAAGACACATCGCAATCTATAGTCTGCCACTGCCACGGTGGCGGGTATGCTACAGGAGGCATTAAACTGTGTTCGAGTGACACTCCAGTGTCCTCAGCTAGACCCTTCAGGCGAACTGAGAAGGGCTGCCTCATTGAAGGCCTGTTTTGAAAAAGAATGGAGCTCGACAAGTCATTAATAGTAGAGTATGAGGGTGGCCTCTTGTCTGCTTTCACCTTAAGGAAATATACAAAGGACATGTAGGTTCTTTGCAGATGAAGCGACCACACATTTGACTCAACATAAAGGCTTTCTACGGGGCTGGTGCGAAAAGCACCCGTAGAAAGGCGGATGCCCAAATGGGGCACGGGGTCAAGCATCTTCAAGGCACTTTGAGTGGAAGATTGATAGACAACGGCCCCATAATCTAAGCGGGTACGAATAAGGCTTCTATAGAGGTTCATAGAGGTTCATGAGGGTTCATGATAGTGTTCCTATCACTACCCCACGTAGTACGTGACAACACTTTTATAACATTCATGGCTTTTAAACATTTTGTTTTTAAATACTTGATGTGCGGTACGAAGGTCAACTTGTTGTCCAAGATTAAGCCTAAGAATTTATGCTCGGCTTTGACGGACAGACGTTGCCCGTTCAGCCGAATGTCGGGTTCCGAGTGCATGCCTCTATTTCGAGAGAACAAGACACACGTGCTTTTTTGTGGGTTAAGTCGAAATCCGTTTTCGTCTGCCCATTTGGAGACCTTATTTAAACCCATCTGAACCTGCCGCTCACACATGGCTAAGTTGCATGACTTGAAGCCAAGCTTATAGGCCTATAACTTGAAGCTAAAGAAGGGTCCTTGCCCTCTTTCAAAATGGGAATAATAATAGCCTCTTTCCAGGAGATAGGGATAGTTCCAGAAAACCAGATAGCATTGTACAAACAAAGTAAGGTTTTTCGTGTTTCGGCTGGTAGGTTTTTTAACATTTCATACACCACACGGTCAGAACCTGGGGCAGAGGTACTGCAGGAGTTTAGAGATGTTCGGAGCTCAGCTAGACTGAAAGCTTGGTTATATGCCTCGTATCTAGTGGATTTGTGTTCTAGTTTCTGCTTTTCTATTCTTCTTCTGTATTTTTGGAAAGTGTCAGTATAGTGGTACGAGCTGGATACTTGTTCAAAGTGTGCACCGAGGAAGTTTGCCTGGTCTTCCAAGGTATCACCCTGAGTGTTTACGAGTGGAAGTGTGTGTACTTGTTTTCCTGATATCCTACCGATCATGTTCCAGACTTTAGCCTCCTGTGTGTATGAAGTGATCCCTGACAAAAACTTCTGCCAGCTTTCTCTTCTGGCCTGCCGACGCGTTCTCCTGCCTTGAGACTTTATTTTCTTAAAGCTCTCAAGGTTTTCCGCTGTCGGCGAGTTGCGCAGCAACCTCCATGCCCTGTTCTGTTCCTTTCGCGCATTACGACACTTTGTGTTCCACCATGGGACGTGTCGCTTGCTGGGCTGTCCAGATGTTTGTGGGATGCATTATTTGGCTGCTGTGTTAATAAGGAGAGCTGTGAAGTACTGCACAGCTTCATCTATGCTTAGCGTACATATGTCAGTCCAAGATAAGTGAGCTTTGTTATGAAACTGTTCCCAGTCGGCTTTGTGTATAAGCCATTTGGGAACTCGTGGAGGATATTCGTATGATGTTTGTGTACTCAAAACGACAGGAAAATGGTCGCTTCCGTTGGGATTATTTAGAACTTTCCATTGGAGTAATAGTACAAGTGATGGAGATGCGATGCTGAGATCTATGGAAGAGTAGGTTTTGTTGGCAAGGTTATAATATGTTGCCTCTTTCCTATTTAACAGACAGGCGCCGGAGGAAAAAAGGAACTGTTCAATGAGACGACCTCGTGCGTCGCAGCGAGAATCACCCCATAGACTGCTATGAGCATTCTGGTCACCAAGGACCAGATAAGGTTCGGGTAGTTGGTCTATTAAGGACTCGAATTCTCGTTTTCCAAGACGGTGGTGTGGGGGTATGTACAGAGAGCAGATGGTGACGAGCTTGTTGAAAAGAACTGCTCGAACAGCCACTGCCTCTAGTGTTGTTTGCAGTGGTAAATGTGTGCATGCTACTTTTTGATTAACAATAATGGCTACACCGCCGGATGATGCCGCAGCATCATCTCTGTCCTTTCGGAAGAGAACATACCGACGCAAAAAATTCGTGTTTTTTAGATTTTAAATGAGTTTCCTGTACACACAGCACTTTCGGCGAATGTTTGCAAAAGAGCTCTTGAACATCATTGAGGTTTCTGAGGAGTCCTCTGACGTTCCAATGTATTATTTGTGTTGCCATATTGGAGGTAACGTAGTGCTGTGTGTAAGGAACAATGGGTGTGTGTGCTTCTTAAGCTAAGCGTTAAGACTCAAAGAACAGGGCCGTCGCCGGGCCCCGTTATTGGCTTTTTATTTCGTTTGGCGCGCTCCAGGGAGCTACGCCGATCTTTCTGCACCAGGGGTGCCGTAGTGTCCATTGCCTCCTCAGAGACATTGCATGCCCGCATTTGCGAGCTGATGTTTTGGTCTTGGGACCTCGCCTGGTGAGACGAGGCCTTCATATCGGCCAACCCTGGGGTCTCCACCTCGGGGGGCGAAACCTTCGGTCCTCTTGGGCTAGAGGTCAAAGGAACCTCCTTTGGTGCTGGGATACCCTGGCCGCTGCAAGAGCTTGCAGCGGCCTTGGTTGTCGCCGTGGGGACGAGTGGCAGGGCAGCCTTGGCTGTTCCCGCCGTGGGTGGGGGCATTGGCGACCGCCTGGGCACACTGTGCCTTCTTGGGCAGTTGCCGCAGGCCGTTGTAGTGCTGCCCCCTGTTGCACTACATCGGAAAACGATGGTTTGTTTGTGAAAAGCCCAGATACTTGTTGACGGGCTTCTCGGAAAGTAATGTTTTGTGTGATTTTGATTGTAACAATTTCTTTTTCCTTTTTCCATGTTGGACAGGTTCGGGAGTATGCGGGATGGGCACCATCGCAGTTTGCGCAGTGGGCCCCATCCTCCACCTTACACTCGTCTGTAGCGTGTCCTGTGGTGGCACACTTTCCGCAGGTGAGTTGGCCGCGGCAACTCTGAGAGCCGTGACCAAAGCGCTGGCATTTGAAGCAACGTCGTGGGTTGGGAATGTAAGGTCTCACATTCAACTTCAAGTATCCCGTTTCGAGATGTTCAGGCAGGGTGCTGGTGCAAAATGTCACAATTATGTGTTTTGTTGGGATTTCCTTCTTATCACGCCTAATTTTGATTCTTTGCACTTGTGTCACCTGCTGGTCCTTCCAGCCCTCGAGGAGCTCACCTTCAGTCAGGTCAAGCAAGTCTTGATCAGATACAACGCCTCGGGAAGTGTTGAGTGAGCGGTGCGGTGTAATTGACATAGGTATGTTTCCAAACGATTCTAGTTTTGAGAGGTTTTCGTACTGGCTCTGACTTTTTACCTCGAGGAGGAGATCCCCACTAGCCATTCTTGTAGCCTGGTAACCTGGTCCAAGTGTAGTGGTGAGGCATTTGGAAACAACGAAAGGCGAAATAGTTCTGGCGTTCTTTTCAGCGGTTTCACAATGGATTACATGGTAGCGGGGAAAGGTTTCTTTCGGTTTGCTGAAATACTTGCAAAAGTCTTCGGTGCGCCCTCTCTTCGGGAGAAGACGATCATGCAATGGAGGGAGAGAAGAAAAAGCCATAAACTAAATGTGAGTTCGGCAGCCATGCCAGCCGCCCACCATGGAGCCCAACACGGGGACGTGACAAGTCCTGAGGCATGTCAACATCAGCTGTACACAGCCGCTATAACCAAATGTATTGTGCCCAAGACAGAGCACATACACAAGGTTAACCCTTGCCGCCAGGAAAAATCGGAAGTAAATGGAAGAGAGAAGAAGACAGGATAGATTTAAAGAGGAGAAAAGACTAAGATGTAGAGAGAGAGAGAAATAGGAAAAGGCGACTACCGATTTCCCCTGGGTGGGTCAGCCCAGGGGTGCCGTCTACGTGAAGCCGGGGCCAAAGGGGTGTGTTGCCTCTGCCGGGGGGCCTTAAAGGTCCAATCACCCAGCGTCAGCTCAACCCCCAGGATCCCCTTTTCTCCAGACACGGCAAAGCCACGCACGGCTAGGCGTGGGAGGGAGTAGAAACTCCCCCGTTAGCTCGGGTCCGTGGTGTCGCTACACACCAAACGCCTGCTTTAACAGGCGCCCCTGCGGGGAGAATTGGTGTTATGCAATGCTACTGCATGACAAATGTGAATGACGACTATTAACACGAAATTCAAGACATGCATGTCATGTAGGGCATGAGGTACATTCCACGCTCATGGCGCGCTCACAGCCACTTCGTTTTCTGGATATACATTAAATTTGATATCACGTGACATGACTGCGTGTCGAACAAAAAAAAAATATAGCATATCCAGGGAGTTCATGATGATGAGGGGGGCGAAGCTTCCATCTCTCTCTCTCTCTCCGTCTCTCTCTCTCTCTCCGTCTCTCTCTCTCCGTCTCTCTCTCTCAGTCTCTCTCTCTCCGTCCGTCCGTCCGTCCGTCCGTCCGTCTGTCTGTGTCTATCTGTGTGTCTGTGTCTGTCTGTGTGTCTGTGTCTATCTGTGTGTCTGTGTCTATCTGTGTGTCTGTGTCTATCTGTGTGTCGGTGTCTATCTGTGTGTCGGTGTCTATCTGTGTGTCGGTGTCTATCTGTGTGTCTGTGTCTATCTGTGTGTCTGTGTCTGTCTCTCTCTGTTTGTGTGTATCTATGTCTGTTTGTGTGTGTCTGTCCGCTCATCTGTCCATCCGTCTGCCCGTTCGCTCGTCTGTCTGTCTGTCCCTAACACTAGCACCGTCCCATTAAAGGCACTAATGGCATCTATTGATATTTTCGAGATAATGACGATGATAATGAACTGGTGTTATGCTCTTTGTAGTGTTTGTGCAACCTTCAGGTGCCTTAGGCAACGAAAAACACAATTAAAAAAATGAAAGACCTTTGAAGCACAGCCTAGGTGGATAGACACTTAAACGCTAAGTGAAAAAACCTGTTCGCGACAGCCATATAATGTCTCCTTGTAGACTAGCTACATTGTCTTAACGGGCATATACACACAACGCCATTTGTTGAGCAATTCATAAACTAGAGGTGGCTGGCTACGTACATACATCTGCTACTACTACAGAGGAGGAGGGTACGACCCCAAAAAAGCAGGTCATTACATGCACGCATGTCATATACGGCATAATTTACATACTACGCTCACGGTGCATTTCCGCTAGTTTCATTGTCTTTAATATGCTAAATTTGGCATTATGCAATGTTACTGTATGACAAATATAAATGACAACTATTAACACGAAACGATGGCACGTATGTCATGTATCACATGATTTTGACGCCACGCTCATGATGCGCTCGTGGTCAATTCGTTCACTGGATGCATACCAAATTTCATCTTGTTTGACATATTTGATAAGCATAAATAACAGGTCCTTACATGCAAATTATCACGTGCATGTCATGTACAGCATGACTTACATGCCCACTCATAGTGCGTTTCCGGCCGTTTTATGCACTAGTTCTATACTTGATTGATATGTGGGGTTTAACGTCCCAAAACCACCATATTATCATGAGAGACGTTATTGTTGAGGGCTCCGCAAATTTTTACCACTTGGTGTTCTTTAGCGTGAACCCAAATCTGAGCACACAGGCCTACAGCATTTTCGCCTCCATCGTAAATGCAGCCACCGCTGCCGGGATTCCATCGCGCGACCTGCGGGTCAGCAGCCGAGTAGCTCAGCCACTAGACTACCGCTGTAGGGCCTTTACTAAGACTGGTATTACGCAATGTTACGGTGTTACAAACACAAACGACCACTATTACCGTAAAAATCATAATATGTCCGCCGTCAACGACCCTCCAGAGGGCCCGTGAAAGAGCGGAGAGGCTTGGCCTCCCGATTCCGACATGTGAGCAGCCAGCCGAGGGCCCAGCGGGTCCTTTCCGGCTAGTCCCTTAGGACCTCATTAAAGCTCTCCGTTCGTCTGTCCACCCGTCCGTTCATTCGTCTGTCCATCCGTCCGTTCGTTAGTTAGTCCATCCCTGTCTGTCTGTCCGTCTCCGCCCGTCCGTCTCCGTTTGTCCGTCTCCGTTTGTCCGTCTCCGTTTGTCCGTCTCCGCCCGTCCGTCTCCGCCCGTCCGTCTCCGCCCGTCCGTCTCCGCCCGTCCGTCCGTTCGTCTGTCCATCCGTCCGTTCGTTTGTCCATCCCTGTCTGTCCATCCGTCCGTTCGTTTGTCCATCCCTGTCTGTCTGTCCGTCTCCGCACGTCCGTCTCCGCCCGTCCGTCTCCGCCCGTCCGTTTCCGCCCGTCCGTTTCCGCCCGTCCGTCTCCGTTTGTCCGTGTCCGTTTGTCCGTGTCCGTTTGTCCGACTCCGTTCGTCCGTCTCCGTTTGTCCGTCTCCGTTTGTCCGTCTCCGTTTGTCTGGCTGTCTGTGCGCCGTGTATGACATTTACATGCCACGCTCATGCAACACTCATGACCACTTTGTCCACTGAATGCTGCCACATTCCCTCCTCCAGTGTTGTTATCGCCCCGTTTTATTGTCAGCATTTCTCAGCACCCACCGCGCCTGCAGTGTTCGAGAAGCTTTGAGACAGCCGTATATCATTTTGTTAAGATTACGCCACTTTGCGAACAGTGCAGATTATTCTGGAATATTAGTCGCCTCTAGTGATAACGCTAGAATATTCGATGGCGAGTGCATAAATGCCGACACGCTTCACCGCTTGTCAGATCATCGACGGCCGACGTTCTACTAGCCGTTATCAGTGACAGTGTCTTGCTGTAGTCTCACTTTCACGTGGCCACAAGTACGGCCCGAAATAAACAGCTTATTATTAGACCTGCTGTCTGCTCCCTTCGTCCACGTCAGGACCCCGTGACAAAATATTCCAAAGCCGATATGGCGTGACATTACTGTATGACGAATATACACAACAGGTTCTTACATGCAAATTATGACATACATATCATGTAGATGACTTACTCGCCTCTGCTTTGCTAGCTTCATGTATGAGAAAACTGGTATTGCGGGACGAGACCATATAAAGAACATAAATGCCCACTACTAAAACTGTGATTTCGGAGCTGCGGCTGGCCCGGAAGCCCCTCAGAAAAGACATCGAGACAGCAACCGACACATCTCTACAGCATCAAAGCTTGGCCGTGACAGCTGGCTGCCAGTGGCCACCAGTGCGCTGCTGATTATTGTGATGCGATCGTTGATGTCATAGTTAAGATGCACTGGACTTCTTAATTAGCCATAGGGCGTTGCAAGAACGTCCGCCGCGGTGGATCAGTGGCTACGGTGCTCGGCCGCTGAACCCCCCCCCCCCCCCCAAGTCGTGGCGGCCGCATTTCGGTGGAGGCGAAATGGTAGAGGCCCGTGTACAGTGAGTTGTCAGTGCACGTTGAAAAAACACCTGATCGTACTGATTTCCGCAGCCCTTCACTACGGTGTCTCTCATAATCATATCTGGTTTTGGTACGTAACACCCCAGATATCATTATGCTCTGGCGCCTTGAGGTACCTTTTGAGTTACTTGATGAAACGGCACCTTTTTCCGATGGTTAGGTTACGGAAACATTGGAGTGAAGCATTAGGTTTGTTCGTGAAACGTGGTGATGGGCTGGAAACGTAAGGAAGGCAAGGTATAAGGTTGGTTTGTAAAGACGAGCCTGAATCTCGTTTTGAAACTAAGCGCTTTAATGAAATTCGACCTGGCTGAAAACAGTAAAGCGCCTGCCCTCGAACTATCATAGAATGCCTCCATACTTGCTGCTGAACCTCATAGCTCATTTTATCTACGGCGAGTTAACACACAAAGATCCTAACACTTCTCTGTGCCCATCTATTCTACTTGAATTTCTTTCCATCTCATCACCTCAAAGCTTGATCATACCACATCTTCATCAAACAGCCACATTTGTCATTTTCCCGTGAAGGTTCAACTCGTGGTACACTCATGTTCTTTAGATCGCGTCCGGTCCTCATCGCAACTCTGACTTCGTGCATATTACCGCGTTCCCAAATGTTTGCCTCTGAACCATTACACGTTTCGACAAACGTAAAAACACCTCGTGCCAATTGTATCTCCAAAATGCTCTGAGCTTCGTAATATCCGACTTACTCTCAAAATTTGCTGCCGTGTTTTTTTTTTCGCAGCTACTATTTCAGTTTTCAGGTGGAATTGGAGCGTCATGGGATAGCCTAGCGAGCAGAAACAAAATTGAAGGTGTAAACATCCCCCATAATATCTCGAATATGTTACCGCGAAGCAATAGCGCCATCAACATGAAAAATACCACGTGTGCTTGCTATAAGCAGTCCAAATTATGCTCGTCTTAGAAGATTTCCGACTCCCACGTTAACGATAAAGAATATACTCGTGGTTGTATACTAACAGATCGTACCTTGAGCCCGTAGTGCCCCATGCCGGCCGAGAATCGCCGGCCGAGAATCGAGAATCGCCGGCCAGAATGCCGGCCGAGAATCGAACACATCCCCGAGTTATAGGGCGAAATCAACAAACCCGATTTAAAATGAGTTCGATATAGTGCCGTCACCGCTTGGTATTGTACTAAACAAAAATTTTCCGTCGTTATTGATGCTGCTTTTGTCGTTAATATGTACCTCGAGTCAAGCAAAAAGTGATCGCAAACAGCGCAACAGCGCATGATGTGGGCGCATGTTTTGTAGGCGTGCAACGGCGGATGTCGAAGAATCCCTGCCGTGACGTCAACTATGCCTCCCACCAGGTGCCGCCAGTCTAACTTCTCTGGGATAATACGCGCTTCCACCATTTCGCCTTTATCAAAGCCAGATTCACATGTGAGAGTGAAATCCTGCTGCTCCGCGCACCGAATAGTGACGTGATTAGTTTAATCCGGCGCAGCAGCGGAGATGTCGCATGCACACAGTCGGAGCTACGCTCACGACATCCTCGTGCGTACTCTCGACTGCTATGCTTACGCAGCGCACTTATGTGGTCCCGCAGGTCACGCGCTGTGAATGAAAACCGCTAATCAACCACCGAAACTACCACAAAACCACTCGCCTCTTCCACTGTTGCACAAAACACATTCGTTCGTTGCCACAAAACTAAAACACGTGGCCTTTAAACCGGCAGCCTGTTTCCTAGCCACGCTAGAGTGACCTAGAATATGGGGGAGTGTCCAAAGCGCCCGCCAGCACTTGAGAGGAGGAATGACATTTTGCAGTGAACTTCTGCGCCACGGCGCTGTCGTGCCAGACCCGTGGGCTTTTCCCGCGATAGAAGCCGCGGCGAAGCAGCGGGTGTGTGCTACGCGCCTGTTTTTTTTTTTTGCGTCTGTTAGCCAACATTGTGATAATTTTGTTGATACTGAATACTATGTCCTTGCAACGTAATGCTGCATTAACTCACTGCGCTTAGAATGCGTTTGCGTGGTGTGAAATGGAGACATTGTTTATGTCTAGCTAGTATATCATCGCAATGGTACACGCGTACTCGGCCATCTGAGGAACGCTTTCTGGACGCACTTTATCAAAAGCGAAGGGGGCTTGATTTAGTTACGTGTAACGAAAGTGGACGTGCTACAGAATATTGTAAGCTAGAAATCGTATGAATAACCACTAGAACGCAGCATGTGTGTGAGCAGTATATGGCTAGTTCTTCCTAATGCGTTTAAGACTTTCATTTTGTGCGTTAGATTTCTCTTTTTTTTTCTATAGGCCCATGTCAGATTTGGGTGCACGATAAAGAACCCCAGGTGGTTGAAATTTCGGAAGCCCTACACTACGGCGTCTTTCATAATCATATGGTTGTTTTAGGACGTTAAACCCCACATATCAATCAATCATTTGTTTTCTAAGTCTTTCTGCGGCCCTATCTTGTTTTCTCAGATAGATTAAAGGCTCAAATAGCTCATACAAAGTGTGCCCATCTGCCCGTCGGTGTGGGCGCGGTACTAAAAAAAAAAAAAAAAAAACTAGACAATTGCCGTAACTCTAGCGTCTCGTTCAATTGGTTCATGATCGGCACCATTGTATGACTAACATGACTAATCGGGGACGAGATCAATAACTGGACATGTTTACCTTTTACGCCCCCATTAACAACAAAAAAATCACAAGGCCCTTAATTGTGCTGACGCCTAAGACAACTCGGTGTAAAATACACGTTGTTTTTCTTCAGTCGAGGAATTTAAAATACCCCCCTCCCCCGAAAGTTTTCTGCATCGAAGGTGGTTTCGCACGACCTGTATAGTCTTGAGTAATTTAATTCAAGCTCTTCACCTCACTTTGTTTGTCACTGTATCCATGATTGGTTAGCCGGTCACGGAGGCTGTGAAAGTGACGATGCCATAATAAGGCGACATGATGGCGTCACAAGCTTTGGCATCGTTTAAGTCATGATGACGTCACCACGTGATACTTTTTTGGATCACTCGTACACACAGACGTGCTCGCAGAGGGTGGGTGCGGGGGGGGGGGGGTTGGTGGCTGTTTCGCTGCTTCCCTAGTTTGCGCAAAGTGATCACTCGCATAAGTTGACAATATATGGAATGGGTGCTGCAACACTTCAGTCACGAGCTCAAAGTCAGCCCCAAACGTTGACATACTAGGTAGGGGGGCACACTGAGATGAATCTTCACCCCCTCTCCCTGACGGGAAATTGGATAACCGTGTGTGCAAGCCTAAGCTCGTAAGTGCTGCAACCGCCGAGGCGGGACACCGATGCCCACAGTCAATATGCGCGTGCCATGAATGATCTGAGGCTTTCGTTTTAAAATATGACGTGTGGTCTGATTCCTCTCCACCAGATGATGAAAACGTGGTCATCACCTATCTCGTTTACAACTTACCCATAGATTTTGAACTGAGCACGTTCGTAAAATTTGTACAAAAAAAAAAATGAGGTACGCTTTGAATCAAGACGAATCACATAGATGAACATGTTATGAGCGAACGTCCGAAAACAAGCATACGTGGGGCATTAATTCCTGACGCGGCTTTCGCCGTGTGTTAGCGTAACACTCGGTGAATTTTAACGTGTAAGTAACTTTAGAGATTTATTTCGCATACTCGATGTTTCGGGCTTGGTAAATGTGCATTTCTATGAATAATTAAATAGTTGGAGTTATGAAAACGTATGACTGTTAACAAAGGACTATTCATGTTTTACCACATTCGAAAGCTTTATGCTGATGCGATTCCTCTATACAAGAACAATCTCGACGCATAAGTGACCTCAGATTTCACCGAAACATACAGTTCCTATACCTTTTTAAAATATATATTTTATTGCATGGAACATTTAAGTATGGAACATTTAGGTATTGCATGGAACATAAGTTTTAAATACGTAATTCAACAATTTCCTGAAATGACAGAACATCTTTACACCTGTAGTTGCTCGACGTATTTTGTTACAGTAAGTTAATTTGCACAGCGAGAGTGCTGCTGTTTGTATCTTTAATTTTACGTAGTGTGGATATATTTAAGGCACCTTTCTATATTACGTATATATTTTATAAACATGTAATATTATCTGATGGTCTTCTTTCGAATGTTTAAATTGAAAACCAGCTTGACGCATGGCAAACTTTGTTGCTGTACGTTAGGACTAAAACGAAATAAGCTGAAAGATATTGCGGTGGTACGACCGTGTTCTCTTCTAGCTGTTCTTAAAAAGTAAAAGCGCAGGCTAGCAAGAGTTTTAATGCAACATGTGTGTATGGCTGTGACCCACCGGTTACCGTGATTAAAAAGCCCGTAACGATGAGTCACGCGGTCACTGCACGCAAGTATTTCAGCTGACTGAAAAAACACTATTCATCACTTGTATTCTTCACATGCATGCATGGTGTTATTACTCGCTTGCCCGTGCGATTCAGGTTGTTTTCGTTCTTTTCTTTCATGCTACACAATTTTCCGCGCGCACAGCTACAAAATTAGCGTACCCGAAATCTAGCACCAGAAAATGACTGCGTTGATGCCGTTTCAAAGATCAGTTTTTGCGCTCCCTTGCTGCCCCAGGCACTAACGCAACTTTTGACAATGGGTGAACTCCATTCCACACCTCATTATTAAAATAGAGCATACTTCATGCGTCCTGCTTGCAAATACAGCGCAAAAACTACGGCGAGTAGCAGACACCCCTCGCTTACCGCACGTTCCGAGTGCGGAAAGCCCACAGGTTCAGCAGCGGCGCAGCAGCGGCGCATATCATGTACAATGAAATGCAATTCGACCTTCTTTCATGATGAGCTCTAGAAGCGTAAAGAGCGTTGTTTGAATTAAGGCGTCTTTTTTAAATTGCTTAAATTTGGCAAAAATATAAGGAATCTTGTCCCTCTAATGAATTTAGGCTTTTATTCCTGCTTCATTTTGAACTCCTAAAAAATATCACTGGCAGCAAATACGGCACGGCACTTTGCTTTCACTGTATAGTGCGAAAAAAAAAATCAATAAGTGACGCCAGCCAATATTAACAACGTGAAGCCTGTTTCTGCATATTTTTAAAGCGTCATCGCCATCTCCTAGGCTGATGATATTTTCTCGAAATTAGCGTTCAAATATTACAAAAACGGCAGCGACAAAAAGACGTCCTAACTTTTTTCAAGAAACCAGAGGGGCCGTCAACCATACAACCGGATGAAATATATTGAAAAGCGCGAGATTCCTGGAGGGGCAGCACACCCTTTCCAAATGAAAGTTTTTCAAGCACAACCAAGGCACTTGTACGCAGGGATTCAATGCAAAAAAAACAACGAGAAAGCTTGGTTGACAGAGCAACCAACCAACCGCTCGTCGTACGACTTGCGCTTATCAATCGCTGATCACGGTTCGCTCTCAGTCGCGACAGTACACATTGAGCTGCTTTGTTTTGTTTTCTTCTTGTATGGCCACTTCATCTACCACGCGCCATGCATTATCGCGCCAGTTTTCAAAGTTGAAGGTCTGTATGCCACCTGGTGTGAAAAACGGATAACTAAAAGCGATGTCCCGAATTGCTGGGTATGAAAAAAGGTTGCCTGCATCGCGAATTCTGCGGCATTGCCTCAGATTTTGATAAATTAAGTTTTATCGGGAGTGTCTCCTTCCGCTGCGCGCATAAAAATTTTCAACAGTAGTCACTGCGTCTTGTAGCATTTGCTTTTTGTGTTAAAGCACCACTATTGGACCAAAAGTGATGTAGCCCGCATATAACGAACGCACACCCTTGCCCAGATATGCCATCGAGGCTTTTGGCTAATGCATTAGGCTGATGTTGAAGAGAAGAAAGAAGGATATCACCCTCTGTGGTGTAGCTTCATTGGGCATGCACGGGAAAAAGATCTGATCGCTTATGCCTAACCTTAGAGATCTTATGCAAAATCTGCTGGCACCTAGCGGCCACCTCGTGCATTTCCGCCACGTTGAAGGCTGAGAGCGCTCTGCATGTATTCATATGGAGCGCCCATATTAACATGTGGTGGATGTTAATAACGGCAATGCCGACGGCTTTTCGTGTGCAGCGTTGCTCACATCAAGAGAATTGTGATGCTGAAAAAGGTTTGGAAGAAGCAAACCTGACGTCAATGAATTGCCTCATGGCCCATGAGAAGCAGCAGATTGTCCTGTTGCTCGATACAGCTGCTTTAACGCCGTGTTTACATTCGTGTTCCTAGCAGATGCTGTATATCACATGATCGGAGCTAATCAGAGAATTATTTTGTGGCATGCCACTACGAAACTGTTTTCGCGTTGTGTGCTTGCAAGCACAGGCAAACCGACTGTCTACAAGCTTCAAATGAAAGCCGCATCACGGCTACTAGAACATGCCTGCGCTGTTGTAGATTACTTATTACTTTGCGACGACTACTACATGTTAGACAAGTAGTGCGTACACTGTCGTTCTTTATGAAAGGGAACACGCGAACGCGTAGCCTGCGTAATGCGGCGGCTGCCTACAGCGCCATCAACCGAGAAGCGAAGAAAGCACGTCCGCTTTTGGCGTCATCTATGGCCAAGCAAGATAACGAGACATGGTCGATAGACAAGCGCTGCTAGATTACGTTTCCTCGCCACTCGCGCGGCGAGCAATATCGGGTGATCACTGCAGCGTGCGCCGTGGTCACGCACAACGTTTGATATGTTGGCAGATGACTGCGCACTGCAGGCCTGAGCAGAGGGAGTGCAATCTAGCAGCGCTTCTCCATCGGCCATAACTTGGTATTTTTTTTGTAACAGATGACGCTGAAAGCGAACGTGTTTCATTTTGCTGTCGGTTGATGGGGATGTAGGCAGGCGCCGCAGAGCGATTCATTGATATGTGGGGTTTAACGTCCTAAAACCACCGTATGATTATGAGAGATGCCGTAGTGGAGGACTCCGGAAATTTCGACCACCTGGGGGTTTTAAACGTGCTACCAAATCTGAGCACACGGACCTACAACATTGCTGCCTCCACCAGAAATGCAGCCGGCAGTCGATCCCGCGACCTGTGGGTTAGCAGCCGAGTATTTTAGCCACTAGACAACTGCGGCGAGGAGAGCGCAGGCCACGCGGTCACGTGTTTCCTTTCGGAAAGGACGACAGTGTACACGGTATATATTCTCGGGGAACGGAACGATGGAGCTGGAAGGTGTTGTACGTTGGCAATGTTTTTCTGATGGCGGAGCCGACAATCGAATCCACCTAATTGGTAGCTACTTCTCCGAGCAACTAACACTTCATGTTATCTTTTCACATGATATATCGTTTCATTGGGTGCCCGCGCATTGCGTCACTAACCGTATTATTGAAGGATTTCATTCGCTATCACTGCCAAAGTGAACGCGGTGCCCCCCCCCCCCCCTGAAGTTTTTGAATTCATATCCCTAGAAGAAACATCAGGTTAACTCAAAAGCTGATCTCCCTTCCTCAAAATCCGGCATCGGGGGCAAAGGTTCCCCGCAGCACCCTCCCTCCTAAATGTTTGGGACTGCTTTTTAGCGTTCTCCCCTTCTTATGTGACTGGGGGGTGCCCCCCTCCCCAACACCCATGACCAGTGCGCGCGCTTATGCACAGATGTTGTTAGTAGGCAGCATCTTTGCACGAGACAAAATTTCTGTGCTGGGAAGTGTGTTACATACAACTGTTGGTGCGCTATCGTTGGTAACGCGCTCCTGTGCGTAACCATCGACGTAAAACCTTTGTTGCTGCAATGGCTGAAAGTTCTAAGGTTCCAGTATATGCATGAAAATGATGGTGTGAACTGAAATATTGGCGTATAGCGCCATCTACAGGCACATGTCGAGAAGATAATGCAATAAATGGCATAGTATCGGCGAATACTTGTCTGAGCAACTAACACTTCATGTTCACTCTTCACGTGCTTGAGGTGCTAAATATTGTTACATCTTAACCAATCAATAATTCTATAGATAACTTACGACGCAACGGCGATGTAATTTTTTATTTCAGAAAATAAAAATTGACATTTTACATACAATTATATGCCTAATATATCAGGACATAGGCTGCTACATACAAAACGTCATTGATTTTTGCCCACAGCCGATGTTAATTCACTCAGATGATATCAGATTATGGGACATAGTGTAGAAGGCGATTTTAAAATCAAGAGCTAGGACGAGCTGTTCTGCAACAACCTTGGTACTGCAAAGTACCTCTTCTTGAAGGAGCATGAAAACGTCCGCCGTTGACATTAGAAAAATTCACATATGCTAGCTGGAAGGAGGTAAAAATTTTCAATATAAGTGTTGAGGCGTATGAGAATAACCTTTACAAATAATTTGCCAAAACAGGATGTTAGGGATATTCATATAATAATCTATAGATCGTTGGTTTTCCTGGCTTCGGAATAAGAACAATATTAGCTTCCTTCAAAAGTCGTGGAACCACTCCTCTCTCATGATTGTTCATTAAAATATCGAGTGCGCTGTTCTGAGTGTTCGTCACTCAGGTTCCGAATCATGACGTTTGTTAACTGATAAGGTCTACGGGTATTATTGCACGCTGCTGCCTACTCTACCGTGCATACATCTGCCTTGGTTATCAGAGCGTCGAGCAATGCTTTGTTTTTTGCCCTCGGTATGCCTAAGTGCACGGAGGAGTGGTGACCGCGTCTAAGTACAAACACTCAAAATAATTCGGAACATCGCACACGCAGTCGATCGACCCCGGAGCGTGCCCACCGAAAAGCTGTGCGATGGCCGGCGCGTGAGCCGCCTGCCTCTAAATGAAGCAAGCTCCCTAGTGTACGTAGAATTGGGTTGCGTTACTTCAAAACAGTAGCCCTAGGCACCCCTTAGCTCTTACATAAGGAGGACTGGGTGATCAGTCTCTGTGACAAGCTGTGTGTGAGCATGCATCGCGTTGGAGCATAGACATTCGTGCGCGCATGCCTGTGCATGTGCTCCAGCGCTTTTTTTTTCTTGTGTCACGTTATTCAGTATTTATCATTCCATCAGAATATTTACGGGAAGTGCGCCTGCTGCTGGCAAAGGGTGGCGTTTTCGTCTGATGCAACATTAAGCATATTGACCCAATACAGTTACGTTTCGATTCTTTATTTTGTATGAAAAATTAAAGCGAAAGTTCTCTCTTCTACGAATACGCGTATCTACTATGATGCTATTTATTTTGCATTTAGCTTAGACTATCGCTGAATAGCTTGTATACTACCTCTAAGCAATAGACAATGAATGACTGTCGCAACCAACGATGACACGTGATCGAAATGTAAAAATACTAGTTACCTGTCACTTACCTTCTGTAACTAATTTGGGATTAAATATACCACGAAATGAGATGCACAAAAAAAAAAGCCTGAAGCCGTACGATACTTATTAGAATACACACAAAATCAGTCTCTCTGCCTGAAATTTGCTTTGACAAGCATGCCACCTTCATATATTTTCTCGAATGCTTTATTGGCGCCATCACAGGCACATCTGTTAGGGCGTCACGTAATAGTGCAAATTTTCCACGTTTAACCAAGCTAGTAAAAACGCGGATCGGAAGAGAAATAAAGCTAGAACTAGTACTTCGAGAAACAGACTAACATGGTTTAAAAAATGCAGCGATGCCATATTGCGCATGCCGCTTTATTAGCACATAGTCTCCGAGAATGATGCAGATAATTACGATAACACGGCGCAAGGAGTCGAATAGTTCTCATATTTATGAATTATGGAGTGCGGCATGTGACAGGTGCCCTCATACGTCCAGCCTTCATTGTCATATTGCTGAAGACAACCTTGCGCTAGTCTTTTGGAGATCAACAACGCAAATCTAGATGCACTAGGGAGATAAAACTTGCTAGCTATAGATAGACGGCACATGCGCGGGCCTTGCCTGTATTTATCCGCCAATGCGCTTCGTCTGCGAACGGCTGTGAATTCGGCGTTCCGAATTCTGAGCGCGCATGTACTTGTCTCGGAGCTTATAACAAGCAATTAGAAATTCTCTGGAGTGCTGAAGAGTGTGCTTTGGAGCTTTTTTCGTTTGACAAAGTTTCATTACGCTGCGCAGTATTGCTCGTGTCTTGAAGGTGTGTGGAGTTTCGAGCAGTGAGTAGCGAAATCTCGCCCAGTTGGTTGTCTACGACTGCTGTGCGTGTTTGCCTGCTCGGGTACCTCAGTAATTTGGTGGCTCAGTTCTCGATTAAGTTGCTGATTACATCCCTTGGTCAACCCTCTTTTCGCTTACCAAATATGTATCAGAAGGATATCAACTACCGGTTCTTCTACTGTGAGCGCTAGTGGCTTAGAAGTTGTTTTTTTAGCCTCTCGTATGTGCCTTTCCCAGTTTGCAGCGCTATCGGGTATAACCTCAGGTATTGGAACATTAAGATAATTTGCCTAAGCTGTGGTAACCACATAAAAACATAAGAGTGTAGAATTTTGGAAGAGGCTACTGACACGCAAGACGGGAGCCCTCATATCTACTTCGGCTCCGTCCTGACTCGCCCTTCACGACGACGGCCAGATGAAGGCAGTCCGTAGGTCAATGACGTACATCTTGACAGCACAGCCCCGTGAGTACAGGGGGGCGCGGAGGATGTTAAAAATTGTGTAAACGACTAAGAACGTCGCTATCATAATGAAGGGAGGACCAGAGCATTCGGAATAAAAAAGTGGTCAACGGGTGGGCTTCGCCATGAGCATGGTGGCTCGTCCCTTCCTCAACACAACATATAGCGATCAGGGCCCAGATTCCCTTATAGGTTGCTCCAGAACCGTTCGTTGACATCATTTATGCATGCGAAATTAGGAAATCTCTCTGCACTGACACTGTTACGTAATCTCGTCGGATGTTTTGGGAGTAGAAGTTGAAGGCCATGTGCGTTAACCACTCGCTCAAGTTCCCGGCCTTTCGGGTTATCTGCTTGGTACTCCCAGATAGTTTAAGGGAAACTGAAATTCACAAGAAGCGGCAGTCGATGCTGGGTGCTGAAATTATACTTTGGCTTCCCATACCGAACCACTGCGTAAAAATTAACCCTCTTTAAGTGGGATATACCGAGGAGCACGCAGGGGCGAAGCAAAAGACTTAATGTCTTTTGTGCCTGTCACAAGAAAATTTTTATGAAGCAACATAGACGTTGCTTCATAGGTACTAACCTGTTGCAAGCAACATAGGTACTAACCTGTTGCAATGGTTAGTACCCGGACATTGTGCTGAATAACATATTTGCGCAACTAAGAACACTCTCTTCAATAACTATGTTTAATGAATAAAGATGTTCCGAAAAGTACAAGAGCGCTAACTCAGCCTAAAACAGCATGCAGAAACTTGGCAAATAAGTGATAACTTCTGCGCATCTTCTAGAAAGTGTGTGTATGTGTGAGCACGTGGTATGTAAATAAAGAATGAATAAAACTTACCCTACTCATTGCGTCACGCTGTCGGGCCATCAAATATGGCCTTATAAATCGACCACAAGTTCAATAGCGCATGATGCTTTGTGACTTTTCCGTGGAATAATAAATGGCTTACAAATATATTCCGAAAAACTTTAACCTGTAATACATTACCTAAATCAGCGCCTTTCCAAAGACAAAAGTTTGAATAAAGTTGTTATGCAGGTCAAACTCGCCTCGAAGGCGATCTTCTAACGGAAAACGACGGTGGCAATGAATTCACAGCCTCCCGTACGCGCGATCACTCGGTCAAGCCGCGCCGCGGTGGTCTAGTGGCTAAGGTACTCGGCTGCTGACCCGCAGGTCGCGGTTTCAAATCCCGGCTGTGGCGGCTGCATTTCCGATGGAGGCGGAAATGTCGTAGGCCCGTGGGCTCAGATTTGGGTGCAGATTAAAAAACCCCAGGTGGTCAAAATTTCCGGAGTCCTCCACTACGGCGTCTCTCATAATCATATGGTGGTTTTGGGACGTTAAACCCCACAAATCAATCAATCACTCGGTCAAAATGAGTGACGTCACGGAGGCGGTGAGGAAGCAAGAAAATGTTTTTCTTGATGACATTGATTGGGCTTGTTCGGGCTCGTCATGCGCACGTTCCTTTACGTGCGCATAACTTTCTGGTGCTAGGAGGTCGGAGAGGGAATATTTGGCTTTAGTCTATACGCGGGGCTAGTGGTGAGGGTTTCGAGCTACCCTCCTCGCGTCATGAATTTGCGCGGCTTCAAAATAACAGATGTGCGCAGCTCATATCGAGCCAACTAAGCAATTCTTCTGGCATGATGCTCTTAATAGGAGACATAGCAAATGCCACAGTCTAAAATTTATTACGAGGCCTGGTGAGGGGTCCTTCAAAAAATTGTATAGCCACCACTCGTTTGTGGAAGGTGCGACAATTCCGTTGCCATATTTCGAGATATTCGGGTTGCATTTGTGTTCTACTAGCCATGGATAGTGCTTTTGCTGTGTGAGGTCGGAATGTGTTTCAGACAATGGATAGACGTAGTACCCTGGCTGCTTTAGTTCATTTCAGAATCACGGTCATTATGCTGGCGATAGGTTCGTCGACATAACCTTTAAGACCTTGAAATTCAGCATACATCTGTTGCTGAAAACTTTGCATGCTTTGTCGTTGCTGCATTGCTTGTTGTAATGTGGCTTTCATAGATTATGATGTGGTTGTAACCTGGCTAGACGTGCCGGCTGCTTTGGAAAATATTTTTTGACCGGTTATGTACCGCGGTTAGCTTTGAGCGAGACCAACTGTCATATCCTGCCAAGCTTCTTTTCAGTAACGATTCTTTGATACTCAAGAGTGGCCTTTACAAGAGCAGTGGGAGAAGCATCTCGTGTATAGCTCACCTCGTCATGTTCAGGCGCTTGCTTGGTAAGCCGGGAGCCCCCGGATTTAGGATGCTTTGGTGAGCGAAAATGGGGTCGGGTGTTATTAGAGTCCTAACGTAATCTAAATCTAAGTACACAGGCCTAAAAAATATTTATGCTTGCATCGATTGCAGGCTGGTGTGCCCAGGATTCGATCCATGACCTGCGGGTCAGTAGTCAAGCACCGTATTCATTAAACCGCCGCGGTGTGTAGAAGTGCCATCGAGACGACCTTTCATAGTACGCCTACATAGAGCGGTGAAAAACTATCTTGTACACTGCTGGCGTAGGTCCATAATGTATAAATCATTCGCCATGTCTGAGGTATTTCTTCAAACTCAAATAGGAGTATGCACACTTGAACCCACCTAGACAATCATTACACTAGTTTATTTTATTGTAAGGCAGGCGTGTCTTCGGAATAGGCGGTTACCATAAATATCACGGGCAGTGGAATTCTAGAGCGATAACTTTAGGTGATATTTTCTTGATGTCAGGGCCAGGAGCATCAGCGTCCACAAGTGAAAAGGTTTCTGGCTTGTTGTCTTAGAACATCTCGTACACTGCCAGTCAGATGTGCCCTGAGGGCATGGATATGGCGAGTACACAGTGCGGAATAACTCCGGTGCTAGACTCGTGAAATATCGCAAACGTATCCTGAAAAGGGACTGCCAGAGAATACCGTAGCATGACTATACACTGTATTAGTAGTGTGCATAGAGTCTGCAGAATGTTCTTACACGTTGTAACATTAAGGACGTTTTATTGCTACTCCAGCGTACATGTGTGAAGATAAACCAAGTGCGGCTTACCGTCAAGCCCAGAAAGAGATTGATGCCGCACTCGAAGCCATCCTCTTGGCTCAGCTTCAGCAGGAGTGCAAACAAGCACTGGAGAACGCCCGCCAGGCCTTGCGTCAGACCGGACGCACACCTGAAGCAAGTAAGAGAACCAGGCGAGCCCGACATGTTTAGTTGTCGCACAAGGCTAAACACGGTGGCCACAATCCTACAACAGGATCGACTCAACACCGGCAGCACGTCGGTCGGGGGGTGGAGCTGGTCGCTCACGCGTCTTTTAAAGTTGGTGGGCGAAGCTACGCTTGTAGGCTGCAGTGCAATTTTCGGCAGTGAGGTGCTGCGTCGTGCTTATCGCGGCATGACATCTTGTGCGATAGCCTGGTGGAATCGGCTAAGACGAAAAGATTCCTGAAACGCTTGGGTTTCGAAGTGGAGAGGGTGGCGCATTTCCTCCTCGTCAGTTATTTCTTTAAAGTACGCAAGGATGATGCCTGCGTGAACTTTCAGCTTCCCGCCGTCAGTAACAATCGTTGCGCCACGCGTTTTCATAAGTATTCGTGGTCATCGAATGACAACCGGGCAGCTCGCATGAATGCTTAGTAGCAAAAATAATCCCTATTCGCTTCAATTTCACATCTAGCATATAAAATTAAGTAGCAAGTTCTTTTTCTAAGCTGACAGAGCAATGCGCCCGGGCCCTGGTGTGGTGGCGCCACCACTTGACTCACCTTGTGACGGGCGAAAAAAAAAGTCACAGCTTTGCCGCAAAAGCGAAGCAATCATCCTGATAGCAACAAATTGGAAGGTCACGAACAGAATGGCAAGAAAATCAAACGTGTCCAACGTTTCACACGCACAGATGACGCACGAAACGTATTCACAGGTAAAGATGAATGCGAATAAGCGTCTCAGTTGTTACTTAGCTGTGCCTGAAAAGCACGCCCTTTTCGCAAACAAAGGCTGTGCAACAATTGCAGGGACCTTTGTGCGCCCCGTAACTACAATAGAATCGTTCCAGTGCAAGCCCAACACCAGCCAAGACGTATGATCCTCCCAACCGGGAGATAAAAGCGCGCGAAAGATCGTCCACTCCCCTCCTTTCCACGGGCCAAAGTACGCGTGCGAGATGAGAGCCGCCGCACGCTCACTGCGCCATCTTGCCGATGATTCTGAAAACACGACAGCTCTCCCCGGGATTCCGCGAACAGCGGTAAGTGGTAGATAAAGATAGCGTGCCGTGTGAACGTTGAAGGAGGTACTTGTCGGTAGTTATTGTGAATACATGGCTTGAACAATGAGGTACGTTTGTGCATGGGGAGTGAACTGTATTTTATGTAACAAAGCAGAAACTGTGGAACACATTTTATTGACTGTTGGAACGCAGTATATTATTGGGATGCACTGCAGAGAACTTTCACGAAGGAGCTACCAATCGACGCCTACGGTATTCATTTTCTGCCTCTTCAAAAAAGCTGTGTACCGTATGACCTCTTCATTCTGGTAGGTCTGCATTGCAAATAGAGGTCACGTATGGATGTAAAAAATGCTGGGCCCCAAGCACGATCGGGTAACGCCCATTTTGTTGACCAGGTAACAAAGCTAAGTGCTGGTACACCGAGGGATAAGTGATGAAATGCTATAGCTTAATAATTGATTGATATGTGGGGTTTGACGTCCGAAAACCACCATTTGATTATGAGAGACGCCGTAGTGGAGGGCTCCGGAAATTTCAACCACCTGGGGTTCTTAAACGTGCACCCAAATCTGAGCACACGGGCCTACAACATTTCCGCCTCCATCGGAAATGCAGCCACCGCAGCCGGGATTCGAACCCACGACCTGCGGGTCAGCAGCCGAGCACCTTAGCCACTAGACCACCGCGGCGGGGCGACGTGCACTCTCATTAACTCACGTAGCGTCTACCCTCTAGTCCGGCAGAACAACTGCGGACACGTGCTACAGCACGACTTTCAAGACGCGCATGAAGAGGCGTAATTTAACGAGGCCGGAAGCCCCACGAACGGAAAAAGGAAACCGCAACTGCTTTGTCCATTGGTCTTAAATACCAGTCGCATCAGTAGTTGTCGTAAATGTCGCGGGCCCGTGAACATATACGTCCCTTACGTTACGTTACTTACGCGAATCACAACAACGTCTGAACAAGCTCCTTACGTGGCTTCCGTTTACGCTTACGGTTCTTACCGACAATCCGTACGTAGCGCACATACTCTGAACACGGTTTTAGATGCGTGTTTTACGTCGCTAATAACAGGGGCCACCCACAGACACGTCAATAAGTAATATTGACATCAATTCTGATCTGTCCACCGATAACCAGAGTGCGCTGTTAGCGCTCTTGTTCGAGTTCAGGTCTTCCTTCGCAAGTTGCTCAAGACCCACCAGGCGTCCATCACTGAACACAGGATCACCACGTACGAGGATGCACGCCCGATACACCAGCACCCCTACCGCGTGTCGGCTAAGGAACGTGAAGCGATACGCACGCGAGTCCGCGAGATGCTTGACGATGGCGTTATCAAACCATCCCGTGGTCATCTTCAGTCGTGATTTTCAAAAAGAAGGACGGGTCGCTAGGCTTCTGCGTCGACTACCGAAAACATAACAACGTGACCAAAAAGGATGTGTCCAAAACAACGTGACCAAAAAGGACGATTCGCTAGATACACTTCGTCGCGCCCATTATTCGACTTCTCTCGATCTCAAAAGCGGGTACTGGCCAATCGAGGTAGATCAGTGAGACTGCGAGAAAACAGCCTCCCTGACTCTAGATGGTCTATACCAATTTTGAGTACTCCCTTTTGGCTTGTGTTCGGCACCAGCACCTTTTCAGCGAATGATGAACACTGTCCTCACAAGGCTCAAGTGGCAGGCTTGTCTTGTCTACCTTGATGATGTGGGTCTTCTCTGCCACGTTCAAGCAGCACATTCACCACCTGCGCAGCGTGCTGGAGGCTATCCGATCGGCGGACTTCACACTAAAGCCACAGAAGTGCCACTTCGGCTATGAAGAACGCAAATTTTTTGGACAAGTAGTTAGTTCCGAAGGAGTCCGGCCCGATCCGGACAAGCTTGCCGCTGTAGCCGAATTACCAGCTCCTGTCGATTAGAAAGCCGTCCGGCGCTTCCTTGGTTTGTGCGCCTACTATCGCCCGTTCATTCACGGCTTTCCTCAGATAGCAGAACCTCTGACTCGTCTCACGAGGGACGACACGCCGTTTGTCTGGGAAAACGAGCAACAAGCAGCTTTTGATGAACTGCGACAGCACATGCAATAAGCGTTCGTTCTCGCTCATTTCGACGATGATGCTGATACGGAGGTCCATACTGACGCTAGTAACGTTGGGCTCAGTGCAGTGCTCGTTCAGCGTCAAGAAGACATCGAAAGAGTGATATACACTGTAAGCAAAAACTATCCGAGTTTGGCGTTTTTCCGGCTCATGACCTCTGAAAACTCCCTCGCGTTTAAAATTACTACCTCGCGTAGGAGTAAAAGATGGTACATGACATAGTTTTACCACCACCTCTCAGGCAAGTAGTAAAAGGATGTCAAAATCCAGTTTTACGACTTAGGGAGTTTTCTATCACGTGATTTTTAACCTGCGTTTCAGAGTTTATTACCACGTGACTGCAAGGTGCAGCTGCTTCGGCGGCTTTTGCCCCAAACCCCCCCCCCCCCTTGTGACGCTCTCAGTGAATACTGAAGGTACGCGAAGCCCACAGATGTTTTTTTTGTTTTTTTTTTGCATCGCCGTGCCTCTGGATTGACTTCGAGTCAGTGCACTTTTACTGGAACTGGGGGCAGCATAAGCACAACAAGCGAGAACAGCATTCTTTGAAAGAAAAAAAAGAAAAAGACGAAGGGGGGGGGCTGTCAAAAGAGAGAAAAAAAGAAAAAAACCTGCTGTGGAAAGTTGTCCTGCATATTTTCGCAAATTGTTGCTTTTGCTCGGCGGTGGCTTTGGAGACAGACAGTGCAAGAAGCTCGGTACCTGTGTGTCTGGTTGGGCTGATGGATCTCACGTGTTTCCTAGATCATCGAGCGACCGTGCTCTTCCGAGCGCCTCCGAACCTGCACGTCGCGGATATCTCCAGTTCGTGGATATCTCCAGATCTGCCAGTGGTAACAAAATCAATCTGGTGTCATCGTCCGTGCTTGCCTGCTGGAGAAGCAATAAGCAAAATGCTTCACTCTGTCGTCGGTACCGAGCCGCGGCCACCAGTGACCAGTGGGAGTGTGTCGCCGGGGCAGGTGAAAGAAGCATCGCGTATATTTTGTTCCACAGTAGGCGATGTCTGCACGAGTAAAGTGCTGCCCGAATTGCCCACCTCATGCACCAACTGTCCTCAAACATGTAGCACGAAGCCGATAAGAGGCAGACGGAACCAACAAGCGGCGGCCGGTGAGCACGAAGAAAACCCGGACCTGCCCGGATGGTGGTCTTTCGTTGGAAGTATGCATACACCGCCCCGTCTCCGCAAGATAGCGGTCACGCGTTCATTTGTGTCTGAAATGACGACGAAATTCGCACAGGATATGCTTTCTGTGATCGCCAGCTGTGTGTCATCGGATAGCCGTGCTCCTCGAAAAGGCCTAGAACGCCGTCGGTAAGAAGCTTGTGTGCAGGCGTGCACCGCTCTTCTACGCCCGTTGTGATGAATACGTGCTGCTACTGTGTTTGTGCACCGTCGCTCAATTAAAATCATTGAGCTACCATTGGTTTGTGTGTACTTAGGTATATTTTATGGACTTGTGCATCAGCCCTGCTAACACGCGTGGGGCAAAGAGCCCGGTGTGCCAAGCAATTATTGGATAATCAAAAAGGTGAGATCGTGTAGATTTATAATCAAAGGTCGGTGTGACATTTAGTGCCCTGCAGCCCACCTGAAGCTTACGCTTGCACCTTCAAGCGTTGTTGTTAATCGATGGAAAAAAAGAGCTCTCCTACCGGCACTACTTGGCCGGTCAAAAAGTCGTGCCTATATATATACCGGATTGTCGAAGTGTAGTGGAGCAACGCGTGCAGTCTGTTCTAGTGGGGTATTATTCTGCATTTGTTGTGTGTGCGTGTTTGTCTGTATGTGAATCTACGTGTCACCAATTCTGCCGTTCAATAAATTCAATCAGTTCTGCTATTCAATAAATTTGTCGTCTCTGGCCGAATGCACCCGTCAATTTTTATTTTTTTACCGCAAGAAATAACTCCCAGTAATCACCTCAAAAACCTTGTGAAGGTAGTAAAAATTTACTCTCTCTATACTCGCTGAAAACCTCACTGGGGTAAATATTTACTACTCTCCCTACGTTCAAAAACTCAGTTAGCACGAGAGTAAATTTTTACCTCGGTAGTAGGTGGTAAAAAAAACCCAGGAAAGGTAGTGCGCTAGAGGACAAATGGTTTACCCAGTTTTTGAGGTTATTTCAGGTCATTTTTGTTTAGTGTGTAGCCTACGCCAGGCGCTCTCTATCCCGTGCCGAGGCGAATTATTCCACTATGGAGAAAGAGTGCCGTGCAGTCGTGTGGGCAATCACCAAGTTTTGCCCGTACCTTTATGGTCGTCCGTTCAAGATAGTGACGGACCGCCACGCTCTCTGTTGGTTGGCAAGCCTGTGTGACCCTTCAGGACGGCTTGCACGGTGGAGCTTGCCGCTACAAGGAGTTTGACGTCACCATTGTCCATATGTTCGGCCCTAAGCATGAAGACGCTGACACACTGTTACGCGCACTCCTTCAGGTCGTCAGTCAGGATGCAGAGGAAGACGAAGGCTCCTGGGCGCCATTAGCTCATCAGACTTGAGCAAACGGCAGCGACATGATGCAGAGATTCGTCTAATCATCCATGATTTAGAGGGCCAGGGTGCAATCATACAACGCTATTTATCCCGCTCGTCGACGTCGTTCTTCCTTCGAGACAGTGTGCTGTACAAGAAGAACGTTCGTTCGAACAACCGTTCTTACCTCCTAGTGGTTCCTCGAGACATGCGAGACGACGTCCTCTTCGCTTGCCATGACGAACCCACATCTGGTCATCTGGGCTACTCAGGGACATTTTCCAGAGTGAGCGATAGGTACTATTGACCAGGACTTTCGGCAAGCATCAAGAAGTACGTGATGAGCTGTCAGGAATATCAGTGTTGAAAGCAACCGTCTCTTAAACCACCTGCATGGTTCGCTTCAGCCCATTGAAGCACCTTGCACGCCGTTCGACCTAGTCGGCATGGACATTCTTGGGCCATTTCCCCTGCCTGAGGACAGCAACAAATGGGTGATCGTCGCGACTGACTACTTGACACGCTACGCTGAGATGCAGGCGATTCCACGAGCCACGGGTTCTGAGGTAGCACAATTTCACATGCGCCACATTGTGTTACGACACGGTGCTCCTTCCAGCATAATAATGGACAGAGAAACGGCATTCACGGCTCAGCTTACGGACGAAGTTTTCTAACTGAGCAACACCAGACACCGAAAGACAACTGCGCACCACCCACAAACCAACGGACTTTCCGAGCGACTGAATAAGATCCTCGCAGACATGATCTCAATGTACATCGACGTACAGCACAAAACATGGGACTGGATCTTACCTTATGTGACCTTCGCGTATAATACCGCCGTGCAAGAGACCACGTGATTGACGCCATTTCGACTTCTCTACGGCCGTGAAGTGCAGACCATGCTGGACTCTATGCTAACGTGTCAAGACGAAGACAAGCTGGCAACTTACGCCGAAGAATTCGCAGAGGGTGCTGAGGAACCCCGGCAGCTCGCGCGACTGCACATCGGCCAGCAAAAGCAGGCAGACACACGACGCTATAACACCCGCCACAGAGAAGTGTTTTACAACCCCGGAGACCAAGTTTGGGTGTGAACGCCCGTTCGCCGCTGTGGCCTTAGTGAAAAGTTACTGAGCCAGTACTTTGGACCATATGAAGTTTTACGCCACGTCATTGACGAAACTGCGAAGTGGTTCCGGACTCAACACCGCAGGCACGGAGCAGGACAAGACCGAGGCCGGACGTCGTTCATGTGTTCTGCATGAAACCATTTATTACGCGTTGTTCATAACATTTTTAATGAACTTGCTTCTTCGTTCTTTGACTTTTTCTATATTGGCACGCTCTTTAATTTCTACTTTTACTTATCCGAATTGTCATTTTTTTTTCACGTGCCTATGGTGTAACATCGGGGTGGTGCTATGTACTTTTCTTCCCCTCTTTTGGGACAATTTTTCATTTCGAAAGAGGGGATAATGCCACCCACGCGTAGTGGGTCGACTGCAAAAGCGGCTCTCAATCTGGAGAGAAAAAGAAGATCGCGTGCTTCTTCTTCGCTCGAGAGCCAGCCACGACCGACGCATCGTCCTATAGAGCTAGCAACTCGGTGGTTCATAAACACCCCAGTACTTGTGATTCATTGTGACACAGGTACGAACTTTATTATGACGCCTCCAGGGAACATTTGGAAGGACCTTGTATTAAGCATCAAATTTTCAGCAAAATGACACGTTACGAGTGTTGGAGAGACATTTCTGCGTTTTCTGCATTCAGTCTTACTACTATATATAAGCAACTAATAGAAAAGTTTATCATGATTCATACCACTGCGTCGTGGCATAAGACTGTTTCAGTCTGGTTAAGTATTTACCAAATTTCTCATTAATGATAACCCTTCTAGATTAAGCTTCAAAATCTATTTGTTCCAGATCCCACACGAGCGGGTCATGCGCCCACGGCACGGAGAACATGACTCTGAAAACTCTCGGACATGTTAATGCCATCACCGTATAGCTTTAGTTTTCCTTTATTTTTCATCACACCGCAAACGTTTGCAAATGACAGTACATGGCTGCTACTATTAGATACCACATCAAAACGACAATTATATGATTTCCATAAACGTTAACACAGCACATCGATGGATTACGTGGCTTCATGTCGGCAGAATGGGACTTACCTCGAGACATACGTCGTACACGGTGTTATCAGGGAGAAACCGAGAAATGCATTTCGTAGTGACTTGGGCGTCCTCCTCTACCGTCGTCTGCTCCACATCATAAACTTTACTAACGAGCTTTACTCCTTTTGTTCGATTCACTTCTCGGAAGTACTTGTCCAGCTCAGAGATCTTTGTGAAGCTGCACTGCAGGTGGTACATTGTGAGGTGGCTCAAACGCAGCGCCTGCTCTCTGCGCGAGCACGTAAGTGAGCTGCAGTGAATTGGAGCGAAGGGACAACGTGCCATCTACATCCTCAATTTCCACTTTTCTACCAAAGATGGCGCTGCCTGCCCGGAGTCGCAGCGCCACAACGCGTTGCTTTGCCGTCTGTTCCGCGCGCGCACATCGGTCCATGACGCCGGCGTAGCGGACCTTTGCCGCAGTCAGCGAGCGAAAGGGCAAGGGTATTCATACATATCCTATGTATGCTAGTGCGTTCATTTTTATATGTGGGTGTATATACATACAAAATTAAAAAAAAATTGAAAGCAGTTCAAACACCCCCTCCTCCGCCTACGCGAGTGCTGGCTAGTAAGGAGTACATCACAGCAACGCACCATTTCTGACGCCTAAAAGCGGCAAATATACGTTTGTGTACACCTTTACTTACACAGTTTTTTAGCAGTCCAAGTTGCCGTAGGTCGTTCGTGTTTGTCAATAAAGTTATGTGTTCTCTCTCCTAAGTTTGCATATGCAATTGTCTTTCTTGGTACTTTTGTTGTGTACAGGAATGGTGGAAGCGAATTGAGCCTGTTCGCCGAGGCAGCTGGTAACGCAATGCACCTATGAAATACCCCCGCTTCAAATCCCTTATTGTGGCGAATTGTTTGTAAATAGGTTCTTTGCAGAAATGGTGCTTTTATACCTGAAGATAATATTTTTCATTCCGCCATAGGCGTGTTTACAGGGAAGGAAAAGTATCAGTGGAACATCCTCCAGAGTAATCGAAGGGGCGATGAATTCTGACAATGCTTCAGATGGCACCCGCATTTTATCCCACTTGTGCCATGGTGTGATTCGATACGTTGACACTGTCGCGACCCCATATCCGATCACACAATGGAGAAGCGTGGAATAAATCCTTATGAAAAGTGATTTTTTTTTGCGGTGCGCATTTGGGCTGGAATACTGAGGTCCGCAACAGCGTTGGTCCTCGATGTGCCTATGTTATAGAAGTAGGGCTCCGTGTGTTTGAACGAATCCGAAAAAAATCGTTAAACTCTCGCCTGTAAAATGTTTCACCATTCAAATTTATCCATAAACTCCCATTTTAACGTGATAGCGTTAAAACGCTCGTTTCGGAAAAATTCTGGTGTTGGTCTTGGCCATGCCATCATTGGTAGTGAGTGAAAAATAATCACCTCTAGGTGTTATTGTATAAAACTCTATGGCTGTAACAGTGTTACATGTTCCGCGTATGACTGGCAATTTTTTTTTACTCTCCAATATTGAAATTGGTCATCGAAAATTTTCAAACGCAATAACCGCTTATGGGGCTCTCCTAGGTATTGTTAGTTCAGCCTAAATAAAGAATGAAAAAAAAATTGAGACTTTTACTGGTATGCGGTGCTGGGTCATCTTTATTGGCCAATTTAATTTTAATCTACTAATTGCTCGGTTAATTAGAAGAAAAAATATCAAGAGGAGGAGAAAGATGAAAGGACTGGGTGGTTTTACATATATAGCTTGTTCTCAAACGGGCTTGCTATCCTGTGCTGGGGAAGGGGAATAAGAGATGATAGAAGAGACAAGTTACAAAAAAAAAACAACTAAGTAAGGAAAAAAAACAGAAGAATAGTATTTCAGACGACACTGCTTAAAGTCTGTCTTTGAGATTAGTTGCCTTTGAGAAACGCAACAACGCTCTCAAAGCGTACCGTGCCGAGGAAGTTTTCGGCCGGTGTGCTAAGACCTTTCCTCCGACAATGGGCGATTGTCAAGTATATCGAACACTTCTGACAGTTATTTCCTTGGTGCATTGAAGCGAGGGCACACCAGAAGAAGGGTGAATGTCTCTTCGCAGCTGCTTTTATCACAAGACGGGCTACTGGACATCCAGATGCGAAACGAGTAAGCATTCGTGAAGGCCCTCACGAGCCACAGGCAGTGCAGAAGCATCTTCTCAGATTTAGGGTGCTATGCAGGATGCCCCGAGCTTCTCGGGCAGTCGAGTTGACTCCGAGCTCGCTCTTCTGTGGCCGTGGCATGAAGACAGTACGGAGCGCATGATAGCCGAGTCGATAAAAAAACGGCTACAGGATTGATTTGATTGATTTGGGGGGTTTATTGTCCCAAAACCACCATTTGATTATGAGAGACGCCGTAGTGGAGGGCTCCGGAAATTTTGACCACCTGGGGTTCTTTAACGTGCACCCAAATCTGAGTACACGGGCCTACAACATTTCCGCCTTCATCGGAAATGCAGCCGCCGCAGCCGGGAATCGGACCCGCGACCTGCGGGTCAGCAGCCGAGTACCTTAGCCACTAGACCACCGCGGCGGGGCAAACGGCTACAGGAACACGCGTGGCTTCGGAAACGCATGTGGGATATTTGTGGCGCTTATCAGAGAAATGCCACGTGCGAACACGGCAGCGCCACCATGCACTCATTCAATATTTTAACAGTGCCGTGATGTCAGCGTGATTGTCGCACTATCTTTTTGCCAACTAAATACGTGCCTCCCATGGGCATGTACGTGGGTGTTTGTCCTCCTTCAGACAGGTTCTTTCGTTCCACCTGCAGCATCGAAATTTCCACTCTCGTAAACAGCAAGGGTGCACACGAAGCACTTTCGTACTGCTCGTTTCGTTTCTATCAAATATTGCAGATAAATATAAGGACAGGTGGTCACTACGGGTGCTCCCATCATGGCGGCAACGCAGCTGTAATTTGATACGTCGTGAGCGCGGTGAACTTCAATGCGAAAATCGTAGCTGCCTCATGGTATGAGTACAGTGTCTAGAAATTTCCAGACACTGTAGTATCAGTTCTACTTCTGCGTTCGTGTGTGCACAGTGCGCAGTAAGCTGTTACATTGATCGTGCCACTTGACGTGAGTACTGCTCCTCGGCAAGAGTAAAAATGGTGGGCGTTGGTCAATCAAACTAATTGACGCGTGAACTCGGATACAATCTCGTTGATTCTCAAAGAGCTGCAGATGAACTTGTGACTGTCATGGTGATGGTGTGACTGTCCAGCGTTTGATGCAGTGAACGTTAAGCGGCAGCTTATTTGCATATGAAATAATTTGGTGAACTTACAATACTTGTGGAAGGGTGGAGCCATAAAGGAGCTTGTGATAACCTACCTTCTTGCAGTTTTTTTAAGTTGGTCGTCCACTCATCTGCTTGGTCAGCTTCAAAGGGAGGACCACATAAGCTCTGTCCTAATTTTGATTATACCAATGGACAAAGGCTTAATCACCATCACTCCGAGCGAATTAGTCTCCATTATTAAAATTTAAATCAAAGGGTCATTGTCTCGGGCGCAATTAGCAAGACCATGATTAATATGAAGCTATTAAACTTAATCTTAATTAGGACGATACCCATTGTCATCATATGATAACAGGCTAACTCGCATGGTTTTACTTAGCATGCTCAGCATTAATCATTAACTTCGCGTTAATTACCAAGTTAGCTATCTCATCCAGGCACGTAGCCAGAAATGTTTTCTTGGGGGTGGGCACCTCCTTGTTTTCGGGAGGTGTACCTCCTTAAAATGGTTTTTGTTTATTCTCTATGCCATGGTGAAGAAAATTTCAGGGAGGGGGGGGGGGGGCGGGGCATCGGTTTGGTATGCCATCTCCTGGTCATGCCCCTGCCTCGGCCTTACCAAGACTTGGCGTAATTAGCTTGGTCATTGCAGGTCCTGGGCTAACTAGTGAAATATACCACCCATCCAAATAGCTAATTAGCCAGCCACACGTGCTCGGGTGCTAGCGCATGATGACAACAAAGAAGACGCGCAGTGGCCGAGAAGCGGTCTAGAATGCGCAGGCTCACCATGATGAATAACAGGTGGCTTCAAGTTTAGCTGTGCTTGTGATGTTGTATGCAGCTCGGCTGGTACTAATCTCAGCGGCTACCGCGCTGATTATTTTAAAACAGACTTAGCGCAGGCATAAAAGCTTCAAAGTAAGTATAAACACCGCGTGCCACTAAAAATATCATCACGAAACGTTTTTGGCACTTTTATTGCATGGGTGCACTTCTGTACTCATTAGAAGGACATACAGATGAAAGAAGATTTGTTTGGTTTAAAAACACCGCCCAAATTAGTCGACCGTCCTAGACGCGAAGACTGGTTCCACCGTAACCAATGAAACGCAGCGCGCTGAGGTGTGTATTTCACTTTTTCGTACTGTCGGCTTATTCAAAAGAGGGTGTCGCCAGAGCTCGGAAAGATCCCGAGTTTCGCGAAAGTCGGCCAAAACTCGGCTGATCCTGCATAGCACCCCTAGTTGATCGCGTCAGAAGACGAAGCTGTAGATTCGGGTCCAACTTGCAAAGACACGCGTTTGAGAATTCCGTCGAGTTCTACTGTGCGAGTGTCAAGTCACGTGCAAGTTAAGAAAGCCTTGTAGCAACATCCGTTCTTGGTAACGGTCTAGCTAAATAACGGTATGTTGTTCTGCTTCTCTACAGCGTGGTTATAAAGTAGTCATATGTCAGTGACTGTATCTTCATTTGGCCCATGACGGTACGGTGACATAATGCGCTGGAGGGCTGATTTGGATTCGGAGAAGACTGACCATCACTGCGGTGGCTTCAAGTACGAACTCCAGAGCAGCATGGATGGCTGTGAGTTCTACAGACGACGATAATGTAAAATGTGATGTTTTGAATTTTGTGGAGGAGGATTTCCCACAGGAATGACCCCTGTCCGTGCTGAGCTTGCAGAAGAAACAGAACCACTCGTGTAAATATGAAGGCGTCCGCTGTGTTTTTAGTGCAGGAACGATACCGTGGCTTGTTGTAGGACCGAATTTGACGACTGTATTTTGTTTTGTATTCCGGCAATGGTTATCAAGTCTTTTTCATCCAGCGGCCGTGATCAGGGATTCCCGTGGCTGTCAACATCACAATGGTAAATGCAGTCTTGCTACATGCGTAAAGTTTGTAGGACTTGTTGTAGGCCCGTGTGCTCAGATTTGGGTGCACGTTAAAGAGCCCCAGGTG